>NC_092416.1:158872531-159184331 GCF_040894005.1 Engystomops pustulosus | reverse complement strand
TGTCGGAAAAACCACCGATATTTTGGCATCAACAATAAATTGGTGCACCAGACGCAGCAAGGAATAAAACGCAAGTTTGGTAAATGCCCCCTGCGTCGCTGGGTGATGGACTGGTTGTTGGTCACAGGACACAGCTAAGGAGCAGACGGCAGTGCGTGTCTCACATATACACCAGGCCAATAGATATTTACCTGTATTATATCAAGCAGATCAGAGAATAGCAGTGTTTGTATAGTCCATAGGGTGAGAGGAGTTGCCCAAATAAGTGACTTCCCCATTTCCAGCTTTAGAAGGAAAACAGGCTGTTTGCTTCTTCCCTTCACTGATCTCCTGAGATAAATGTATAAAGTTTGATTTCTGAACAATAAAGCTTTTATATTTCTGTTCTAGATAATATACAACGGAGGAAAAATAGAGTCACCAGGATCTCCTACATCCATCCCACCTGCTCCAAATACAGGCTACTCTATGATATTCACAACTTATATGGTTTCAGGTGGTATAGGACTTACACTAAACGGATTGTCTGTCCAGGTAATATAATATGGATTATACAGAACAATATTGTGCAGGAAATCTTCATGTATATAAGTACAGTAATATCTGTGCGCTGCCTGTGCTGTTCTGTATTATCCTCACATTCCCTCATGTATTGCTTATTTCAGAAGAGGTGGGGCTGTGGGGATGTTGGAATTACTACATTATATTATTGAATCCACTGTTTTTGTCGGCTGATTCCCATCCTCCCATCATTCTAACCACCATTGGTATAACCATGAGTGTAACTGTAGACTCCGAGGACCGGGGCAAAAGCTAAGCTCAGCTCCCTGAGGCAAATTTTCCTAATAGCAGAACCTTTCACAAGCTTACACGACCCATCCGTGCAGCACTAGCAGCCAGGTTCATGGTCAGTCTTAATAAGTTAGGGGCATAGGATCAAATATAAGTCTTACCCCCTTATCCACACAGAATCCATGTGTATTTTGGAAACAGAATATCAGTGATTCTTCAATTACACGACTATGTATCAGCCTACTGCTATTTCTGACTTTTGAGAATAATGATCTTTAGAGAGGGGACATGTATGGCAGCTTGTGCCATAAATCTTAGTGTGCAGATAAGTTTGGATATTTAAAGTTGTATTCTCATCTGGGCATTGACATTTAATTGAATTCAGCTAACATAAAGCTTCATTTCTTCAACTGGATGTTATTAAAAAATATTACCTTTGTGAAGATAATTTCCCATAAAGGAAGCTTTGTTGTCCCTTAGAAACAAGATTGTATCCTTGGATACAACCACCACTGCTGGAGTGATTGCACAAAGAAATAAATAGTTGTTGCATATGAATTGGCCGAGGGTTACAGCATGTCCCACATCCATCCTGTGGTAATGATCGCTGAATCACTGGTGGTCGGGCAGGACTCAATAATGCCTGTCTAGCCACTGCTACCTGGATGCAGTGGTGGTCGTATCCAAGGACAATTATCTAGTTTCTAGGGTATAACTTGGCTGCATTTATTGAAATTTATCTTCACACAGGTACACTATATTTGATAACATGCAATTGAAGAAAGGTGTATATATATATATATATATATATATATATATATATATGGAAGATAATTTAAATAGTAATTGAATTAAATGTGAATACCCAGAAGAGAATATCCCTTTAACTTGTGAGTCTTAACAGCAGATGATGTGGTGTACTGAGGCCTGTGGGCTCCACTATAAAGTACACATTCCCCCTGCAGCCTCATCTTGGGCAAAGTATGACTTTTCTCGGCTCTTTATCACATGACTTTTGTGAAAATTTTGTGATAGGTAAATGGGTGATTTTATTTAAAAAACAGGGGATTCTAGAAAGGACTTTCATACCCTACTTGATAGGTCACAGTTTCATGGGGTAAAGTCTGCTGATAGTCTCCCTATAACACCATAAAAGTATAAGGGAAGATAATTGGACGTATTGGCTAAAGGGAGACGTGACAGGAACATAATCGCTGGGTGCACCTCTCTAAGGCCAAAGATTACAGAAAAGTGACCACCAGGAAGACTTTGTGGCACCTCTAGAAGCTTTGACTTGTTCACATGTTTGTCATGTGAAAGTATAAAGAGGTAAAATGTGCAGTAATCTCCCAGGGGTGAGAAATGAGACCCATAGGAACTTTCACAAACCTTTTTAGTACATGTACACAAAGTCCTCAATACAAAGTCCTCTTTAGGACGTCTCCGTATCTGCGACCTCCAGTCCTTACCATTATACGTGGTCTCACCAATACAAATATGAACAAATTGTACTAAACCAATGACTGCTGAAAATATAGTGAAACCAGGATATGAAAAAGTGCAATTACATGTAACATAACATTTCTTTGGTTTACAGATTACTTTAGATATTTCTCAGGTGAAAGCAGGCCTTCCCGGCACAGTAAGTGACTTTAATGTTATTTGCAATACACTGCATAACTCGTGTCGTATAAACATACCAAATGTGTCAGTCATTAAAGAGAACCTGTCATCAGAAACTAAACTAATAAACCTTTACCAGCATCCAGAAAATCAACTTTGAAGTGAGATGATTGTCTAAAGTCAAGGAGGTGGAGAGTTTAGCACGGAAGTCAAGCTCTCCCCACCTCAGAACCTCTCTGCTGTATTATTTGGTGCCCTTGTGTCCATCACTAATAGGCTCTCCTGAAGTCTGGTGAATGATGTCAGCCAGAGCAGAGGGGGAAGTTCTGAGATGAAGAGAGCTTAACTTCAGTGTCTCTGTGACTTTATACCACCAATTTACGTCTCACTTCAAAGTAGATTTTCTGGATGATACCACCACCCTGAGCCATGCAAGAAACATGATCAGGAAGGTGTTAATCTGCTTGACAACATATTGGTAGTGGTTTTGTAAGCCAATTTCTGCTGACAGGTTCCCTTTAAGTCTCACCCATTTTGCTGTTGCTGTATACCCTGCAGTCTTTTCCCCATCGTCACCTCATTCCAATGGCAGAATATCTGCAGCATATCTCACTGTGTGCACTTACATACTGCTCCCTGTAGTCTGTACTATGGAGCTATAATTGTTCTGTGCCCCATTCTGAAGATTTATAAAGTTTTCTTACCCTGAAAGGATAATTTTACAGGAAAATATCTGCATAACACGACTTCTGAGCATCTTACAATTTGATTCTCTACTTTGTCAGCTGGGAGTGTAGATTTCTTTTCTCTCACTAATAATGAGGTTTCTTCTTGTATCCCCAATATACTGCTCCGTCATTAAAAAATATCATTTTATATGTTTTTTAAATAAGAAGTAAATGAGATAACAAAACGTTTTCCTTTCTTTATACAGGATCCTAATGCTAACTACCATGTTGAAATCAAATTCACTGCCGTCAAAGATTGTAAACTACAAGAAGGATCTGGTTCTGTGACAGTTTCACTGAATGTTAGCCTTAAAGCATCAGAAAAAGTCATTGCCAATGTCGCCGCTGTAAGTACAAAATAACCTCAACTTAAATATAGTTATAATATAGACTACAGAATCTAAGCATGTGCACATAGGTTTAACTATTAGGATACCCCAGAGCACATGCCAAACATTTACTGGCAGCAGCTAAAAGGGGTTGTCCACTTTACCTCATGCCTTCTGTAATGTGTGTGCAAGTATGAGGGGCAGGATATTCGGTAATTCACCAATATACATATATTAATAGTTCTGCGCCGCTTTCTTGATATGTAAAAGTGAAACCTCCTGTCTGTTACCTCATCAGCCAGAGATTCCTGACCATAAAATGGCCGCAGATGGAGGGTCATGTGATCTCTAACTGTCCATGAACAATCACCCTGCCATGTTTATGGACAGATAAAGATCACATGACACTCTATCAGTGGCCATTTTATGGACAGGAATCTCTGATTGATGAGATAAAAAAACAGGAGGCTTCACTTTACATATCAGGGAAGTGGTGCGAAACTATTAACCCCTTAAGGACACAGCCATTTTGTAGCTTAAGGGTGATGCCACACATGCCGTTTTTAGTCCCTTTTTAAGCATGCGTTTTTGACCGTTTTCGTCCGTTATTCCCAATTATCTCAATAGATAAACAGGTTGTAAGCAGCCAAACGCATTAAAAATGGATGCATTTTTAAACGGACTGAAAACACATGCTTAAAAAACGGACTAAAAACGCCATGTGCGGCATCACCCTAAGGCTCAGCCACGTTATGTTGTATTCTGACTTGCGTCGCTTTATATGGTTATAACTTTTGAACACTGTTACTTATCAACGTGATTCTGAGATTGTTTTTTTCCTTACATGTTGTGCTTCATTTTAGTCGTAAATGTTGGCTGATAAGTTTTGCGTTTATTTTTAAGAAAAAAAGAAAAGATGATGAATTTTTTTAATTCAAAATCATTGCGTTTTCAGGCAGATAGATTTACCATCTGAATAAGTTGCTGAGTAACATTTCCCATATGTCTATTTTACATTTTCATGATTTTGGAAATGTCTAGATACCATTTTGGGGTTGGTATCACCTATTGTTGAAAATATAGGACCTTTTTTTGAGGGCAGAAGTAGAAAAGCATCAATTCTGTACTGGATTTTTTACTTTTTTTTTTTTTTTTGTGTTCACCGTATAGACTAATAATCATGTTCTCTTTATTCTATGGGTCAGTACGATTACGGGGATACCAGACATGAATATTTTTTCTTATGTTTTACTAAATTTGCCAAATAAAACCCTAATGTGGGGAAAAATCTATCATTTTTGCATTGCCGTCTTCCAAGTGGCATAACATTGTTACTTTTTTGGCTAAAGAGCTAGTTGATGAGTACATACGTTTTTTTGATCACTTTTATTGCATTTTTTGTGGGATTAAATAGGTAAAAATCATAATTTTTGGCAAGTTTTGAACAGTTTTTTTTAATGGCGTTCTTCGTGTGGGTTCAATAATGATTTACTTTTATTCTACGAGTTGTTACGGACGCGGTGATACTATATATGTGGGGTTTGTGTTCTGATTTAGACTTTTTTTTGCACATTATATGTCTCTTTGTATGTTATGGGGCTTATGGGCATTTTTATTCATTTATTTTTTAACACTTTTTTATTACTTCCACCATGGGACATGAACAAGGAATCACCTTAATGCTTGTTCATGATAATACTCTGCAATACTGATGTATTGCAAGGTATTAGCAGTGTGAGCCTATGCACATGCATAGGTGACACTGTGTCTTTAAGATGACATTATAGACGCCGCCTTGCAGGCACTGCCTGCCGGCAGCTCTGGGGTCCTGATCGGAGCCGGCCCGGGGGAACGATCGTGGGGAAAGACACCCAGAAGGCAGTTTAAATGTTGCGGTCACGCTGACCGCAGCATTTAACAGGTTAAACACCTGCAATCGGAGCCCACTCTGATTGTGGGTGTTACACTGTGGTGTCAGCTGTTAGTCACAGCCGGCACCCTGTGTATCCCAATGCCGGTTCAGTGCAGATCTCGAGCTGAATCGGCATCAGCTCAGCGTCCGATATATTGGACACTGAGCGTTAAGTCACTGCGCTCAGTGTCCGATGTATCGCTAAGGGGTTAATAGATGTAACTTGGTAAATTACCTAATATCCTGCCCCCCCCACACACACACACACTTACACTCACATTACACAAAACATGAGGTAAAGTGGCCAACCCCTTTAAGTGTTACAACTCTCGGGATGACAGAAGCTCCTGTGCTATCACCATTTAAGTGGTCATTCAGCAGAAAGCACTTTTATAATCAAAAATGTGAAATGGCAACAATGCTCCAAAATATATATTTTTTTCCATGCAGAATGTGAAATTGGATTTAAGGGTTGAATACAAAGGAGGATCAATGTCACTAAACGTCAATGTAAAGTAAGTTTCTGCAATTTATAGCTGCTGAGTGAAACTAAAAATTAAAGGAAATGTCCTACTTATTTAGTGGTAGATTCTCCTTTAAAACTGCCGAGTACATCCCAGAAGTGTGATTATAATCATATCTTTAGCAGGTACTGTGTACCAATATTTTCCTTAAAAAAATCTATGTAAATTAAGTGCAAGGGCTCTAGGGGCATACATCCCAACCATCCCAGATCCAGTGGGATGTTCCCGTTTCTTTTTGGCTTTGTTCCATTGTGCTGTCCAGAACACCAACAGAGCTGCATACAGTAAAATGCAGAGTGCCAGCAGCTCCCTGCATTATCCCTGTGAATGTAGCAGAACCGCCAGCCAGACGCAATGTGATGATGTCATCTGACTGCCAGCTTCAGAGCTACATACAGCAGAAGGGGAAACATGGGAAGGTAAGTATATATGTTTATTATTTTACTGTGGGGGCACAAAAAGAGGGGGGGAACTGCTCGGAGGTGGGGTTAAAATAAGACGGGAAGCTAGTTAGGGGTCACAATTAAAGGGGAAGCTAGTTTGGGGTCACTATAAAAGGGGGAGCTGTTAGGGGGCACAATAAGAGGGGAAACTGCTGGGGCACAATAAGAGGGGGAGCTGCTGAGGGTTAAAATAAGAGAGGGAATTGTTGGGGGGCACAATAAGAGGAGGAGCTTCTGGAGGGTACAATCTCGGAGCTGCTGGGGAGCACAATAAGAGGGGGCTTTAACATGAAGGGGAGCTCCTGGAGGGCACAATCTGATCTTGTGCGACGCAATCCCTGGCGCGATCTCCGAAAATGTCGGAAAACCCAACGGAAATGCGGCCGTGGGACCTTCGTAAATAAGCCCCAATATTCCTGGCATACACCAGCGGGAGATACACATCATTTACATAAAAATTTACTTTTTATAAATGGCAGATATCTAATAAAGTATCTAATAAACAAATTGTTATAAATACGCTGCTGGGATCTACCCAGCAGTGTTTAAGGCCAATCGACCACTAAATAAGTAGTAGATTCCCATTAAAATAAAGAAAATATATCAGCCTAGACCATGGGTAATATTTCAGTAACATCACTTATATATACACACACACTAGTTGTAGCCCCCGGCGTTGTCCGGGATCTGCTCTGCTCTTAACTATACCAAAATAGAATGGGTTAACAAAAATATTTTGCACATAAAGATCACAAATCAAAGACAGACATTTTATTATGAAAAAATCAAAAAATGATAAAAGCATTTCAAATATTCACATATTACCTTGATCAGATTGATATTTTAGTCACAGCCAGGGCTGTAGTCATCTGAAAAGAAATAGCAGTAGATAGAATATTGCAGCTCTGGATGTGACTGGAGTATATAATAGCATGGATAAGACTTCAGCCCTTAATATAAATGGAGTATCACATATGATGTAAGGGACACAATTGAAAACATACTACCTCACACATACGCTGCCTTATACTAAGAATGATAATGGCAGATTGATACTCCAGTGACAACCAGAGCTGTAGGCATCTAGAATAATCTAACAGTAGATAGATGATTGCAGCTCTGCAAGTGAATGGAGTATCACATATGATAAAAGCATCAGAATTGAGAATATATGTCATAGTACCTCACATATTACCTCACATCCCCTTACATATCACCTCACTCATAAACGTCTTATACTCAATGCCTATAGTAACCAATTAAAAGCTCAGGGCTCATAGTAATGAAAATAGAAACTAAGATTTCTTAATTTGCATTTAGGTCTGCTCAAAAGAAAACAGGCCACATTTATTACACAGTTTGCGGCAGAATTCTGGCATAGACAGCATATTGATACATGTACATACTGGCTGCACATGTATTTATGAATGCTTGCTCTAGTATCTTGTCCGCAGCTGCACTATGCACACCGCGACAATCCAGTGCACAGAATGGGGCGTTCCGGTGCCTATTTGGGTGTCCCAATGTGTACAACTTGCCGGATAAAGGCCAACATGTACTATCGTGCGAGTGCGGCAGATGAAATTGCACTCTACGCGCATCGGAACGCCCTATTCTGTGTGCAGTATTGCGTTTGCACTGTGCATAGTGCGACACAATACTAGCGCAAACACTTCATAAATACATGTGCAACCAGAATAGTGGCGCAGACTGCATAATAAATGTGGTTCAAAGTGTCCAATAAAGGCATCAAACATTTACATTCTCCAAGACATACAAACATTTATGCCTCTTAGGACGTGTTAAACACAACCTGGGTCAGATATGGCAGTAAAAAGCACCAAACAGGTTTCCTATAATATATTCGTATGGTATTACAGGAGAACTACCTGTAGTTTTGACCAAATTTTGACCTGCAGTAAAACAAAAAAAAAATGCATTTATATTCCAGGATTGTAGCTTGACTTTGTGCAATTTGGTGCACTCTGTACAATTGCTCCATACACCCGTCCATCTATGATCTCACCAGATGCATGCTACTGCTTTTACACAATACAGAAAGATAAACAGCACCAGTATAGCAATTGAACACAATTGTCCAATGGGTGCACGTAATCTGATAATCCTGGTTCCATGGATCCTAAATGAATAATTCCATATGAAAAAAGTAGCCGAACTCCAAGAATTTGCTGCAGAGTGTTCCTTTTTTCACCCGGCGCAGAGCAACATTTCGACATCTTGATAATTTTGTGCTTGAAAAAGACAAAGATGTTGAAACATTGCTGTGTGCCGGGTGAATAACAGAACACTTTCTTCACCAAATTCTGGCACTTTTGTTGACTCTTTACTTTGAGAAGTTTGATTGCAAAAATTAAGGTAATCAGGAGATGCCTCCCGCACACAAAGTCCAGCTGCAATCCTGGAATATAAATCCAATTTTCACAGTCCTGCTGCTACAATACACACAATGGTATGTTCTCCAAGACTGCTACTTAACATTGTCTGATGTTTTTTATGGTCAAATCAAGTGGTAGAAACCGGCTCGGCGCAGGTTCAAAATGTATCATTAATACTACGACATGATCTGCGCATGGAAAAGAAAGCGACATTTCCGTTATTCTGGGTAGAATTGAGGCAGTTGCCGCACAGAATATACAGGAGATGGACAGGAGATTTTGACATTAGACCCAGTTTCTGTAGTGGTAAATCCAGGATAAATACTGCCATGTGAACTGAGGCTGAAACACAGGAGATAGATGTGTGTTACTAATCCAGATGCACATGTTCTCTCTCATTATAGCGCTGGCGCTGAGATAACTTTCACTAGTGGCGATGGATCTGCTGTAAGTATACAGACCTCCCCTGCTTTATTATGTGAGGAAATATTTAGCTGTTCATGTTTATAATGTTATATATACACAAGTGCGATTGTAAAACGAGGAAATGTTTTCTGTGATCACCATAATTATCTTCTGCCAGGAAATTGATCTTATCTATGTAAATATCACAAGTAGCATTACTGCCAGGTATTGTAACAAAACTACAGTGAAGGAGGGAAAGATAGTAATAAAACTAATGGCTTTCTACTAACCACTTCACTAACTAACAATTCTGTCCCTTTATAGGCTGGAGAATTCCTGAAAAAAGTGTGTGGAATGTATCTTGGAGTCTGGGTGGATAAAGTGAACTGTAAGTATGAAGGGGAGGTGGTGAGAATGGCGCGAGCCGCATCTGCTCTATGGTCCGAATGATGTGGAATAAGGGGCCACATGTCAGTGGCTGCTGCTTATATGACCCCAGTGATCGCTCTCACAGGATCAGAAATATTCACACGATTCTGTTACCAATTGTGTCAGAGCCCCAGCGCCTTACAATGAAATCTGCGGAGCTGTCATTGTTCATTGTGACGGGTTAAATATAATTTCCTGCACAGGGATTGGATTGATACTTTTCTCTCCTTACAGACTAATGTTTATAGGGATAAAATAATCTCATATGTTGGATTTCTGAAGATTCTTGTTTCCCTGAATAAGCTCCATGTCAGAGGAATGTGGCTCCGGGATAATACACTGATCATTTTATATGTCTTGTTAAACTAACATGAATCCTTCATATTTAACTAATCATATATTTTATGGTGTTTTCTGTAGGCAATTTGGGAATATTCCTCCCAGTGTGGTCATTTCTTGGACCAGGTTACTCAGCAATGCCACTACCACCAGCATCCCCTCCAACATCTCCTGTGTCACCAACAGGACAATGTGTTTTCGGAGATGTAAGTCCTTCTGTAATTTCTTTAAAAGAACAGCCCTGCGTCACCACTATACAGTGTACTGACAATATACAATAACAAGCGAGAAAGCTTCTAGTGATAGCGTCCTGCATATATGTGTATATATGTATATACTTTACTGCCTTCCCTTGTAACTATATGTCAGGGATCCTCCTGCTTTATACTTACAAAGGAAGGAAACATCTAAGTCAGTGATGGCAAACCTTTTAGAGATTGAGTGCCCAAACTACAACAAAGACCCACTTATTTATCGCAAAGTGCCAACACAGAAATGTAATTAGTGATTTATACTCCCTTTTCTGTCACAGTTTTCATTGATAGCAGCACCTGAGGACACCAATAAAGCAGAAAATAGTCCCAGGTAGAGCTGTCACTTTAAAATAGCTCTGTGCACAGCAAGTCCTGGGCTGTCTGGGACTGCAGGAAGATACCTGGAGACATCTCTGGTGATGGCCTGAGTGCCCACAGAAAGGGCTCCGAGTGCCACCTCTGGCACCAGTGCAATAGGTTAGCCATCACTGATCTAAGTGGTGTAAATGTAGATGGACTCAATGGGGCAGATGTATTATCGTACTTGTGCCCCAAAAAATGTCAGTTTCGTGGGTTTTTTTTGGCGCAAAAGTGTGTCATATCATTTATAATGAGTTTGCGGCAGAAAGAACAGATGTTTCAGATGATCCCGACTCCTCCGTTTTTTTTGTGGCGCGAGTGGGCGTGGCCTAATTTTTCCACATTATCCGTCACATTTATGTGTATTTTGTCGGCATTTTTTGGCGCAAATTTTGGCGCACAATAGACCTGGAAAATAATGGTCAGAGAGCAAAATTAAGGCGCAGCCCATGTAAGATTTAGGCGCACATCTCATTGATATCGGCATTTTTATACATCGGGCTGTGCTTTCCGGAGACTGATCTCATATGCCGACAGTCGTGCTTGCGCCAGAATTAGAAAATCCCTACAGTGGGGCAGATGTATTATCGTATCTGCGCCAAAAAATGCCAGGATTTTACGATTTTTTTTGGGCGCAGAATTTCTGCGAATCATTTATAATGAGTTTGCGGCAGAAAGAACAGATGTTTCTGCCTAGCCTTACTTCTCCTTTTTTTGTGGTGCAATTGGCGTGGCCTAATTTTTGCACATTATTTGTCACATTTATGTGTATTTTGTCTGCAAATTTTGGCGCACAATAGACCAGGAAAATAATGGTCAGAGAGCAAAATTAAGGCACAATCCATGTAAGATTTTGGCGCACATTTTATCGATGTCGGCATTTTTATGACGCACGACTCCTTAGATCCGCCACTTTAATACATCAGGCTGTGCTTTCAGGAGACTGATCTCTGATGCTGACAGTCGTCTTTGCGCCAGAATTAGTAAATCCCCCCCAATGTCAACATTCAATAGCAGGAATCAATAGAGAAGCTTCACCTTCTCACTGCACATCAGATGGAGACATGTAACGTGATAATAGCTGCTGTTACGATATGCACATACAGTTGTCTTATCATTTTATGTTGTTTTATTACAGGATTCCTGCATATGTACAGCTACATAATAATAATGATTCTGACTCAACTTCCAGGAGGATGAAACAAGGAATAATCCGGCTCATGTTCCCAATGTCATTTCTATAATCCTCCTAATGCTCTTTTCTCTTTCTCGCGCGCACAGACATTTCTCAGTAACTAATCATTATAAGGCTTGTACACGCTCCTTCTCTATATAATCTACAAAGAATCATTATCAATAAATTACTGCAAAGCAAGTTACTGTGTCCTGTGGTGAATCAAACTAGTATTACAGTAGCACTTACCTGAGACAAGTCCAAATATATTTGGCAGCAGAAGTCCCATCACCTCCTCCCCCAGTCCCAGCATCAAGTGACCTTCCCAGTTCTCTCTGCTGGACTGCACTGGGACAGTGACGACCATCAGATATTTACATCTTTCTTCTTCATGTAATACCACACATATTGGAATATGGAATATTCGTCGGAAAAGGAGTACATTGTTTGTTTTTTTGCAGGCTATATACTACAGGGGGCTGGCAGGCTATACACTACGGGCGGCTGGCAGGCTATATACTACGGGCGGCTGGCAGGCTATATACTACGGGCGGCTGGCAGGCTATATACTACGGGGGGCTGGCAGGCTATATACTACGGGGAGCTGGCAGGCTATATACTACAGGGGGTGGCAGGCTATATACTACAGGGAGCTGGCAGGCTATATACTACAGGGGGCTGGCAGGCTATATACTCCAGGGGGTGGCAGGCTATATACTACAGGGAGCTGGCAGGCTATATACTACAGGGGGTGGCAGGCTATATACTACAGGGGGTGGCAGGCTATATACTACAGGGGGCTGGCAGGCTATACAATTATTTAACATTTTGGAACAATTAATACTATTTTTTGAAGGTGGTGGATTTTTACTAATATAAAAATCTAATATTGGATATAATAAGTTTTGTTTTATAAAAAACAGCTAGAACTGAATGCTGTTCACAAAATGTTTATATGAAAACTAAATGTTAAAATTAAAAAATGAAACATTTCTTTTATTTCTAAACAAAGCTTCTGGGAATTTTGACAATTATTAAAGGGAACCTGTCACCAGGAGAGCCATTTTTTAGCACTCCCGCCGTCCCCACAGAGCATAGTACATACACAGTGTTTTTGTATAAAAAATAGGTTTTACAGAAAAAAAAGATATGTTATATAGTACCTTGCTGTGTGACTAGGAATTAGGCACCTGGGAGTGGCTGCAAAGGAGCAGTCCCCCCCCCACCCTTGGGAAACATCTCCTTCATGTGTCCTTTTCAAATATATGAAAACGCCCATCACTTGGCTTAGCGACGCCCCCTGCTCCTCTACAGCCAATCCCGAGTGAGGGGAGTTATTCATATATTTGAAAAGGACACATGGAGGAGCAGTTTCCCAAGCTTGGGGGGGAAACTGCTCCTTTCCAGCCACTCCCAGGGGACGAGTGCCTAGTCACACAGCACATTGGGGGACATTTACTATGGTGTTTCCGCCAGTTTTGAGGCGCTCTCACCACATGTTCTGCTCTCAGACCTATTTATTAGCTGTCGGGGACAGAAAAAATGACTTTTTCCGTCTGCTCCGACTCTTCTCCGAAAAGGGGCGTGGCTTTGGCGGAGTGGAAACTCAGACAGAATTAATATGTGTCACAGCCATTTTTGGACGCTGTAAACTGGCGTAAAGTAGACCAAAAGAAATTTGGTCTAGCAGGGACACAGATCAGTGCTATTGCACTGCTGCCTGTTGTCTGACTGTTGGACACATTTCTGGAGCTCGGGACAGATTTTGGTCCCAGGGACAGATTTATCTGCACAGCTACACAATATTAAATGTGTGTCTTCTTTCCCAGAGCAGGTCGGTAACAAAGCCAGTGCAGACACCGACACTTTATGTAAATGTCCCCCATTGTATTGAAAGGTACAATATAACATATCTTTCTTTCTGTAAAACCTATTTTTTACACAAAAACACTTTGGCAGTGTATGTACTATGCTCTCTGGGGACTGGGGGAGTTCTAAAAATGGCTCTCCTGGTGACAGGTTCCCTTTAAATTCATCAGAAATCTATAAGGCTGACTGTGCACCTTGCGTACTCCATGTGGATTGTACACACAGATCCATTGCGCAATAGAGTAGCATTGGAGTGAATGTCATATAAAGTCATGTAGACAATGGGGCACATTTACTAAGAATGTGGGAAACTGCACTACAAGTGCTCTGCCCGTGTATAACGCTGGGTGCGCCAGATTCATTAAGATCATGCGGCAGAAATCATGAATCTGGCGTTTTCCTGCGCTGGCCCGACAGAGTTCACCAACTTTTTTGTGGTGCACCTTTAACTTCTGTCTGACTTTGCATGATAAATCTGGCGCACAGTCGGAATGAGCATTGGAACAATCCCTAATTTGTGTCACATGCGCCAAAAATGTATCTCAGACACTTCTTAAATACCTGTGCGAGCAGTTTGCACTGAAAAGAACGTGCACAGTCTGACAGAAAACTGCTGCAGGGTTCTCAGTAAATGTGCCCCAATGCGTTTTTTTTCCTTTGGGGAAATTGATTTTCTGTGCAGAAAACAAAATAATGATCATGTTACTTTTCTTGTGCTTCCTCGCAGATTTCTGCTTGCATTTTTTACATTGAAGTCAATGATACAGTGAAAATCTGCATAAAAAATGCACATTGGTGCAGTTCAAAAGAAATGGGGGGAAAAAATTTAAAAAATGCATGCGGAAAATCTGTGTGAAAAACACACATATTAGGGCAGATTTACTTACCCGGTACATTCGCGATCCACGTGCGTTGCCATTTCTGAGTGGCGGGTAAAGACTCTTGCGATTATTTTGGCCACTTTTTTATGACACAGAGTCAATAATAAATCTCCCCCATAAAATCTGCTTTATACAGTTCTCAACCAAAAATTTTTTGAAATACTTGTACTTCCTCTGAGGCCACTGGAACAACCGCAATATCCGGACATATCCCGTCTTTTACTTCCCGGCTTCTTTGTGGAGACTAAGACCAGCGGCACACGTGGCGTTTTGAACCCGTTTTTGGCCCGTTTTTAAAAAATCCGTTTAAAAAGGCATGCGTTATAAAAATGCTTGCTTTTTTGAAAACAGAAATGCATTTTTTGAAAACACATCCGTTTTTTACAGTTTTTTTTCCAATTATCTTAATGAGGATAATTGGAAAACGGACAAAAACGGTAAAAAAACTGATGCATTTTCAAAAACTTATGTGTTTTTAAAACGCAAGCGTTTTTAATTGACTACTTAAAAATGGCACAAAAACGGCCAAAAAACGGGTACAAAACGCCACGTGTGCCACCAGCCTAAGCAGGGCCGCATCTGCCATGAGGCGAGATGAAAATCTCGCCTCGGGCAGCAGAATGCGGCCCTCTTTAAAAGCGGCATTTTGCAGCTCCAATGTGGGCGATTCGGGCGCCCGCTGGCACCCGAATCTCCCTTCAGATAAATCGCACCTGTTTCTTTAAGAAACAGGTGCGATTTACATGCGGAGCGGCGCAGAGCCTTTACGGCTGCTGGCATCGCTCCGTACAGTGCAGTGACACAGGCGGCGGATGATAACGTCACGCGCCTGTGTCACTCAGCGGAGCCGTGGCTGCCAGAAGAGCCGCGTGAATATGGGAGCCGCGCGCCGTGGGAACAACCTTCCGTGAGGTAAGTACAAGTTTTATTATTTTTATTGTCCAATTATTAATTAAATATACATATTAGGGGGCGATTACCGCTGTAACGGGGGGGGGTGTCTTCTATATATACTTTTTTACTGAGGAGGCTGTGTATAGTTATAAGGGGCCAGATCCCATTTTTCCTGGGGGGGGGGGGTTGTATATATTTATATGAGGGGCCAAATTCTTATTACACTGGGGGGGGGGGGGGGGGCTGTATATATTTATATGGGGGGCCAAATTCTTATTACACTGGGGGGGGGGGCTGTATATATTTATATGGGGGGCCAAATTCTTATTACACTGGGGGGGGACTGTATATATTTAAATGGGGGCCAAATTCTTATTACACTGGGGGGGGGGGGGGGCTGTATATATTTATATGGGGGGGCCAGATTCTGTTTATTCTGGGGGGCTGTATATATTTATATGGGGGGCCAGATTCTGTTTATTCTGGGGGGCTGTATATATTTATATGGGGCTGGATACTGTTTATACTGGGGGGCCTATAAAAATAAATTATATATATATTCATTAGGGGGTGATATATATTTACATCAATCAGGGTAGTACTCTATATAAATTCACATGTAACATAATAACTGGGTGGGATATATTATTCATAAGATACAATAGATTACTTTGCATCATGTAAACCAAATGTTGGGGGGGGGGTCTGTATTAATAAATTGGGGGTGTTGTATATTGATTGGTGCTGTACACGCTATAATTCCAGTAGAATATTTATATATAATGAAGGGATGTTTTGTATGTGGGGAGAGTGCGATCAGTTGTGTTGTGAGGGGTATATATTATTTAGGAGCGCAGTGTTGTTATCCAGAAGACTTTATACTGTAAGTGACTGTGGTATTTTTAGGGACGCCGGGGGGAGATGCTGCACGGAGCTGAAGATATCTGGCCGTGAATTCAGCAGTGATACGTTATGGATTGGAGAACCTGGAATAAAGTCCTCCTGATGGAAGAAATTGTCATCTCTAAGGTACTAGATGCCACTAATGCCTCTCAGAACCTGTAGTCAGTCACACAGTGTCAGGGAGCTGCCTGTGGGGATATTAATTGTTAAAGTTTTCAGCATTTTCTGAACAGGGAGCAGCGGGGGGGGGGGGGGGGGGGAGCATTTCAATATTCGCCTCAGGCAGCAAATATGCTAGAATCGGCCCTGAGCCTAAGGGTTTATATACAGGAGCCGGCAACTGTGTGCCACATGGGGAGGGGTGCCCAGCAATGATGCCGCAGTGTTACTTTGAAAAACGGAATGGTCTGTGCCCATACATCATGTACTGTAATTTGCATTAAGGTCTGCTCAACAGAAAACGGGCCACATTTATTACACAGTTTGCGGCAGAATTCTGACATAGACAGCATATAGATACATGTACAAACTGGCTGCACATGTATTTATGAAGTGCTTGCGCTAGTATCTTGTCCGCAGCTGCACTACGCACACCGCGACAATCCAGTGCACAGAATGGGGCGTTCCGGTGCCTATTTGGGTGTCCCAATGTGTACAACTTGCCGGATAAAGGCCAACATGTACTATCGTGCAGAGTGCGGCAGATGAAATTGCACTCTACACGCATCAGAAAGCCCTTTTCTGTGTGCAGTATTGTGTTTGTGCTGTGCATAGTGCAGCCACAACACAATACTAGCGCAGACACTTCATAAATACATGTGCAACCAGAATAGTGGCGCAGACTGCATAATAAATGTGGTTCAAAGTGTCCAATAAAGGCATCAAACATTTACATTCTCCAAGACATACAAACATTTATGCCTCTTAGGACGTGTTAAACACAACCTGGGTCAGATATAGCAGCAAAAAGCACCAAACAGGTTTCCTATAATATATTCATATGGTATTACAGGAGAACTACCTGTAGTTTTGACCAAATTTTCACCTGCAGCAAAACAAAAAAAAAATGCATTTATATTCCAGGATTGTAGCTTGACTTTGTGCAATTTGGTGCACTCTGTACAATTGCTCCATACACCCGTCCATCTATGATCTCACCAGATGCATGCTACTGCTTTTACACAATACAGAAAGATAGACAGCACCAGTATAGCAAATGAACACAATTGTCCAATGGGTGCACGTAATCTGATAATCCTGGTTCCATGGATCCTAAATGAATAATTCCATATGAAAAAAGTAGCCGAACTCCAAGAATTTGCTGCAGAGTGTTCCTTTTTTCACCCGGCACAGAGCAACATTTCGACATCTTGATAATTTTGTGCTTGAAAAAGACAAAGATGTTGAAACATTGCTGTGTGCCGGGTGAATAACAGAACACTTTCTTCACCAAATTCTGGCACTTTTGTTGACTCTTTACTTTGAGAAGTTTGATTGCAAAAATTAAGGTAATCAGGAGATGCCTCCCGCACACAAAGTCCAGCTGCAATCCTGGAATATAAATCCAATTTTCACAGTCCTGCTGCTACAACACACACAATGGTATGTTCTCCAAGACTGCTACTTAACATTGTCTGATGTTTTTTATGGTCAAATCAAGTGGCAGAAACCGTCTCGGTGCAGGTTCAAAATGTATCATTAATAGAGATGAGCGAACATACTCGTCCGAGCTTGATGCTCGATCGAGCATTAGCGTACTCGTAACTGCTCGTTGCTCGGACGAGTATTTCGCCCGCTCGAGAAAATGGCAGCTCCCGCCGTTTTGCTTTTTGGCGGCCAGAAACAGAGCCAATCACAAGCCAGGAGACTCTGCACTCCACCCAGCATGACGTGGTACCCTTACACGTAGATAGCAGTGGTTGGCTGGCCAGATCAGGTGACCCTGGGATAGACTAGCCGCTTCCCGCGCTGCTCGGATCATTCTCTGTCTGGATGCCGCTAGGGAGAGAGCTGCTGCTGGTCAGAGAAAGCGTTAGGGTGTTCTATTAGAATAGTGTTAGGCAGGAGTGATTCTACAACAACCCAACAGCCCTTCTTAGGGCTACAATAACGTTATACTTTTTTTTTTTATTTGCTTGTGGCTGGGCTTGCTGGCACTAGTAGTGCAGCTAGTACCATATTGTGAGGAATTTGCAGGGGGACTTGCTACCGCTGTGTTTAGCTCTTAGTGACACACATATCCACCTCAAACACCAAAGTGGGAAAATTTATTAGGGGTTTGATTTCAATTAGGCACAGTCTGCCAGTTTCTTTTTATTTTACGTTTATTTTTTTAATAACTCAGCGTCATCTCATCTGGCATAGTAGTGTGCTTTCATACTTGGCTAGAAAATAGCCATAGGAGAATCCAAACGTCTTACTTACGCCTACAGTAGCGTTATATATATTTGATTTCTGGTTGATCTGCTGGTGGCTGTAGTTGCTGCAGTGCATCTACTAGGAAATTGTGAGCAATTTGTAGTGAGACTTGCGACCACTATGTTTTGCGCTTAGTGACGCACATATCCATCGCAAAGACCGAAGTGGGAAAATTTATTAGGGCCCGGGGTTGTATTTCAATTAGGCACAGTCTGCCATTTCCTTTTTTATTTTATGTTTATTTTTTTCATAACTCAGCGTCATCTCATCTTGCATAGTAGTGTGCTTTAATACTTGGCTAGAAAATAGCCATAGGAGAATCCAAACGTCTTACTTACGCCTACAGTAGCGTTATATATATTTGATTTCTGGTTGATCTGCTGGTGGCTGTAGTTGCTGCAGTGCATCTACTAGGAAATTGTGAGCAATTTGTAGTGAGACTTGCGACCACTGTGTTTTGCGCTTAGTGACGCACATATCCATCGCAAAGACCGAAGTGGGAAAATTTATTAGGGCCCGGGGTTGTATTTCAATTAGGCACAGTCTGCCATTTCCTTTTTTATTTTACGTTTATTTTTTTCATAACTCAGCGTCATCTCATCTGGCATAGTAGTGTGCTTTCATACTTGGCTAGAAAATAGCCATAGCAATAGGATAGCATCGTTTGGTTTTAAAAACTAAAAAACACACACAAAAAAAAAAACACAAAAAAAAGTTAAAAATAAAATTAAAGTTATAACTCTCATTTTCAAAATGTTTAACCCGAGGGCTAGGGGTAGAGGACGAGGGCGGGGACGTGGGCGTCCAACTACTGCAGGGGTCAGAGGCCGTGGTCCTGGGCGGGGTGAGACACCACCTGCTTATGAGGGAGCAGGGGAACGCCGCAGAGCTACACTCCCTAGGTTCATGTCTGAAGTTACTGGGACTCGTGGTAGAGCACTGTTGAGGCCAGAACAGTGCGAACAGGTGATGTCGTGGATTGCCGACAATGCTTCGAGCAATTTGTTCACCAGTCAGTCTTCCACGCAGTCCACCCATGTCACGGAAATCGGCACTCCTCCAGCTCCTGCACCTCAGCCTCCTCCCCCCCAGTCTGCCCCCTCCCAGCAAAATTTGCCATTTGAACCGGCATACTCTGAGGAACTGTTTTCTGGACCCTTCCCACAGTCACAAACCACTTGTCCGGTTGCTGATGAGCAATTTTCCGATGCCCAGGTTTTCCACCAGTCGCAGTCTGTGGGTGATGATGACCTTGTTGACGTACTGGAAGAAGTGTGTAAAGAGGTGTCCGACGATGAGGAGACACGGTTGTCAGACAGTGGGGAAGTTGTTGTCAGGGCAGGAAGTCCGAGGGGGGAGCAGACTGAGGGATCGGAGGATGATGAGGTGACAGACCCAAGCTGGGTTGAGAGGCCGGGTGAACACAGTGCTTCTGAGACGGAGGAGAGTCCTCGACCAGAACAGGTTGGAAGAGGCAGTGGTGGGGCCAGACGGAGAGGCAGGGCCAGAGCTGGTGCATCAGCGCCAAATGTGTCAACTAGTGAAGCTCCCGTGGCGAGGGCTCCTGCGGCGAGGGCTAGATTTTCAGAAGTCTGGAGGTTCTTTAAGGAAACACCGGATGACCGACGGACTGTGGTGTGCCACATTTGCCAAACCAGGATCAGCAGGGGTTCCACCACTACTAGCTTAACTACCACCAGTATGCGCAGGCATATGAATGCTAAACACCCCACTCAGTGGCAACAAGCGCGTTCACCTCCGGCCGTGCACACCACTGCTCCTTCCCCTGTGTCAGCTGATAGTCAGCCCCCTGCCCAGGACCCTGCCACAAAAACCCCATCGTCGCCTCCACGATCCTCCACAGCATCCACCAGCGTTCAGCTCTCCATACCCCAGACGCTGGAGCGGAAACGCAAATATAGTGCAACCCACCCGCACGCCCAAGCCCTTAATGTGCACATCTCCAGATTGCTAAGCCTGGAGATGCTGCCCTATAGGCTAGTAGAGACCGAGGCCTTTCGCAGCCTCATGGCGGCGGCCGCCCCTCGGTATTCGGTCCCCAGCCGCCACTACTTTTCCCGATGTGCCGTCCCAGCCCTGCACCAGCACGTGTCAGACAACATAATCCGTGCCCTGACCAACGCCGTTTCTGACAAGGTCCACCTGACCACGGACACGTGGACGAGTGCTGCCGGGCAGGGCCACTATATATCGCTGACGGCACATTGGGTTAACTTGGTGGAGGCTGGGACCGAGTCTGACCCTGCGGCTTGTCATATACTGCCGACGCCGAGGATTGCGGGGCCTACCTCGGTCCAGGTGTTTCAGGCCTACTATGCCTCCTCCTCCTCCCACCCCTCCTCCACCTCCTCCTCCGAACGACCATCCGTGGGCATGGCGCCATCAGTTGGTAGCTCTAGGCACAGCAGCAGTGCCGTCGCTAAGCGACAGCAGGCGGTGCTGAAACTGCTGAGCCTAGGCGATAAAAGGCACACCGCCCAAGAACTATTACAGGGCATCACGGCGCAGACTGATCTGTGGCTGGCACCGCTGAACCTGAAGCCAGGCATGGTTGTGTGTGACAACGGCCGTAACCTGGTGGCGGCTCTGCAACTCGGCAGACTGACACATGTGCCATGCCTGGCCCATGTGTTAAATCTGATAGTTCAGCGTTTCCTCAAGACATACCCCAATCTGTCTGATTTGCTCACGAAGGTGCGCCGCATCTGTGCGCATTTCAGGAAGTCCAGCACAGATGCTGCCACTCTCAGGGCAGCGCAGCGCCGCCTCCAACTGCCCGCTCACCGACTGTTGTGCGACGTGCCCACGAGGTGGAATTCAACACTGACCATGTTATCCAGAGTTTACCAGCAGCGCCGAGCGATTGTAGACTGCCAGATGTCAACTTCTACCAGAACTGGTAGTCAGGTCAGTCAGCTTCCTCAAGTCTACAATGAGGAGTGGACGTGGATGTCTGATATCTGTCAGGTGCTGAGTAACTTTGAGGAGTCAACACAGATGGTCAGTGGCGATGCCGCCATCATCAGCCTCACCATCCCGCTGCTTGGCCTGTTGAAAAACTCTCTGGTCAGCATGAAGTCGGAAGCTTTGCGCTCCTCACAAGAGACGGGGGAAGAAGATTCCCTTGTTGATAGCCAAAGCACCCTTAGGTCTGTTTCTCAGCGCATATCGGAGGAGGTGGAGGAGGATGAGGAGGAAGAGGAGGAGAATGTTGGCGAGACACAAGAGGGGACCATTGTTGAGTCCTTCACTGTTGAGCGTGTATGGGCAGAAGAAGAGGAGTTGGAGGAGTTGGAGGAGGAGATGGACAGTCAGGCCAGTGAGGGGAGTGAATTCTTACGCGTTGGTACTCTGGCGCATATGGCAGATTTCATGTTAGGCTGCCTATCCCGTGACCCTCACGTTCAAAGAATTTATTCCAGCACCGATTACTGGGTGTTCACTCTCCTGGACCCACGGTACAAGCAAAATCTTTCCACTCTCATCCCTGGAGAGGAAAGGAGTGTGAGAATGCATGAATACCAGCAGGCCCTGGTGCACAAGCTGAAACAGTATTTCCCTTCTGACAGCGCTAGCGGCAGAGTGCGTAGTTCTGCGGGACAAGTAGCGAGGGAGAGTAGGCGAGCAGGCAGCTTGTCCAGCACTGGCAAGGGTACGCTTTACAAGGCTTTTGCCAGCTTTATGTCACCCCAGCAAGACACTGTCACCTGTCCCCAGTTTCGGCAGAGTAGGGCTGATCTTTACATAAAGATGGTGAGGGAGTACGTAGCTGACCATACCATCGTCCTAAATGATCACACAGCTCCCTACAACTACTGGGTTTCAAAGCTGGACATGTGGCACGAACTGGCGCTGTACGCCTTGGAGGTTCTTGCCTGCCCTGCCGCTAGCGTCTTGTCCGAGCGGGTTTTCAGTGCAGCTGGTGGCATCATCACCGATAAGCGTACACGCCTGTCGACTGACAGCGCTGACAGGCTGACGCTTATCAAGATGAATAAAGCCTGGATTTCTCCTAATTTCCAATCTCCACCAGGTGAAGGAAGCTCAACCTGAATAATTTATCCACTCCTCCTCCTCCTCATTTTCCTCCTTCTCCTCTTTGTACAGTAAAGCAGAGGAAACTGGCTATTTTTTGACAGGGCCCACTGGCTCTAGCTATAGTACTTTATGCATTTAATTTTTCTGGAGGGCCACCGACCCGGTCCTCTGTTTTAAACAATTTTTGGGAGTGCCACATACAGGCACTCAATCTATTCCATTTTTCTGGAGGGCCACCTACCTGCTCCTCTGGTTTGAAAACTTTTTTGGACTGCCACATACAGGCACTCAATCTATTCCATTTTTATGGAGGGCCACCTACCTGCTCCTCTGGTTTGAAAACTTTTTTGGACTGCCACATACAGGCACTCAATCTATTCCATTTTTATGGAGGGCCACCTACCTCCTCCTCTGGTTTGAAAACTTTTTTGGACTGCCACATACAGGCACTCAATCTATTCCATTTTTATGGAGGGCCACCTACCTGCTCCTCTGGTTTGAAAACTTTTTTGGACTGCCACATACAGGCACTCAATCTATTCCATTTTTATGGAGGGCCACCTACCTCCTCCTCTGGTTTGAAAACTTTTTTGGACTGCCACATACAGGCACTCAATCTATTCCATTTTTATGGAGGGCCACCTACCTGCTCCTCTGGTTTGAAAACTTTTTTGGACTGCCACATACAGGCACTATCCAAATTGAATTGTCTCCATAGCAGCCTCCACACGTTGTCTCCATTGCTACCTCCAAAAGTCGTCCATATAGCTGCCTCCATACATCGTCCCTTTATCAAACGAGCTGTGTCAGGCCGAAATTTGGGTTGTTTTCATGGATTCCACATCAAAGTTGTTAACTTTGTCGCCACCCTGCTGTGTTATCCACAAAATACACTGGCAAACTTTTACCATTTAGGGATATTATTTCAGCGCTTCTTGCGCATCTGTTTACATTCCCCTCACCCGCCATATCCTAAACTTATAAGAACGCTACTACACTTGATCTTATACAAAAGGTTCTTAGAAGTGCTGTTTGGGGAGTAGCCTAGAGACAGGGGCTTGGATTGGCGAAAGCTCGCCTGGCAGCGGAGCGCCAGCTCCATGCCAAGATCCAACTAACATAGTTTTAACTGCAGCACCTTTAATCTACTACTAGTTCACTGCCTCCATACATGGTCCCCTAATCAAACGAGCTGTGTCAGGCAGAATTTTGGATTGTTTTCATGGCTTCCATGTTAACTTTGTCGCCACCCTGCTGTGTAATCCTCAAAATATACTGGCAAACTTTTACCATTTACGGATATTATTTCAGCGCTTCTTGCGCATCTGTTTACATTCCCCTCACCCGCCATATTCCCAACTTATAAGAACGCTACTACACTTAACTTGGTGCAGGCTGGGACCGAGTCTGACCCTGGGGCTGGTCATATACTGCCGACGCAGAGGATTGCGGGGCCTACCTCGGTCCAGGTGTTTCAGGCCTACTATACCTCCTCCCACCCCTCCTCCACCTCCTCCTCCTCCGAATTACCATCCGTGGGCATGGCGCCATCAGTCGGTAGCTCTAGGCACAGCAGCAATGCCGTCGCTAAGCGACAGCAGGCGGTGCTCAAACTGCTGAGCCTAGGTGATAAAAGGCACACCGCCCAAGAGCTATTACAGGGCATTCCACATCAAACTTGTTAACTTTGTCGCCACCGTGCTGTGTAAGCCACAAAATATACTGACAAACTTTTTTCATTTACGGATATTATTTCAGCGCTTCTTGCGCATCTGTTTACATTCCCCTCACCCGCCATATCCCAAACTTATAAGAACGCTACTACACTTGATCTTATACAAAAGGTTCTTAGAAGTGCTGTTTGGGGAGTAGCCTAGAGACAGGGGCTTGGATTGGCGAAAGCTCGCCTGGCAGCGGAGCGCCAGCTCCATCTCAAGATCCAACTAACATAGTTTTAACTGCAGCACCTTTAATCTACTACTAGTTCACTGCCTCCATACATGGTCCCCTTATCAAACGAGCTGTGTCAGGCAGAATTTTGGGTTGTTTTCATGGCTTCCACATCAAACTTGTTAACTTTGTCGCCACCCTGCTGTGTAATCCACAAAATATACTGGCAAACTTTTATCATGTACCGATATTATTTGAGCGCTTCTTGCTCACCTCCTTTGGTTCCTCTCTGCCACCCATTGGTTTGAAGCCTGAGTCCATTTAGGGTATGTCGCCATGCCACTCTCTAGCCTGCCGCTGCTGCCGCTGCCTCTGCATGCCGTCCCCTATAGTGTCAGGGTCAATTATTGGATGTTTTAGATGCTATCTAGCCTCATTCGGTCACTCTGTCATGGCCATGCTGTTGCCCATAATTTTGGCATAATGGTGCGATTAAGCAGCCTCAGAGGCATCCATGCATGCTGTCCCTGCTGTTTCCTGTCCATTTCCGTGGTGTTTCCATCCTTTTCTGAGGTTCCCAGGTGTTTGGCCAAGCTTCCCTGTGCAGAGCCTTGGTCCCCTTGAAAAATGCTCGAGTGTCCCATTGACTTCAATGGGGCTCGTTACTCGAAACGAGCACTCGAGCATCGGGAAAAGTTTGTCTCGAATAACGAGTACCCGAGCATTTTAGTGCTCGCTCATCTCTAATCATTAATACTACGACATGATCTGCGCATGGAAAAGAAAGCGACATTTCCGTTATTCTGGGTAGAATTGAGGCAGTTGCCGCACAGAATATACAGGAGATGGACAGGAGATTTTGACATTAGACCCAGTTTCTGTAGTCGTAAATCCAGGATAAATACTGCCATGTGAACTGAGGCTGAAACACAGGAGATAGATGTGTGTTACTAATCCAGATGCACATGTTCTCTCTCATTATAGCGCTGGTGCTGGGATAATTTTCACTGGTGGCGATGGATCTGCTGTAAGTATACAGACCTCCCCTGCTTTATTATGTGAGGAAATATTTAGCTGTTCATGTTTATAATGTTATATATATACACAAGGGCGATTGTAAAACGAGGAAATGTTTTCTGTGATCACCATAATTATCTTCTGCCAGGAAATTGATCTTATCAATGTAAATATCACAAGTAGCATTACTGCCAGGTATTGTAACAAAACTACAGTGAAGGAGGGAAAGATAGTAATAAAACTAATGGCTTTCTACTAACCACTTCACTAACTAACAATTCTGTCCCTTTATAGGCTGGAGAAGTCCTGAAAAAAGCGTGTACAATGTATATGGGAGTCTTTGTGGGTCAAATGAACTGTAAGTATGAAGGGGAGGTGGTGAGAATGGCGCGAGCCGCATCTGCTCTATGGTCCGAATGATGTGGAATAAGGGGCCACATGTCAGTGGCTGCTGCTTATATGACCCCAGTGATCGCCCTCACAGGGTCAGAAATATTCACACGATTCTGTTACCAATTGTGTCAGAGCCCCAGCGCCTTACAATGAAATCTGCGGAGCTGTCATTGTTCATTGTGACGGGTTAAATATAATTTCCTGCACAGGGATTGGATTGATACTTTTCTCTCCTTACAGACTAATGTTTATAGGGATAAAATAATCTCATATGTTGGATTTCTGAAGATTCTTGTTTCCCTGAATAAGCTCCATGTCAGAGGAATGTGGCTCCGGGATAATACACTGATCATTTTATATGTCTTGTTAAACTAACATGAATCCTTCATATCTAACTAATCATATATTTTATGGTGTTTTCTGTAGGCAAAATGGGAATGATGCTTCCAATGGTGTCATTTGTTGGACCAGTTTACCCATCAATGCCACCAGCACCCCCTCCACAACCTCCTGTACCACCACAAGGACAATGTGCTTTCAAAGCTGTAAGTCCTCCTGTAGTTTCCTACAAAGAACAGTCCTGCGTCACCACTATACAGTGTACTGACAATATACAATAACAAGCGAGAAAGCTTCTAGTGATAGCGTCCTGCATATATGTGTATATATGTATATACTTTACTGCCTTCCCTTGTAACTATATGTCAGGGATCCTCCTGCTTTATACTTACAAAGGAGGGAAACATCTAAGTGGTGTAAATGTAGATGGACTCAATGGGGCAGATGTATTATCGTACTTGTGCCCAAAAAATGTTGGTTTCGTGGGGGTTTTTTGGCGCAAAAGTGTGTCATATCATTTATAATGAGTTTGCGGCAGAAAGAACAGATGTTTCAGATTATCCCGACTCCTCCGGTTTTTTTGTGGCACAAGTGGGCGTGGCCTAATTTTTCCACATTATCCGTCACATTTATGTGTATTTTGTCGGCATTTTTTGGCGCAAATTTTGGCGCACAATAGACCAGGAAAATAATGGTCAGAGAGCAAAATTAAGGCGCAGCCCATGTAAGATTTAGGCGCACATCTCATTGATATCGGCATTTTTATGGCGCACGACTGAGTTCCGCCTGCCCATTAATTACTTACAGCCGTGCGCCATTTTAATACATCGGGCTGTGCTTTCCGGAGACTGATCTCATATGCCGACAGTCGTGCTTGAGCCAGAATTAGAAAATCCCCACAGTGGGGCAGATGTATTATCGTATATGCGCCAAAAAAAATGCCAGGATTTTACGATTTTTTTTGGGCGCAGAATTTCTGCGGATCATTTATAATGAGTTTGCGGCAGAAAGAACAGATGTTTCTGCCTAGCCTTACTCCTCCTTTTTTTGTGGCGCAATTGGCGTGGCCTAATTTTTGCACATTATTTGTCACATTTATGTGTATTTTGTCTGCAAATTTTGGCGCACAATAGACCAGGAAAATAATGGTCAGAGAGCAAAATTAAGGCACAGTCCATGTAAGATTTTGGCGCACATTTTATCGATGTCAGCATTTTTATGACGCACGACTCCTTAGATCCGCCACTTTAATACATCAGGCTGTGCTTTCAGGAGACTGATCTCTGATGCTGACAGTCGTCTTTGCGCCAGAATTAGTAAATCCCCCCCAATGTCAACATTCAATCACAGGAATCAATATCAATCACTGCACATCAGATGGAGACATGTAACGTGATAATAGCTGCTGTTACGATATGCACATACAGTTGTCTTATCATTTTATGTTTTTTATTACAGGATTCCTGCATATGTACAGCTACATAATAATAATGATTCTGACTCAACTTCCAGGAGGATGAAACAAGGAATAATCCGGCTCATGTTCCCAATGTCATTTCTATAATCCTCCTAATGCTCTTTTCTCTTTCTCGCGTGCACAGACATTTCTCAGTAACTAATCATTATAAGGCTTGTACACGCTCCTTCTCTATATAATCTACAAAGAATCATTATCAATAAATTACTGCAAAGCAAGTTACTGCGTCCTGTGATGAATCAAACTAGTATTACAGTAGCACTTACCTGAGACAAGTCCAAATATATTTGGCAGCAGAAGTCCCATCACCTCCTCCCCCAGTCCCAGCATCACGGGACCTTCCCAGTTCTCTCTGCTGGACTGCACTGGGAGCCTTAGGTAACAGATGACGTCCATCAGATAGTTACATCTTTCTTCTTCATGTAATACCACACATGACGTGTGGATATGGGATGGACCCTCACTTTATTTTAAAACAGTTTAGACAAGAGAAAAACACGGTGTATGGAAAAAATACACAACCACATAACTTAATGGGTGAAATGGCCACAGCTTTATTTGAATCACAGGAATAAAACAATCAGAGGAGGAGTCAGGTGACACGCTAGGGGTGGGATTCACCAATACCCCAATCTACAGCTGCCTGACATACAGCACCCGGCCAGACAGCAATAAAGGGGGGCGGCATGCTCTGGCTGCCATTCTAGCAGAGCCGGTACACTTTAAGGGCACCAATGACCCTAGTGAAGATCATCCATTGTGTGCTTCACCACCGTGCCCGCCCCTGGCTGCTTTTACCATTACCAGAGCCTTGAGGCTGGCCACTTCCAAAGCTCAGCCTGTTCACCACCAGGAGGTTTTATATCCTCTATAAGTTAAATTAGTCCACCAATAACTTGCCTGCACCTCGCACCTGACTCCTCCACTGCCACCAAGAGGCTATTTGACACCTTAAATGGACTCGACTGCCACCAAACAACAAAAATCCCATCAATGGGAATGCAGTGGGTTAACGAATAAAGTGTTGAGAAAATTACCAATACAATCCACATGCACAAAGTGGTAAAAACATTGTGAAACTCCAAACTTCTACAGATATACCAAACCGTGTACAACAATATAGTGAAGCAGGATACCGGACAACTACTATGGAATAACTGCCCTTGGAGCTGTATATAGGAGGCGTAGATTTATCTCCCGACCGTGTGGGAATATCTCTTACTGTATCTCCAGTAACTTTTTTTTTTTTTTTGCTTCTGGATGCCGGCCTATATATTCCATTGCAAAACATGCATTGCCCTTATCCTAAAACACAAAATATTGTATCTAGTATCTAGAGAACCACTAGTCATACTTCAATATATGTATTATGCACCAATCCTATTGACAGGACAGACATGAAGAGGATAGGTAAATCTCAAGCCGTATAGCAAACCAATTGAAAATGTATTTTGTAGTTGGCCTAGCACTAGCTCCATCTTGCTCCAATACAGAATGCAGCGGAATAGTGGGCAAGTACTTGACAACAGAACAGCAAAGGCTTGTCCGTTTTTGACAACCAACTTAACCCGGTATAATACTAAAGAAATGTAACTTTGCTCAAAAAACACACTCAGCGTGTAGAGAAACCACACCTGCCATATCCACAAGCCGCAACCTCCTGGCAAGTGGTGATATACAATGCACGCACAGCGTACAAAACCAACAATCTAGTGATCCACCAGCCGCTATCCTCTTAGCTAGTGGCGTAACTAGGTGTGGATAACCTAACCAGAACCATCTTCTCAGGGACCGCCCCTTAGAGAAGTGTATATATGTCTCCACATATAATCCACTAGCCGCCAACCTCCAAGCTAGTGGTGTAACCAGGTGTGGAAAACTTGTCTCACATGAACCATAATTACGCACACAGCGCGAGAGAACCACATCCCCAGCTCCACATAGCCACCAACCTCCTAGCTAAGTGGCGAAAAAAGATGTGGCCCTAGACCAGTGGTGGCGAACCTATGGCACGGGTGCCAGAGGCGGCACTCTGAGCCCTTTCTGTGGGCACCCGGGCCATCGCCCCAACACACCAGACTTAATCTTAAGAAGAATCTTAAAGTGATACTTACTTCGTTACTTGGGACTGTAGGAAGAGGGAGAATAAGTAGACTGGGCCAAATTATCTTTGGAGGACCTCCTGCCCCACAATTCTCTGTGTGCAGAGGGACACTTGAAAGAAGCTAGAATAATGCACATTTTCCATCTTTCTACTGTGTCGCTGTCCTTAGGCAGCCAATATGATTGAAAGTTGTTGAAAAACAGGGATCAATAAGTTACTGCTTTAATTTTTTGTGGCACCTCGCAAAAAATAAGGGGGGGTTTGGGTTACAGTTTGGGCACTCGGCCGCTAAAAGGTTCGCCATCACTGCCCTAGACCAACCATTGGAGACAGTAAAATCAACCACCCATAAGACATTATATAAACGTACCAAGGACCTGGATATATAGGATCCATTTATCTTACAGTCTCATTAGCCCCAAATCACATAGAGAAGGGGCTGGGGACTGTAGGGGATTTCCGGTGATGGTACAGAAGGCGGCTAAAAAGGCGATTGGCCCCCTCTTTAGGTGGTCCCAAAAAGGGTCTGGATTGGGCGGGCTGATTGAGGCCTGCCCCGTGGTTTTAAAAGCATTGGGGGCACGTGGAGGGGCATCTTTCCTTCTGCCCTCAGGACCGAGCGGTGTGAAGTCGCCCACCCACCCTTGCCCTCAGGTTAATTTTCGTGTACAGGTGGTTTTCCGGTTTCTGGCTGTTCTTTCTGTCTTCCTTTCAGATGTCACAGCATTGGCAGATTTTGACATGCCCGAAGGCGAGATGAAGGTGCCCACATGACGTCTGACGCCATTCGGGTGAAAGGTTTTTGCTCAAGAAGAAGCGAAGGGCCCAGATGGGCATGATTTTTGTTCCAACTATTTGGCATTTTTTCTATTGGTTATTTAATTAATTAATTGTTTCTCTAAAAATAAATGTTGTGCCCCCCCCCCCCCACATACCCACAACAAGAAACACGGTGTGGTGCCCATTGATGGCTGGTTTAATTTTGGAGGATCAAGAGCCTGAATATTTTGGGCTAAGTTTACAAATCCCTACAGTCTTAGGTGCAGCAGTAACACTGACCATGTGTCAGGCTAATTCTCCAAGACAAAAAGGGGAGAGAAGGCCACAGCATCCAATATGATGAGAAAAGGTTAAACCTTTATTCACACAGGCATAGAAAAAAGTGCAACGTTTCGATTCACAATTAATCTATGTCAAGATGCTTGGCAAAGATTCATTGTGAATCGAAACGTTGCACTTCTCTCCCCTTTTTGTCTTGGACTATGGATCCTGCACACTAGGACCCTGGGCTGCGAGCATCAAACAAACAGCTTTTGCTAAATAGATTGGTTGCTGTCTTTTTTCTTTTTTTGGCTAATTCTCCAGCCATTTCATGGGGATAAATGTAATATAATACTACAATGCAAATTCACCATTATAGTCTGAGGCGGCATGTAACCCCCTTAGTATTGTACCATGTACCACTCATGTAATCTAGAGTATATATATTTATGAGTGCACATAAAGTATACATGGACAGTCCATAATATAGAAGCCACAACTAAAGGCTAGCTAAATATATATAAAGTACTGCCTGGTCCATAACTACAATGAAGCCGTGAGATGGAAGCCATGTACACTGCACCAGGCACATAAGCTTCTGAATGCAGCATTTGGTGGTTATAAAGCAATGACCTGGGATGGCCTACTGTAGCATCCGTATGTACATCAGTGACATGGAGGTTTTATTCAGATAGCTAAGCTTCCTATATCCAGCCACTACAATTACTCAGGTCAATGCTGGGCCATATAGACCAGGAGTGTGGGGGACCTGCACCTATCATGGTCAGTAAATCACAGTAAGGTGTAGGCCACCAAGACTATAGAGAACCGAGATTATAAGAGACTAGTAATAGTGCAGCCTCCATCTTTGATCCTGTACATGTGCTCTCTCTGGGCAGCTCCTCTCTCCCTAGTGTATAATACATGTAACCTCCCCATAACAAGCAGAGTAATGGTGGACATCTGCCATCAGTCTCTATCCATAAGGACAGGACTCCTGAAGAAGCTCCAGTATGGAGCTTGTGATTGCTTTGCCATATCTGTACCACGAGGATTGGTACTAAAATAGCCATGTGTACCTGTGTCATGAAGGTACAAATGTAACATTAAACCGTATACAAGAGGTCATTACCCTCATGTAAATTAGTGATATATGCATACCTCCCAACATCTGTGAAAGGGAAAGAGGGACAAAATGGCGGCACGCATAGCAGCGATCCCCCTAAGCCACACCCCCAATCACTCTCTGGCCACGCCCCAAATTTTAGCCATATTATAATAATAAAAATCATCTCAATTAAAAAATAAAAAAAAATTTCCTCATTGGGATTTGAACCTAGAACCTGCAGTGTCCATGAACAATAATAACACAGCACCCCAACCCACTGAGCTATTAGCTCTGTGATTGTCAAGGATTAGAATTTTGGTAACTAACTCCCGGGCTGCATATTGCAGCAAACCCCCACCGCTAATAACCGCGGTCGTTGCTTGCACCGATCGCGGCTATTAACCGGTCCGTTGCCGCCGCTATCTTTATTCTGATCGCCGCGCCCCCGAACGTCATCGGGGGGCGGCGATCGGTTGCCATGGTAGCCTCGGGTCTTCGTTTGACCAGAAGCTATCTAGCTTCTGCAGATTCGTTACAATGAGCCAGTGGCTCATTGTAATGAATGAGCTGCAAAAATGCCATATATTGCAATACAGAAGTATTGCAATATATAATAGGAACGATCTGACCATCTAGGGTTAATGTACCCTAGATGGTCTAAAAAATAGTGGAAAAAAAAGTTTAAAAAAAGAAAAAAAATTAATAAAATATTAAAAATTCAAATCACCCCCCTTTTCGCTAGAACTGATATAAAACATAATAAACAGTAAAAATCACAGACATATTAGGTATCAAAATATAAAAACGGTTACGGCCGGCGGTGACCTCCGAGGCGGGAAATGGCGCCCAAATGCGACTTTTACACCTTTTTACATCACATAAAAAATGGAATAAAAAATGATCAATATGTCGCACAGACCTCAAAATGGTAGCAATGAAAACGTCGGCTCATTTCGCCAAAAATGAAACCTCATAAAGCTCCGTGCGCTAAAGTATGAAAAAGTTATTAGCTTCAGAAAATGGCAATTTTTTTTTTCTTTTTTGTACACATTTGTTAAATTTTTTTAAATGTATTAAAACACAATAAAACCTGTATAAATTTGATATCACCGCGATCGCACCGAACCAAAGAATAAAGTTGAGGTGTTATTTTGAGTGCACAGTCAAAGTCGTAAAAACTGAGCCCACAAGAACGTGACGCACGTGTGCGTTTTTTTTTCAATTTTTCTACATTTGGAATTTTTTTTCAGCTTCGCAGTACATGGCATGTTAAAATAAATAACATTACGGGAAAGTAAACTTTGTTACGCACAAAATAAGCCCTCACACAGGTCTGTACACGTAAAAATGAAAAAGTTATGGATTTTTGAAGGTGGAGAGCGAGAAATGAGCGAAAAAACCCTGCGTCCTTAAGGGGTTAATGCCTTGGTATATAGGGAGGGATCTTCTCAGAGATTATTGTAATTATTGCAACTATTATTATTATTATTATGGAGATTATTATTATTGAGATGATTATTATTATTTTTTCTATTATTAATAATCGTCTCCATAATAATAAAAATAATAAAATTTATAATAATAATAAAATTTATAATAATAATAGTCTCAATAATGACAATAATAATCTCTGAGAAGATCCCTCTCTATATATCAGTGCATTAGTCTGTGTCACAGTGTAAATGGCAGATAACACTTCTTAGTTACCAGAAATCCTCACCTCTGTATCACTGGGCTTATAGCTCAGTTCAGAGGGTGCAGAGGGTCCCAGGTTCGAATCTCAGCCTGGGCAAAACTTTATTTAATTTAATTAAAGAGCATGTGTCTGGGGAAGCCCTGGAGACCATATATGGACAGATGCTGATCAGACCTGATGACGTGGTCCCTGCTCTCTCTGCCAAGCCGACACTTCTCTGAAAAGGATTCCCTGCCCGATGTCTGCTCTGGGGAACCCTAGGAGATGCAGTGACCATATATGGACAGATGCTGATCTGACTTGATGACGTGGTCCCTGCTCTCTCTGCTAAGCCGACACTTCTCTGAAAAGGATTCCCTGCCCGATGTCTGATCTGGGGAACCCTTGGAGATGCAGTGACCATATATGGACAGATGGTTACCTGACCTGATGACGTGGTCCCTACTCTCCAGCTAAGCCGACACTTCTCTGAAAAGGATTCCCTGCCCGATGTCTGCTCTGGGAACCCTAGGAGATGCAGTGACCATATATGGACAGATGGTGATCTGAAGCTGATGACGTGGTCCCTGCTCTCCGCTAAGCCCGACACTTCTCTGAAAAGGATTCCCTGCCCGATGTCTGATCTGGGGAACCCTTGGAGATGCAGTGACCATATATGGACAGATGGTTACCTGACCTGATGACGTGGTCCCTAGTCTCCAGCTAAGCCGACACTTCTCTGAAAAGGATTCCCTGCCCGATGTCTGCTCTGGGGAACCCTAGGAGATGCAGTGACCATATATGGACAGATGCTGATCTGAAGCTGATGACGTGGTCCCTGCTCTCTGCTAAGCCCGACACTTCTCTGAAAAGGATTCCCTGCCCGATGTCTGTAGAAGCCATTCTGTACTGTGAGTTCAGGCTTTCAAAGTATTTACTATGCGGAGACAGCGGGACCTGGGGGGAAAATCCGTGACAATCTCATAGCTGCCCGTGACGCAGAGGGCAGAGGTAGGAAAAACGGGAAAGTCCCGTCAAAATCGGGACGGTTGGGAGCTATGTATATGCAGTGAGTGAGGTAAGTACACCCTCATCACTCAACCTCATATAAATCAGTGATATGTACAGTGTGTGAGGTAAGTACACCCTCATATAAATTTGTGATATGTACAGTGTGCGAGGTAAGTACACCCTCATATAAATCAGTGATATGTACAGTATGTGAGGTAACTACACCCTCATATATATCAGTGATATGTACAGTGTGTGAGGTAAGTACACCCTCATATAAATCAGTAATATGTATTGTGTGTGAGGTAAGTACACCCCTTATATAAATAAATGATATGTACAGTGTGTGAGGTACGTACACCCTCACATAAATAAATGATATGTACATTGTGTGAGGTAAGTACACCCTCATATAAATTAGTGATATGTACAGTGTGTGAAGTACGTACACCCTCATATAAATAAATGATATGTACATTGTGTGAGGTAAGTACACCCTCATATAAATTAGTGATATGTACAGTGTGTGAAGTACGTACACCCTCATATAAATAAATGATATGTACATTGTGTGAGGTAAGTACACCCTCATATAAATTAGTGATATGTACAGTGTGTGAGGTAAGTACACCCTCATATCGATCAGTGATATGTACAGTGTGTGAGGTAGGTACACCCCCATATAAATCAGTGATATGTACAGTGTTTATGTACCTACCCCTCATATATATTAGTGTAATATGCAGTATGTAAAGCAATAAGATGACATATCAGCCATGTATGTAGTATGTGAGGTGACCTGGAGCAGATATATGGGTAATTATCTCTCCATTATACAGCGCTGTATACACTGAGGTCACCTGCTCCCATATACATAAGTGTCTGTCTGTACTAATCATGGAGCATCACATGTGAGGAGCAGGACCATGAGGACACATGGACTCCCATCCTGCCACAGCTGCCATGTGTAAGATAGCTGGGAGCAGATACATGAGGAAACCTGAACTATCATGTCCACAGTACACTGGTAAATAAATAAAGCTGCCATGTAGGACACATGGCTGAGGAGACATGGTCACTTCTTACCTCCATGTGCACATGACATGAGGTAATGCTGCTCCCCTGTAACATTAACCAGTCATATCCACAGTGTGTGAGGTATAATCTTATAGATATCACAGCCAGAGCGGCCATGTGTAACATATAGTATATATACTAAACTATAGTATATACAGCCATAGCTGCAAGGTATAAGATAGCTGGGAGCAGACTCCTGGCTGAGGAGGACTGCCCAAATAAATTTAAACCATAAACCACCGGGAGCACGGGCCCCTTTAACCTTAAACCAATATTCGCCGATAAAAAACACACCGAGACTTGTATTAAAGTTTGAACATAAGTGGGTTGACGTAAGGGTTGGCCACAGCTTTATATATCATTGTAATAAACATTTCTTATTTTTTTATATTAATTTTTTTGTATTTTTTAAAACATAAATTAACTGGTAAACAAATTTAAATAACAAACAAAGTGCAACAAAAACCCCTCCCACCTGTATGCCTGCCAGCCAATGGGCATGTAGGCCAAATAACCCAAATAACCGCCAAGAAGGAGGTCGCGTACCACCTACACGACCCTTCAACCCCCAGCCAACCAAAACAAAGCCCTCTCAATTCCATCTTGCAACCCGGACAAAACTATATACAGGCCGATGTCCGTAAGATGGACCCCGTCGGCCAACAGCAAACAGCTGTTATCCCCCTCCAATTGCCTGTGGCGAAGAACAACGCCACCTCTGGCTCGAACAAACCTTGACACCCGGGTGTTCAGCAACCTCCGCCCTCTCTCTATAGCCGCCACATCCCGGGCACCTTCCCACACAGCCCTCGGAATAATTTCCGACCACACCAGCACTAGCTGGCCGAAATAGGAAGCAAACCGCTCCAGGTCGGATTGGATGAGGGCGATAAGCTCATCTAAACGGACGTGGCAGAGATCGTTGCCCCTGAGGTGAATTACCAACACTGTCGGGACCGGAGGACGACGGCTGATCTCCACGACCTCTGGGAGAGCTTGCAACCAGCGCAGGCCGCGGAGACCACGCCAGAAGACGTCGACGTCGTAGAAACCCAACGCTCTTCCACCCGGGCAAACCTGGGCCCGATGCTCAGCCCAATACACGTAAGAATGGCCGATCAGCCACACCGCCGGACGAGGATCTGGAAAAGAAAAAACGTTAACAAAAAAGCAAATCAGGACGAACATATCCTGCAAAACAGTTGGAACTCCATCTCCCAATGCGCTGCACATCCCCATCGGACAAACCCAACTCACTAGCCGTGGTCGCCGCCCCAATACGAAAGGAATGGGTCCCATATTCAGCCGAGGGAAGCCCGACCACCTCAAGGGCCTTCTTAAAAACTGAAGCAAATTGAAACCGAGTCAAAGGAGAAGAATCCCTGTGAACCAGGAACTGCTCACCCCCAACTCGGCTATCTAAATACGCAGATACAGCGGACACAGGCCTCGCCTGCAAAGGGACGCAACGATACCCAACAACCCCGCCCCCATATATCAGTTTTAGAGCGACGAAGCCTAAAGCGCAAACCATTATGCGACAAAACCACATCCGCCATAAGCAAACCACCAGGACGTGTAGCACTCGGCGCCACCAACTCTGACACACGCAAAGCACCAAAAAACGCAAGAATAAACGCTGCCCGAAACAACAAAACTTCAAACTCATCCGAGCACACCGAGGGAAGGGAGGCTAACAAGCGAAGCAAAATAAAAAAAAAGGAACCGGGCGACGAGAATCGCACCGCTTGGAACCTTTCTTCCAACCTTTCAAAACCTGCCGAACAAAGAAACATTTAGTCACGTCCTGCCACCCAAACAATTTAAAAAAGAAAGCTAAACCCGTAAGACGACGCTGCGCCACCAACCCCGAAGCCCCTTGCAAGCGCAAGCTATCCAAATACTGCAGCGTCACAGTCAATATCTGGCCAGGATCACCACCAAACACCCGTTCCCCCGCAAACCCACACCAATCCCGCCATGCTTTACCATACGCCGTCCACGTAGAAGGGGCCACCGACGACCTTACGAGCGGGACCAGCTGGCCTCCATCACGGTCCAAAGGGAACCCGGACAAGGAGTCCCCTGCAAGTCCGCCTACGGACACAGATCCCGAAAAAGCTGCCAACGAAAACGAGATAAAGCATCAGCCGCTGTATTCTAACCCCGGGGACATGGCGGGCCCTAAAAGAAATATTGTGCTGAAGGCAGCGGAGCTCCAATCTATGCAACAGCACCAAAACTGGCAGGGAGGAAGAAGAAAGATTGTTAATTGCATGCACAACACTCAAATTATCAGTCCAGAACACGATAGATTTAGCAGACATGGAAGCCCCCCACAATTCGACTGCCACTGTGATAGGGAAGAGTTCGAGAAGGGTGAGATTTCCGCACCAACCTCGATCGCGCCAGGAAGGAGGCCACGAGTCTGCACACCAGGCCGAACCAAAAATAGCACCGAAACCCAGCCCCCCCCGAGGCGTCCGTAAACAACTGAAGATCCGAGCTGGACTCCGGAGTTGACCGCCAGCAAGTGTGCCCAATGTAGTCTGCAAGGAAAAACTCCCACACCCGCATATCATCTTTAATCTGTCTGGTAATGCGGACCCTGTGATGGGGGGAACTGGCCCCTACCGTCGCCAGCGACAACCTCCTCGAAAAAACTCAACCCATAGGCATAATACGACAGGCGAAAACTAACAGGCCTAACAATGATTGCACCTGACGCAGCAGCAATTTTTTGGCACCCAGGCACGCCGAAATAGCATTGCGCAATTTCTGCAATTTATCCTCGGGGAGGCGGAACTCCATAGCCACCGAATCGATTTCTAAACCCAAAAAGGACAAAACCGTACAGGGGCCCACCGTCTTTTCAGCCGAGAGGGGGACCCCAAAGCGCTGCGCCAAAAACTTAAAGTCGCAATGGGAGGAGCCAGCCGAACCAACAAATAAGAAATCGTCCAGGTAATGGGTAACCAATGAGGAGGACGTCTCATGATGAAGAACCCATTCCAAAAAGGTGCTAAAAACCTCAAAATAATAACAGGATATAGAGCACCCCACCGGAAGGCACATGTCGTAATAAAAGGCATCATCCAATTGGCAACCCAATAAGTGGAAGCAATCGGCATGCACTGGCAGCAAGCGAAATGCGGATTCAATATGACTCAATATGACTTGGCCATAAGGGCACCGGAGCCGGCATTGCGAACCAAATCAATAGCCCTGTCAAAGGACACGTAAGATACCGATATCAAATCCTTGGAGATTCCGTCATTAACCGAAGACCCTGCGGGATAAGACAAATGGTGGATCAATCTAAATTTACCAGCCTCCTTCTTGGGAACCACTCCCAAAGGGGAAACTCGCAAATTAGAAAAAGGGAGGACGTGAAAGGGGCCCGCCATGCGGCCCAACTCCACTTCCTTCCTAACTTTGTCCCTAGCCACATCCGGAAATTCCCGAACAGACTTCAAGTTCCTGGAAAATGACAGAAAATCCCGAGGCGCGAACGGGATGAAAAAAACCAAAAGAAAAACCTGTCCTAAGAAGGACGGCTTCCGCCTTCCTGGGATACAGTTCTAGCCACGGCAACATCTCTAGCACGCGCACCGGAATCCTCTGCGCGACTACCACCTTGAGATCGCGAGGGGACTGCCGCCGGACGGGAACAGGAATTTACATGCGCCGTAGAAGCAGCAGTGGCCCTCATTAAACATCCAGCATGTCCCGGACCTGCGAGCCGCCCCCGCCCAGAGGGAAGCCCCAGGAGTGGATGAAGAGGAGGAGGAGGAGGCGGCGGCCCCAAGAAAGGGCCTCGGCGTTGTCATGAGCCTAAGCCAAACATCGGTTGCCTTAGTGTCCCAACCAACATCAGGACGCTGGGCCAACCTCCTCCTGAACTCCTCATCATACTTCCACCATGCGGACCCCCTATGGGTGCGGAAAGCACTAAAAATCGTGTCTAAATACACAAACAACTGCGGAGACCTATCAGGGAACTTCTGTGACAGCACACAACCCAGCACGGCGAAAGCCTGTACCCAATTGTTAAAGGCCACCCTGGGTTTCCTCTCCACCACCCGTTCAAAACGACGCTCCTTGTCCACAGTCCCCGAATCCGTGTACACCAGGGACCAAATATCAATATAATCATTCCGCAAAATCTTATCCCTGGTATCCTCGGACAGGCGAGTGCCGAGAAGAGAGACCCCACAGAAATAGGTATCCCTAAAAACCGGAATAGAGGGAGTAAACGTCGAAGTGGAGGCCTCGGCTACCGCCTTCAATGTTGGAAGCGGCAACACCCCAGCCAAAGCCGAGGGCGCCGCCCCCAAGAGAGACAACGAACAGAAGCCAACAGGGCAGAATCCTCACCGTCCCACCCCAAGCCTGCAAGCAGGCGGACTCACCAGGCGGAGCAACAGACGTAGGCGGAGCCACCTGAACTGCCGGAAATGGATTTGTCAACGGAGCAGGAGCACTAGGAGGCGCAGGAACCGCAGCCACCTGGGAAGAAGCTGGAGAGCCACGATGCGAACGCCGACTCCTCTGACTGCGATGTGCTAAGCGATCCCTGCGGCAGCGAGGCTCCACCGAAGCCATCGAAGAAGCCAAAGCGCCAGAGGACCTGGAATAGATGGAAGAGAAAGAACCCCGCCTGTCCCTTGGGCGATGCCGCTTGCGCCTGACGGACGGGGACCGCGAGGCAGTGTGCCGCCTGGAGGCGCCTGAACTGCCGGTACGCCTAGAGCTGCCGCCGGAGAGGACTGAGGAGGCCCGGGACACATTATCTGGGACCAAGTAGCCGGGGCCAAAGTCCCCGGACAGCATGGGTCCCATCAAGGGGGCGGGAACCACCAACTGCCCCAAGGACAGCGGCTCTAGCTCCGCCCCCAGCGTGGCCTCATCGTGCCTGCTATATTCGTCGTCGGAGGACAATGGCAGGAGTAAGTCATGTTCAGCGGTGCCGCAGGCACCGTCACTAGCCATTTGGGCAGGGGGCCAAATGCAGCAGCAGCCTGACCCCTGCCCAGTGGCACTGTGTGGGGGGGAGGGGCCAGGAGCGCCGGGGCGGGAGGCTGGGGACCAGAAGCAGCTGCAGCCATATTCCCGCCCGGCGCCGACACAAGCAACGGTGCGGGAACGGAGGACGGAGCAGGGGGCTGGTGGTGCTGAGGAGCCACAGCCGAACCCCTGCTCCGAGCGACCACACAGGGAGCCCGATCACCGTGGGGCAGAGCGCGCCGATGGCGGTGGAGGAGGGGGACGACTCGCGCCGGCGCGCGCTACAGATGAGGGGATCACCGCCGACCCGCGAGACGCAGAGGACCGCGACTGGGATGACCGACGCCGTCCCTCAGTATCAACTGACGGCGTCGGCAGCATAGTGGGGAATGAATCTCGGCCCGCTACCTGGACCACAGCCACCACGGACGGGGCCGTGGTGGCAGCCCTACCATCATGGGGGACAGGAGGCGCAGAGCGGTGGCGCGTGGCTGCTGCTTCCGAGGGGGACAACCGGCTAGGGGGGCGCGATAGCCTACCCAAATGGCGCTGCGCTGGAGGAGCAGGCGGAGGCATCGCTGGGGATCCAGGGGAGGCCTCATCCAGGAGGGCCTGAAGCCATGCAGACCCTTAGGCCCGAATTCTCTGCCGGACAGCATCATCAGACATGGTGCCAGGAGAAAACGCAATCCAGAAAGAGGGTGAGTGACGTCTGCAGCCCCTATTTAAGCTATGCTCACTTCCTGTACCACCCACGACACAAGCCCACCCCTAGTCACGTAGCCCCCACCTCCCTGGCATACTCAGGGAGACAGAAAGGAAAGGAAAAACCACCTCAGTTAAAGAGGGCCTATTCCTGTACTTAGAACCCCGCTAACTAAGACCCCTTTGTGCAGTCATTAGCCCAACGGCTATACGCCTCCGGGCTTGCAAAGATGGCGGCTTCTTACATACCTACAGCCATGTGCACATGACATCAGGTAATGCTGCTCCCCTGTAACATTTACCAGTCATATCCACAGTGTGTGGTGTTATAAGCTCACATATATCACAGATAGAGCCGCCATGTGTGAGGTAGCTGGGAGCAGGTACATGAGGAGACATGGAGACCACATCTCCTGTGGTAATGATTAATTCCTGAGGTAAAATCCTCTCATATATGATGTGTAAGCTGAGTCTGCACTAGTACATGCCGTGTGAGGTGTATGAGGTGACAGCAGGGTGATATAACATGGAAACCCCAGTGTTATACCTTCTGAGTCTGTCAGACATGTTTCTTTCTGTTCTTCTAGGGAGAGAAAGAGAGAAATAGGACAGGGAGTGACATCTACTCCTGAGCCGCTCCCCTCTTACATCACTTTACTATACCCCACCCACTCTGTTCTTACATCACTACACTATACCCCACCCACTCTGTTCTTACATCACTACACTATACCCCACCCACTCTGTTCTTACATCACTACACTATACCCCACCCACTCTGTTCTTACATCACTACACTATACCCCACCCACTCTGTTCTTACATCACTACACTATACCCCACCCACTCTGTTCTTACATCACTACACTATACACCACCCACTCTGTTCTTACATCACTACACTATACACCACCCACTCTGTTCTTACATCACTACACTATACACCACCCACTCTGTTCTTACATCACTACACTATACACCTACTCTGTTCTTACATCACTACACTATACACCACTTACTCTGTACTTACATCCCTACACTATACACCACCTACTCTGTTCTTACATCACTACACTATACACCACCTACTCTGTTCTTACATCACTACACTATACACCACCTACTCTGTTCTTACATCACTACACTATACACCACCTACTCTGTTCTTACATCACTACACTATCCCACCTACTCTGTTCTTACATCACTACACTATCCCATCTACTCTGTTCTTACATCACTACACTATACATCACCTACTCTGTTCTTACATCACTACACTATACACCACCTACTCTGTTCTTACATCACTACACACCACCTACTCTGTTCTTACATCACTACACACCACCTACTCTGTTCTTACATTACTACACTATACACCACCTACTCTGTTCTTACATCACTACACTATCCCACCTACTCTGTTCTTACATCACTACACTATCCCACCTACTCTGTTCTTACATCACTACACTATCCCACCTACTCTGTTCTTACATCACTACACTATCCCACCTACTCTGTTCTTACATCACTACACTATCCCACCTACTCTGTTCTTACATCACTACACACCACCTACTCTGTTCTTACATCACTACACACCACCTACTCTGTTCTTACATTACTACACTATACACCACCTACTCTGTTCTTACATCACTACACTATCCCACCTACTCTGTTCTTACATCACTACACTATCCCACCTACTCTGTTCTTACATCACTACACTATCCCACCTACTCTGTTCTTACATCACTACACTATCCCACCCACTCTGTTCTTACATCACTACACTATCCCACCTACTCTGTTCTTACATCACTACACCATCCCACCCACTCTGTTCTTACATCACTACACTATACACCTACTCTGTTCTTACATCACTACACTATCCCATCTACTCTGTTCTTACATCACTACACTATACATCACCTACTCTGTTCTTACATCACTACACTATACATCACCTACTCTGTTCTTACATCACTACACTATACACCACCTACTCTGTTCTTACATCACTACACTATACACCACCTACTCTGTTCTTACATCACTACACACCACCTACTCTGTTCTTACATCACTACACTATCCCACCTACTCTGTTCTTACATCACTACACTATCCCACCCACTCTGTTCTTACATCACTACACTATCCCACCTACTCTGTTCTTACATCACTACACTATCCAACCTACTCTGTTCTTACATCACTACACTATCTCATCTACTCTGTTCTTACATCACTACACTATCCCACCTACTCTGTTCTTACATCACTACACTATCTCATCTACTCTGTTCTTACATCACTACACTATACATCACCTACTCTGTTCTTACATCACTACACTATACATCACCTACTCTGTTCTTACATCACTACACTATCCCACCTACTCTGTTCTTACATCACTACACTATCCCACCCACTCTGTTCTTACATCACTACACTATCCCACCTACTCTGTTCTTACATCACTACACTATCTCATCTACTCTGTTCTTACATCACTACACTATACATCACCTACTCTGTTCTTACATCACTACACTATACATCACCTACTCTGTTCTTACATCACTACACTATACACCACCTACTCTGTTCTTACATCACTACACTATACATCACCTACTCTGTTCTTACATCACTACACTATCCCACCTACTCTGTTCTTACATCACTACACTATACACCACCTACTCTGTTCTTACATCACTACACTATCCCACCCACTCTGTTCTTATATCACTACACCATCCCACCCACTCTGTTCTTATATCACTACACCATCCCACCCACTCTGTTCTTACATCACTACACTATACACCACCTACTCTGTTCTCTTACATCACTACACTATACACCACCTACTCTGTTCTCTTACATCACTACACTATACACCACCTACTCTGTTCTTACATCACTACACTATACCCCACCCACTCTGTTCTTATATCACTACACCATCCCACCTACTCTGTTCTTATATCACTACACCATCCCACCCACTCTGTTCTTACATCACTACACTATACACCTACTCTGTTCTTACATCACTACACTATCCCACCTAGTCTGTTCTTACATTATTACACTATCCCACCTACTCTGTTCTTTTAACAAGGACCATCATCTTACATCAATACTATCACCTAAATTCAGTCGTTATAGGTCCCCCCTATACAAAGGTCTGGCAGGCTATATACTACAGGGGGCAGGCTGGCTATATACTACAGGGGTCTGGCAGGCTATATGCTACAGGGGGCTGGCAGGCTATATGCTACAGGGGGCTGGCAGGCTATATGCTACAGGGGGCTGGCAGGCTATATGCTACAGGGGGCTGGCAGGCTATATGCTACAGGGGGCTGGCAGGGTATATGCTACAGGGGGCTGGCAGGGTATATGCTACAGGGGGCTGGCAGGCTATATGCTACAGGGGGCTGGCAGGCTATATAATCATTTTGGAACAATTAATACTATTTTTTGGAAGTGGTGGATTTTTTTTTTTAATATAAAAATCTAATATTGGATATAATAAGTTTTGTTTTATAAAAACAGCTAGAACAACTGAATGCTGTTCACAAAATGTTTATATGAAAAGTAAAATGTTAAAATTACAAAATGAAACATTTATTTTATTTCTAAACAAAGCTTCTGGGAACTTTCACAATTATTAAAGGGAACCTGTCACCAGGAGAGCCATTTTTAGCACTCCCGCCGTCCCCACAGAGCATAGTACTTACACTGCCAAAGTGTTTTTGTATAAAAAATAGGTTTTACAGAAAAAAAGATATGTTATATTGTACCTTGCTGTGTGACTAGGCATTAGGCACCTGGGAGTGGCTGGAAAGGAGCAGTCCCCCCCCCACCCTTGGGAAACAGCTCCTTCATGTGTTCAAATATATGAAAACGCCCATCACTTGGCTTAGCGACGCCCCCTGCTCCTCTACAGCCAATCCCGAGTGAGGGGAGTTATTCATATATTTGAAAAGGACACATGGAGGAGCAGTTTCCCAAGCTTGGGGGGGAAACTGCTCCTTTCCAGCCACTCCCAGGGGACGAGTGCCTAGTCACACAGCACATTGTATTGAAAGGTACAATATAACATATCTTTCTTTCTGTAAAACCTATTTTTTACACAAAAACACTTTGGCAGTGTATGTACTATGCTCTGTGGGGACTGGGGGAGTTCTAAAAATGGCTCTCCTGGTGACAGGTTCCCTTTAAATTAATCAGAAATCTATAAGGCTGACTGTGCACCTTGCGTACTCCATGTGGATTGTACACACAGATCCATTGCGCAATAGAGTAGCATTGGGGTGAATGTCATATAAAGTCATGTAGACAATGGGGCACATTTACTAAGAATGTGGGAAACTGCACTACAAGTGCTCTGCCCGTGTATAACGCTGGGTGCGCCAGATTCATTAAGATCATGCGCCAGAAATCATGAATCTGGTGCGTTCCTGTACTGGCCCGACAGATTTTGCCAACTTTTTTGTGGTGCACCTTTAACTTCTGTCTGGCTTTGCATGATAAATTTGGCGCACAGACGGAATGAGCCTTGGAGCAATCCCTAATTTGTGTCACATGCGCCAAAAATGTGTCTCAGACACTTCTTAAATACCTGTGCGGGCAGTTTGCACTGAAAAGAACGTGCACAGTTTGACAGAAAACTAGTGCAAGGTTCTTAGTAAATGTGCCCCAATGCGTTTTTCTCCTTTGAGGAAATCGTTGTTCTGTGCAGAAAACAAAATAATGATCATGTTACTTTTCTTGTGTTTCCTCGCATTTTTTACATTGAAGTCAATGAGAGAGTGAAAATCTGCATAAAAACTGCATCAATGTGCATGCGGAAAATCTGCACGAAACACACATATATTGCATTTGCCGATAGCCTAAAACAGGCATTTTTTACCTTATATTTTGAACCAAAAAAAAAGTAAGTTAATTTATCACGTGTCTGATGGCTAAAATTTATGTGCCGCGCCATTTCTGCACTAGCACCATTTGGCCACTTTTTTATGACAAAGTGTCAATAATAAATCTCTCCCATAAACTCTGCTTTATACAGTTCTCAACCAAAAAATTTTTTGAAATGCTTGGACTTCCACTGAGGCCACTGGAACAACCGCAATATCCGGACATATCTGGTCTTTTACTTACCAGCTTCTTTGTGAAGATCAAGGGTTTATATACAGGAACTGGCTGCTGGGTAGTAGTACTATGTGCCACGTGGGGAGGGGTGCCCAGCAATGATGCCGCAGTGTTACTTTGAAAAACGGAATGGTCTGTGCCCATACATCATGCACCGTAATTTCCATTTAGGTCTGCTCAAAAGAAACGGGCCACATTTATTACACAGTTTGTGCCAGAATTCTGGCATAGACAGCATATAGATACATGTACTAACTGGCTGCACATGTATTTATGAAGTGCTTGCGCTAGTATCTTGTCCGCAGCTGCACTATGCACACCGCGACACAATCCAGTGCACAGAATGGGGCGTTCCGGTGCCTATTTGGTGTGTAAAACTTGCCGGATAAAGGTCAACAAGTACTATCGTGCATAGTGCGGCAGATGAAGACTCCCAACATAAATGTGCCGGCTGGTGCAAATACACAACGGAACCCCCTCTTCTGTGTGCAGTATTGTGTTTGCGGTGTGCCTAGTGCAGCTGCGACACGATACTGGCGCAAACACTTCATAAATACATGTGCAACCAGGGGCGTTACTGGCAGATTTCTGCTTGGACCCCCTTCACCATAAAAAAAAATACAGTATATATACACAAATTTATAAAGACACGTTTGTACAATCACACACATGTATGCACTCATTTACACACATTTGTATTATACACACACATAAAGTTTTAAACTCATACACTCATTTTATATATACTCGTATACACTTACGTTATACGCATTTATGCACTCATATATACATTTAAACGCCAATACATAGAGTATAAATATACGCATACAGAATATACACACATACAGTATTTACACATTTACATGGTGGCTTGGTGTAGAGGCACGGGATAGTGACGTCACTGCTCCGCGCCTCTTACACCAAGCCGCGGAGCTACATGGAGGGCCGGAGACCTAACAGCTGGTAGGTGTCAGCCTCCTCGACGCTACACAGGTCACGCAATGATGTCAGTTGCGTGACCTGTGTAGCTGAGTGTATACACAGACGCAGAAGCAGCAGGTTGGTAGCTGCCTTACATAATCTTGGAGGAGCACATCAACGTATTCCGACAGGTTGGAGGTGAGCGAGTTGATACCTGAAATGATTGGGCGGCCGGGTGGATGGATAGGATCCTTATGGATTTTTGGGAGATAGTAGAAAAGTGCTGTTCTTGGATTTCTGGGTAAGATGTACTGGTGTTCTTTTTTTTATTTAGGATGCAAGATCTTTGGGCATCCTTCAGCAGATTTGTAAGTTATTCCAAATGTTCCTGTTTGGGATCCATGTCCAGGGGTTCGTAGTAGTTGGTATCGGAGAGAATTTTTAGTGATTCTGAGATGTAATCTTCAGTGTTTAGGATCACTGTTCCACCACCCTTGTCGGCTGGTTTGATGGTGATTTGTGGATTGGCCATAAGTTCTTTCAAGACTTTTCTTTCTTTTGGATTTCAATTCGGTATATGTTTGTTTGGTCTCTTAAGGGTTCTGAGGTCGGAAGACACTAATGCGTAGAAGGTGTCTACGAATGGGCCCCGACTCTGGGTTGGATTAAATGTGGACTTAGGTTTTAATTGGGTATGGATGAAATTCTCAGTTTCTTCTATGTCGGAATCGGCGTCTTTTTTAATGGGTCGTTTTCTGTTTGACCCTGTTTGATATGGAGCAAATATCGAGAATATTGCTTTTGGGCTTTCGAAACGGGGGATAAGTGGGTCCGTTGTATGGGGTAATGGGGGTTCCTTGGGTGTGGAGAGATGTACTAAAAAAGAGGGGATCATACTGGTACTGAAGTCACCATCGATATTCTGGTTTGTAAATTCTAGAGATTGGATGGTAGCTTCAAGCTGGTTCTCTTGGGAGTTGATTAATTCAAGTGACGTAGTTGAGTGAATTGCAGGGTGGGTATTTTTTGTTGGCATTGCATCGGGTTGCAGGTTTGGAGGTATATTAGAGTGTTCTTGTGAAGTATCAAGATGAACCGTCAGGTTAGTGAGTGAGAAAGAGGAAGAGGAATTGTCATTAGTTGATATCCGCCCTTGTGGCTGAGTTGGAGGAGTGGCTGGGTGATTTTTTTGGGTCTTAGTTTGGGACTTAGTTTTGTTAGATGTCTGTCCTTTGTTTAGTCTAGGGGAGGATTTTTTGGGGGAAATCGTCTTTTTATATTTGTGATTGTGAAACACTTTGCCCTTGATGTTGGGTGAAGGATGGCTTCTCCTGGGATGATTGGTTTGTAGGGAAAGGAGGGATGGGATGGCTGGAGTGGGGGGGGGGGGGTTCTGGTTTTTCTTTGTCCTGTTGGGGCTTGTACTCATCTGTATCTGGATGCCAAATTCTGTGTGATTTGTTGGTGTATTCAACCCTATTTCTCTGTAATTTTTGGACTTTTTTGGATATCAAATTGAGTTCAATATTTCTCAATCTTTGAGAAATAGAATGGTTGAGCTTATGATAATCTGAATGGTTAGAGTAGGTGTCCAGTTCTTGACGTGTAGTGTCTATTGTGTTTGTGATGGAGTCTATAATCTGGTCCTTTTTTGCACAATCATCCATGAATGATTCCCAAAAGGATAGTTTGGGAAGGATGATTGGAAAGGCATGAGGAGGCCTCTCGGGGCTATGTTCTCAGATAGATAGATATTAAGGAAAGATATATCTGTCATATGTTGTATTTCAGATTTGAGTAAATCTTCTAGGTAAAGAAAGAGTTGTGTCATAGTTCTAGTTTCAGTAGGGACTTTTCTAGGTTCTGTAGTGTTGGTTTTGACAGTTGTAGGTTGGGAGAGTTTCCTGATGAGGGATTCTCTCCTTGACCATCTGTCATTGTAATATTCCATAGTGCTGCAAAGGTGTCTACTACTAACCTGTCTTACATCAGGAACTCCTTCCTGCACACCGTTATCTGCAGCAGCTCACATTTAATAAGTCACCAGGGGCACAATTCCGCTTCTATATCCAACCCTCTTACTCAACCCTCCACTCCCATGGTGCGCGGTGTTCCCTTATAACAAATAGTACTATGTGAGCCGGCATCGGCACACAGTATGGTGTCAGCAAGCGTCTGACGTCACGCTCCCTGCGACGGATGGCGCAGGAACAAGGATAAGATACCGGATCACCGGTATAGAAGAGGACCTGTCGGGGAGGGGCTGCCTGGGTGCATTTCCCACCCTCGGCTTATACTCGAGTCAATAGGGTTCCCAGTTTTTTGTGTTAAAATTAGGGGTCTCGGCTATACTTCGGTCGGCTTATACTTGAGTATATACTGTAGTTTAATATTACATAACTTTAGTGGTACATTTCCTTTAATAGATGGTGTGTGTGTGATCATCTAACTTCTTGCCTCAGATGGCAGGAAAGCTAGGCTGACTACTGGCAGATCTAGTCTTTACAGTAACTGGTTCCTAGGGGAATAAAAGGGGTGGACTTTACAAATGAAATACTCTGCCTATATAACATTTGTGTATTAGCCTCTCTTCTAGCCATAGATTGCTATAACCTAAAGAGAATTTTAGAAATGTTAAAAAATTTATGAAAAAGGTGACCTTAAATCCCTTAAAGAGGACTTGTGACCCATAGATTCTGCATTAGGAGCTGCTTACTAAAGGAAGCAGTTCCTAGTGCTACAGCAAACGCAGCAGTGTTACAATGATAGCGTTATCGGAAACCTTGCAAGCCCGGAGGCGTATAGCCGTTGGGCTAATGACTGCACAAAGGGGTCTTAGTTAGCGGGGTTCTATGTACAGGAATAGGCCCTTCTTTAACTAAGGTGGTTTTTCCCTTTCCTTTCTGTCTCCCTGCGTATTCCAGGGAGGTGGGGGATACGTGACTAGGGGCGGGCTTGTGTCGTGGGTGGTACAGGAAGTGAGCATAGCTTAAATAGGGGCTGCAGACGTCACTCACCCTCTTTCTGGATTGCGTTTCCCACCCGCCCTCCCTTGTTTAGGGTATTTACGGCTTTGCTTTTGTCACAGCTGGCGGTTAGTTGGGTTATTTGGCCTACATGCCCATTGGCTGGCAGGCATACAGGTGGGAGGGGTTTGGTTGCTCTTTGTTTGTTTAAATTTGTTACCTGTTAAGTTATGTTTTAAATAATACAAAAAATAATATAAAAAAATAAAAAAAATATACAAGATGTTTATTATAATAATAATATATAAAGCTGTGGCCGACCCTCATGTCAACCCACATATGTTTAACGTTAATACAAGTCTCTGTGTGTTTATTTATCGGCGAATATTGGTTTAAGGTTAAAGGGGCCTGAGCTCCCGGTGGTTTATGGTTTTAATTTTATTTGGGCAGTCTCCGATAACGCTATCTAACACAGCTGCGCTGTACATTACAAACGCTGGACCGTTATTAAAGCGGTCCGGTGTATTCATGCGGTATTGTGGGCGGGATTAGGGGCAGTGACTAACGAGCTATGGAGCGAGCAAGATTTGAGAAGTTTCTGATAACGCTATCATTGTAACACTGCTGCATTTGGTTTAGTCCTAGGAGCTTACTTTAGTAAACAGCATCTAGTGCCGAATTTATGGGTGACAGGTCCTCTTTGAGACACATTCATCTGCATAGGTTTCCCTTTATTCATGTTTTTTCAGAGATTTCACAGACACTACATTGTCTATATAAAGTATTCAATATATTCAGGCAGCTCCTGGGAGGAGCTATAAAGTAATAGCTAAAAGATCACCTACTATAGGTAATGCTGTGTCACCGTGCCTCTTTGTAAGTTAGGAGGGTGGAAAACGCACACCACAAAGGTTTTATCGGGTGCAGTCAAACCCCTGCAAGTCATGCAGGTATATCAGACCCACTAAGAGGTTTTTGGAGTCTGAAAACAATCATACTTTTGGTATCAGAAGCTACCTGAATTGCAATAGAGATTATGTAATATATATTATTAAGCGTACTCAGTGGGGCACATTTACTAATGGTCCGTCGGATGCATTTCCGTCGGGTTTCCCGAATATTTCCAGCCCTGAATTGCACTGGGTTTTTGGTGCACACGATCAGATTTTGGCACATCGGCGGCGGCTTTCATGCGACACAAATCGGGGGCATCGGACAACCCGACTGATTCGGACAAACCACGGAATTTAAAATTCAAATTGTAATGAATCGCGGCAGCTCCGAATCCTTGTCGGGCATTCTGGATTGGTGGACGCAACGGGATGGGTAAGTAAATGTGCCCAAGTGTTCCAAAAAGTACAGTACGTGGGATCAGAAACATAGCAACAAGATAAAAATAAGAGTTTGTCAGGGGCAGCACATCTATTTATTGATCAGCAAATCCACCCACATGCAAAAGGCGGTGATAGGTCCCAAGTTTTGCATGATCGCAAGGCTTATTGGATCTTTAGACTCAAAACCAGGTTTCCAATTGGTATGAATTTTAGACCGTAGGGAGTGCAATCCCAACCGGGGCCGTTTCTAGCAAACTATAGTATGTATAGCACCCATAACTTATTACTGACTACAGCCTCCAAATACATACTCCCCAATTATATAAAAATCTAGCTCCTATAAACTGATCCATTCATTTTCTTATATGCACCCACACAACCCCCTTAGACGATTGGCGTCTAATTTTAATTTTTTTTTTATAATATATGGGTTCCCTTATACCAGAGGTGCTCATCCAAATGATGACTTGCTCCTCCAAATGATGACAATACACCGATACAATCAGGACAGCGACATGGGGTGCATCATTTGGAGTATCTATCTCAAGGACATGTGAACTATTTACCACGCATCAAATGTACACCTCTCTTGGACTCAGTTGGATCTATTAGCAATGCCATATAGCAATAATGGTAACTTGTGTGTCATTTTGTAAATGCTTAGATTCAAATGCGACACAAATCGTGCCCTCTTTTTGCCTACCCTCACTATGGAATCCCTGGAGGTCCAGGTGCTGGAAAGAGAGCAGCAGCAGCAGCAGCAGCACGCTCAGTACCCGGTCCCTCCACCTACAGCAGAGGAGCAGCTGGCTGCAGTGTGACAGGCCAGATCATAGGAGCAGCACTGAAGCAGGCAATGGATTCCTGCACTGCATGGAGCAGCATGGGACAGTCCCCCCCCCCTCCCTCTCCCCCCCTCCCTGTCCCTCCCCCCCCCTCCCTGTCCCTCCCCCCCCCTCCCTGTCCCTCCCCCCCCCTCCCTGTCCCTCCCCCCCCCCGTTTCCCCCCCCCCTCCCTGTCCCTCCCCCCCCCCCGTTTCCCCCCCCCTCCCTGTCCCTCTCCCCCCCCCTCCCTGTCCCTCTCCCCCCCTCCCTGTTTCTCCCCCCCTCCCTGTCCCTCTCCCCCCTCCCTGTCCCCCCCTCCCTGTCTCCCCCCCCTCCCTGTCCTCTCTCCCCCCCCCTCCCTGTCCCCCCCCCCTCCCTGTCCCTCTCCCCCCCCTCCCTGTCCCTCTCCCCCCCCCCTCCCTGTCCCTCTCCCCCCCCCTCCCTGTCCCTCTCCCCCCCCCTCCCTGTCCCTCTCCCCCCCCTTCCTGTCCCCCCCTCCCTGTCCCTCTCCCCCCCCTTCCTGTCCCCCCCCCCTCCCTGTCCCTGTCCCCCCCCTCCCTGTCCCTCTCCCCCCCCTCCCCTGTCCCTCTCCCCCCCCCTCCCCTCTCCCTCTCCCCCCCCCTCCCTCTCCCTCTCCCCCCCTCCCTCTCCCCCCCCTCCCTGTCCCCCTCCCCCCCTCCCTGTCCCTCTCCTCCCCTCCATGTCTCTCCCCCCCTCCATGTCCCTCTCCCCCCCTCCCTGTCCCTCTCCCCCCCTCCCTGTCCCTCTCCCCCCCTCCCTGTCCCTCTCCACCCCCTCCCTGTCCCTCTCCACCCCCTCCCTGTCCCTCTCCCCCCCTCCCTGTCCCTACCCCCCTCCCTGTCCCTCCACCCCCTCCCTGTCCCCCCCTGTCCCTCTCCCCCCCTGTCCCTCTGGCCCAGGTGCTGATAAGAGAGCAGCAGCAGCAGCAGGCTCCGTACACGGTCCCTCCATCCTACCCAGTGCTCCTCACCTGATCAGCAGCCGGCGCAGCGCAGAGGAAGAAGAACAGAGCAGAACAGCGTGGGACAGGACCCGACGCTTCACAGGGTAAGCGGCACAGCGATGCCCCACATGTCCCCCCCCCCTTATGTCCCCAGCAATGCATGAACTTACCCTCTAATGATCCCCAACAGGCCTCGGGCCTATAGCAGGCCTCTGGCCTCCAGCAGTCCTCGGGCCTTGATTAGGCCCCAGACCCCTCTAGCACTCACTCCATGCACAGCATTTGGCAGATGGCAAGACATGTTTCCTAACACTGTGAATGACATGGCCAATGCCCTGTATCGTTCCCAGTTCCAGATATTCTAGAGATCCACGTGCTTATGGAATCTGGTCGGGAATGCCCTAGTTATGGAATCTGGTCGGGAATGCCCATTGTTTTTGCATTTGTCATCCCCATTTAAAGCGTTTTTTTTTCCATAGCCTGTTTCGGTCTCTCCGCACGGATATTATCCCTTTCCAATCCTCGGTAAAGTCCATATCAGATACTTCAGACCCGATGTTTTGGGAAGGTCACCTGTCGGTATGTCCTGCCAACCGTTTTTAACCCAGCCCAGTGTTCCAGGTCCAGTGTCCCATGTCGGTTATGGCGCGCAGCTTCTCCCAGCGGGTAATAATTTCTTCATACATGAGTCAGGCGTCCCTCTTATGCATTTCCAGTTCAATTAAGACCCCTACCTTATTAGGTTCTAATCCACAGGAATTGTAACCCAATCCTTCCGCATCGGTGCAGCGACCACCGCCCACTCTTGCGGTATAAAATCTCCTGTTCAAATGGAAGTCAGATTGTTTAATCTTCCATTAGGCCAGACCTTAACCCCTTAATTTAATTTAGCTTCCCCTCCTTTCCCATAGTTTTACTTTCTAATTTTCCAGGTTTTAAGCATGTTTGGTTAGTTGGGTTTTTTCTTGTTACACTGGGCGTTGCGGTAAAGGTCTGTTCGGCCATACGGACTGAACTTATAACTGTCAATACGCACGGGTGCACTGGCGCGGTATACACATAATAAGATGGTACCAGGTCCTAGCAGAAATAGTGCAGATCAGTCAAATCGGGCAAGAACACTCGTTTGTGATAATTTTGCTGGGGGTAACAACCTCAGTCGGCCAAATAAGGGGGATCTACTCCAAGAAGGAAGTTCTCTCGTTTTACCACATCTGAGGTCAATGTCACATGGTCTGCAGTTTTGGTGAGGAGTCAGAGATCAAAAGGCAATCAGAAGAGCACGTAACATTCTTTATATAAGAATCTCTACACATGGGGCTTCTATGGCAGAGAAAGGCACAACTTTTATCCATTAATGGTGGTTGGAGTTAATATGGACACGATTGGCACAGACATGATTTTGATCGGTTTTCTGGAATGTGGCTGAGGAAGGCATCGTCTTGGGCTGTGTGGGGGGTTGCAGCCGGTGTTAATTTTAAGGGGCTGCTCCGTAGCAGATTTTCACATGCCCGAAGGCGAGATGAAGGTGCCCACATGACGTCTGACGCCATTCGGGTGAAAGGAATTGCTCAAGAAGAAGCGAAGGGCCCGGATGGGCATGAATTTTGTTCCAACTATTTTGCATTTTTTCTATTGGTTATTTAATTAATTTTTTCTCTAAAAATAAATGCTGTGCCCCCCCCCACATACCCACAATAAGAAACACAGTGTGGTGTCCATTGATGGCTGGTTTAATTTTGGAGGATTTAAAATTTCCGGGTCAAGAGCCTGAATATTTTGGGCTAAGTTTACAAGTCCCTACAGTCTCATTAGCCCCAAATCGCATAGAGAAGGGACTGGGGACTGTAGGGGATTTCTGGTGATGGTACAGAAGGCGGCTTAAAAGGCGATTGGCCTCTTCTTTAGGCGGTCCCAAAAAGGGGCTGGATTGGGCGGGCTTATTGGGGCCCGCCCTGTGGTTTAGAAGCATTGGGGGCACGTGACGGGGCCTCTTTCCTTCTGCCCTCAGGACCGAGCGGTGTGAAGTCACCCACCCACCCTTGCCCTTAGGTTAATTTTCGTTTACAGGTGGTTTTCCGGTTTCTGGCTGTTCTCTGTCTTCCTTTCAGATGTCACAGCATTGGCGGATTTTCACATGCCCGAAGGCCAGGGGTGTACCAAGCCTGTCTGCTGCCTGAGGCGAGCCATAGAGAGATGTCCCCCCCCCCCCCCCAATTTATGTAATACATAAGGGAGTGTCAGGACCAGATCCATCATATTGGTTTGGTGTGAAAATAAATCAATGCAAAATACATACAGAGTACCACCATGTAGTATAAAATGCATACAGCATAACACCATGCAGTGCAAGATAGATACAGTGTACAGCCATGTAATATAAAATTCATAGAGTACCCTCATGTAGTAGAAAACATATACAGCCAGGACCCTCATTGAATGTAGTCCAGACAGGGAACAGCAATATACCCCCCAAGCCAGCAATGACTGTATACAGCCGGGCCGGCTTTCACTACTCCAATGAAAGCCGGCCCGGATCAACTGCATTAAGCAGCTATGCTGCATTAACAAACCTAAAGGTTCCTGACTAAACATTAACCGGCTCACTTCACTGAGGCCAGGCACCTCGGTGACACATATCTGCCATTAATAATGGCCCCTTGTACCTTCTCACAATATATACAGCTATTACATGTCATACCTCTATATACACACACATTACCCCTATATATATACAGCTATTACATGTCATACATCTATATACACACAAATACTACACCTATATATATATATACAGCTATTACATGTCATACATCTATATACACACACACACATACACACTACACCTATATATATATATATATATATATAGCTATTACATGTCATACATCTATATACACACACATACACACTACACCTATATATATATATATATACACTCACCGGCCACTTTATTAGGTACACCTGTCCAACTGCTCGTTAACACTTAATTTCTAATCAGCCAATCACATGGCGGCAACTCAGTGCATTTAGGCATGTAGATATGGTCAAGACAATCACCTGCAATTCAAACCTAGCATCAGTATGGGGAAGAAAGGTGATTTGATGCCTTTGAACGTGGCATGGTTGTTGGTGCCAGAAGGGCTGGTCTGAGTATTTCAGAAACTGCTGATCTACTGGGATTTTCACGCACAACCATCTCTAGGGTTTACAGAGAATGGTCCGAAAAAGAAAAAACATCCAGTGAGCGGCAGTTCTGTGGGTGGAAATGCCTTGTTGATGCCAGAGGTCAGAGGAGAATGTGCAGACTGGTTTGAGCTGATAGAAAGGCAACAGTGACTCAAATCGCCACCCGTTACAACCAAGGTAGGCAGAAGAGCATCTCTGAACGCACAGTACGTCGAACTTTGAGGCAGATGGGCTACAGCAGCAGAAGACCACACCGGGTGCCACTCCTTTCAGCTAAGAACAGGAAACTGAGGCTACAATTTGCACAAGCTCATCGAAATTGGACAGTAGAAGATTGGAAAAACGTTGCCTGGTCTGATGAGTCTCGATTTCTGCTGCGACATTCGGATGGTAGGGTGAGAATTTGGCATCAACAATATGAAAGCATGGATCCATCCTGCTTTGTATCAACGGTTCAGGCTGGTGCTGGTGGTGTCATGGTGTGGGGAATATTTTCTTGGCACTCTTTGGGCCCCTTGGTACCAATTGAGCATCGTTGCAACGCCACAGCCTACCTGAGTATTGTTGCTGACCATGTCCATCCCTTTATAACCACAATGTACCCAACATCTGATGGCTACTTTCAGCAGGATAATGCGCCATGTCATAAAGCTGGAATTATCTCAGACTGGTTTCTTGAACATGACAATGAGTTCACTGGACACAAATGGCCTCCACAGTCACCAGATCTCAATCCAATAGAGCATCTTTGGGATGTGGTGGAACGGGAGATTCGCATCATGGATGTGCAGCCGACAAATCTGCGGCAACTGTGTGATGCCATCATGTCAATAAGGACCAAAATCTCCAGCACCTTGTTGAATCTATGCCACAAAGAAATGAGGCAGTTCTGAAGACAAAGGGGGGTCCAACCCGTTACTAGCATGGTGTACCTAATAAAGTGGCCCAGGCTGTAGGACAGCCCTCCGGTTCCCCATACCAAGCACCGTGACACTAGCGTGCCTAGGCCGCAACCGCCAGCCACTCAGGTACTGCGGGCCCCGGCTGACTCCAGGCCCCGAGAGAAGGCTAGGCCCCGGTGGGGGATGTGGCACATCTATATACAACACATACACACTACACCTATATATATATATATATATATATATATATATATAGCTATTACATGTTATACCTCTATATACACACACATGACATTTTTTACACACATATTCACATGACAAAACACATATAAACAGGGAACACACACACACACATATATACACATGACAAGACACACACACATATATATACACACAGGGAAGACGCACACATATACACATGTCACTTACCTGGTATACAGCAGGAGGTCCAGGTCAGGCAGGGGATACATCATGGCAGTGGATGGAGCCGTCTCCTCTGTGCTGCAGGCCCGGGCTGGTGGGCGGGGCTTCTGTCAGCTCTGCCCGGGCTGCACCTCCAGGGAGACCAGCCACATGTTTGAATGTGGCGCTCCCGCTCCTCCTCCCCCTCCAGGCTGCCTCTGCACTAGTGACACAGGAAGCGCTAGCAAGGGCTTCCTGTGTCACAGCAGCGCCGCACAGGACGTCCTGCGCGGTGCTGTCAGCAATAGTACTCGCATCTGAATGATGCAAATACTATTGTTAGTAGTAGTGGAGCAGCATAGCAGCCTGCAAAATGCCGCCCCTCCACCAGCAGGAGGCGTGCCGCCCTGAGGCGAAAGTCTCAACTCGCCTCATGGCTGGTGCACCCCTGCCGAAGGCGAGATGAAGGGGCCCACATGACGTCTGACGCCATTCGGGTGAAAGGTTTTTGCTCAAGAAGAAGCGAAGGGCCCGGATGGGCATGAATTTTGTTCCAACTATTTAGCATTTTTTCTATTGGTTATTTAATTAATTAATTGTTTCTCTAAAAATAAATGCTGTGGCCCCCCCCACATACCCACAATAAGAAACATGGTGCGGTGTCCATTGATGGCTGGTTTAATTTTGGAGGATTTAAAATTTCCGGGTCAAGAGCCTGAATATTTTGGGCTAAGTTTACAAGTCCCTACAGTCCTCTCACTGTCCACGGTCTCACCACCATTTATCCTGTGGTACAGGCGGCTGAGGACAGAGTATCTCATGTACTCCACATTACTCTGTCTCCTGGCAGTACCCAGAATAAACTGCTTGATGCAGTGGCCTAACAACAGCCGTAGCGCTTGCTATGGGGCCCGGGCGCAGGGGGGCCCGTGATGGACGGGGAAATTATACTTTATTAAGTTGCTTCCTGTCTCTGACAGGAAGCCAAAACGGTGATTTAATGAGCGGTAGAATTATACTGTATTAATGACGTGCCTCCGGGCCCATCTGACTACCGCCCCTGACTGCAGGCCTCATATGAGGTAGGGGGAGAGGTAGTGGGATGGATCGCGGTTATTAGCGGTGGGGGTTTTCTGCAAAATGCAAAAACCCCCACCTTTGTATGAAGAGGACTCAGTCCGTGAGCCCTCTTCATACACTCCTTATACCTCTGCGCCGTAGCTCTAAGGGGTTAAAGTTAAGGGGTTAAAGTCACTACACATCATAAACACTTTAGATGTAAAGCAATATGGCATGATACTCTGAAACAACTCCCTTCTATCCTTCCTAGTCTGAGGAGCATATACATTCACAACTCTATAATGTACAGTGTCCAAGGTTAAGTCCAGCATTAGGCAGCGGCCGGGGCAGATCTCCAGGACTCGCTACACCTGAATGTCCATGTCAGTGAAGGGAACTCCGACTCCATCACTCCTTTCTAGACCAAAGGACCAGAAGGATGGCCCATGTCTCCAGTCTCTCTTGGCTGCATACACCTGGGCATTACTCGTTAAGTAAGGCTATTTCTGGATCCAGGAATGAGAAACACTAAAAACATTAATGTTGTAAATGAATTAAGTTTTGGGGCCGGACAAACAATGGTGCAATACCTATTACCTTTACCCACCAATCAGTATCCATCATGTCCTGTGCATAGTTTTTAACATTCCTCTTCTCTTTTTCTTTTTTTGTTTGTACCTGACCTACACTTTTCTCAGCACAAGAGAAGGGCATCCTTATCAATTGATAATGTAACTGAATTGATATGTTGTTTTTTATTGGAACATCTGAATAAAATTTAAATTTTAGCACTCTACAGCCATCTAGTGGTGTTATTCAGTAGGTGCGGTCCAGTGGACAAAATATGGTATAAGTTTTCTGTATTAATGGACATATTCATGTCTGAGTAGAGGACGGTTGTTTGGTGGAATTACTCTTTAGGTAAGTCTCCTGTAAGAAGATGTCAGACCTCTCCTCAGCCAGACGCTGGTAGATGGCCTGCCGCCAGCTACTGGTCCTTACACTGTTCACATTAACCTGTTAGCGCTCAGCGTCCGATATATCGGACGCTGAGCAAAGTGCCTTAACGCTCAGTGCCTTAACGCTACTTCATTTTCGGACGTCACCCTGTCACGAGACAGGGTGACACGTCGGTGGGAGGTGTTGGCATCGCTTGCCGACACCCCACCGATGACATCACAGGACCAATTTGATTGGTCCTGTGACGTCGATCGCCGCCATTGGCCAATCGATTCAGATTGGCCAATGACAGCGATCTCTGACGCTGGGGGGCTGATCTACTCAGCACAACCCTCTCTAACAGCGCCATTTTGGTGTTGGAGTTGTTAGAGAGAGTTGTGCTAGAGAGCTGTCCCTGTACTGTACACTAAAACACAAAATTACCCCCCCCCCCTTGTACGTTTTCCCTATCCCCCACAACCGCACTTTTCAGTGCGATCCGTTAGGAGTTGGAGGAGTAGCGAGTAGGAGTAGCGAGTAGGAGTAGCGTGGAGGAGCAGGCGTTGTGTGGAGGAGCAGGCGTTGTGTGGAGGAGCAGGCGTTGTGTGGAGGAGCAGGCGTTGTGTGGAGGAGCAGGCGTTGTGTGGAGGAGCAGGCGTTGTGTGGAGGAGCAGGCGTTGTGTGGAGGAGCAGGCGTTGTGTGGAGGAGCAGGCGTTGTGTGGAGGAGCAGGCGTTGTGTGGAGGAGCAGGCGTTGTGTGGAGGAGCAGGCGTTGTGTGGAGGAGCAGGCGTTGTGTGGAGGAGCGGGCGTTGTGTGGAGGAGCGGGCGTTGTGTGGAGGAGAGGGCGTTGTGTGGAGGAGAAGGCGTTGTGAGGAGGAGAAGGCGTTGTGAGGAGGAGAAGGCGTTGTGTGGTGGAGCAGGCGTTGTGTGGTGGAGCAGAAGGCGTTGTGTGGTGGAGCAGGCGTTGTATGGTGGAGAAGGCGTTGTGTGGAGGAGAAGGCGTTGTGAGGAGGAGAAGGCGTTGTGAGGAGGAGAAGGCGTTGTGAGGTGGAGCAGAAGGCGTTGTGTGGTGGAGCAGAAGGCGTTGTGTGGTGGAGCAGAAGGCGTTGTGTGGTGGAGCAGAAGGCGTTGTGTGGTGGAGCAGAAGGCGTTGTGTGGTGGAGCAGAAGGCGTTGTGTGGTGGAGCAGAAGGCGTTGTGTGGTGGAGCAGAAGGCGTTGTGTGGTGGAGCAGAAGGCGTTGTGTGGTGGAGCAGAAGGCGTTGTGTGGAGGAGAAGGCGTTGTGAGGAGGAGAAGGCGTTGTGAGGAGGAGAAGGCGTTGTGTGGTGGAGAAGGCGTTGTGAGGAGGGGAAGGCGTTGTGTGGAGGAGAAGGCGTTGTGAGGAGGAGAAGGCGTTGTGAGGAGGAGAAGGCGTTGTGTGGTGTAGTGTAGTAGGTGTAGTGTAGTGTAGGTTCTATACTATCTCCCCCATCATGTCACAAAAATCATATACTGATTTGGAGGTCTATAGTTTTATGGCCTCCGATACGAAGTCAGCTAGTGGGGACGAGTGTCCGTTTTATCTATCTACCTCGTCCTCAGAAAGCGACTTTGAGGAACCCCCGAGAAGGCGCTTACGCAGTAGTGCCAGAGTGCCCGGGACTTCTGCTGGAGTGCCCGGGACTTCTGCTGGAGTGCCCGGGACTTCTGCTGGAGTGCCCGGGACTTCTGCTGGAGTGCCCGGGACTTCTGCTGGAGTGCCCGGGACTTCTGCTGGAGTGCCCGGGACTTCTGCTGGAGTGCCCGGGACTTCTGCTGGAGTGCCCGGGACTTCTGCTGGAGTGCCCGGGACTTCTGCTGGAGTGCCCGGGACTTCTGCTGGAGTGCCCGGGACTTCTGCTGGAGTGCCCGGGACTTCTGACCCCACATGGGTGACCCCCAGTAATTATGCCCCTCAGGTCCCTGATTTTACGGCCAGTCCTGGGATACGCAGAGACACGGCAGGGCTCGGGCCAGTGGACTTTTTTAAGTTCTTTTTTAGTGAGGACCTAGTTGGTCTGATGGTGTCCCAGACTAATCTCTACGCTGCACAATACATTGCCCAAAACCCCACTTCTTTTTATTCACAACCCCACAGGTGGACCCCTGTTAGTGCAGCAGAGATAGAGAAGTTTTGGGGCATAGCGCTTTTTATGGGACTAGTAAAGAAGCCATCTATCAGAGATTATTGGAGCACAGACATTCTGTACCACACCCCGATGTTCCGCATGGCAATGAGTAGGATGCGCTTTGAAGCCATCCATAGGTTTCTGCATTTTGCCGACAATGCACAGTGCCCACCCAGAGATGACCCCAGTTATGATAGGTTGTATAAGATCTGGCCCATATTAGATTATCTAAATGCCCAATTTATGGAAGTGTATACTCCAGAGAGGAATTTATCGATAGACGAGTCCCTGGTACATTTCAAAGGGAGACTTCAGTTCCGCCAGTACCTGCCCAATAAGAGGGCACGGTATGGCGTGAAGATGTATAAGCTGTGTGAGAGTGCATCAGGGTATTCTTATAAGTTCAGGATATATGAAGGCAAGGATTCCAAAATAGTGCCCCCTGAATGCCCCCCCTTCCTGGGAATTGCTGGGAAAGTAGTTAGGGATTTAGTGCACCCACTACTGGACCAGGGCTACCACCTCTACCTGGATAATTTTTATACCAGTGTTACCCTGTTCAAGTGCCTCGCTTCCAGACAAACTGCAGCATGTGGCACTGTTAGAAGGAATACGAGAGGTCTCCCTAAGTCGCTGCTAGGGGAAAAGCTCAGAAGGCATGAGAGCCGAGCACTAAGCAGCGACTCAGTATTGTGTGTTAGGTACAAGGACAAGAGGGATGTCCTTGTACTAACAACAATACATGGGCACACCACCACCTCTGCCCCTGTACGAGGTACCAGTGCAGAAGCCCCCAAGCCAGACTGTATTCTGGATTACAATAAGTACATGGGAGGGGTGGATTTGTCGGACCAGGTACTACAGCCATATAACGCCATGCGGAAATCGAGGGTGTGGTACAAAAAGCTGGCCGTGCACATCATGCAGATGGCATTGTATAATGCTTTCGTGCTACATCGATGTGCCGGCCAGAGGGGAACTTTCCTGGAATTTCAAGAGGTGGTAGTGAAGAAGTTGATTTTTAGAGACCAGGAAGGGGGGAGTGCTAGCACGTCTGGAAGCGAGGCCACATCACGGATTGTACCAGGGCAGCACTTTCCAGGAGAAGTTCCCCAAACAGCCAGCAAGGGAAGGACACAGAAGAGATGCAGGGTGTGCTCAAAAAGGGGCATAAAAAAACAAACCATCTACCAGTGTGACACATGCCCCGAGAAACCAGGGTTATGCATGAAAGATTGTTTCCGCATATACCACACATCCCTGGATATGTAATTTTACCCTGATGCACACAGCTCACACAGCTTATACATCATGCCGCATGCCGCACCTTCCCTGCTGAGCTCTACCGTGTGCCCAGCCTGTAGATTATTGCCACATATGGGGTATTGCCGTACCCGGGAGAACCCACATCATGATTTTTGGGGTGTTTGTCTCCCGTGGCAGGAGCTGGGCACAAGATGACATAATGGATAATTTGTACTATGCTCTATCCATTATGCATCATCCTTGGGGTCCACCTGTGGGGTTAAAATGCTTACTACACTCCTAGATTTATTCATGGAGGGGTGTAGTTTGTAAATAGGGTCAGCTTTTAGGGGTTTCTACTGTACTGATCCCTAAGGGCATCTACAATTGTTTTATGATGTAAAAAAAAAATGAAATGTCTGTGCTCCAAATACCAGTCTCTTCCGAGCCCTGCCGTGTCTCCATCTTGTAGCCTATTGCCACACATGGAATATTGCCATACCCGTAATAACCCGCAGAATGATTTTTGGGGTGTTTATCCACAGTGGCATGAGTTGGGCTGGTTTCATTTGTCACTACAATGGCACATTTGAGAAAACAATGCTATTTCTACACTGACCCATTCAGTGTATTACATTTGGGCCAGCACCTTAGGGGTTAAAAATGCTCATACAACCCTAGAACAATACTTTGAGGGGTGCCCTTTCCTAAAATGGGGTCACTACTCGGGGGCTTCTAATGCACTGGTACCTCAGGGGCACCCCAACACCAGTCTAGTGAATAGGGTGCTCCAAAAGCTAAATTTTGCTTGTCCCTTCTCAACCCTGCCATTTCCCTAGCCTGTAGACTATTGCCACACATGTGGTATTGCCATACCCATAACCCACAGAATGATTTTTGGGGTGTTTATACACAGTGGCATGAGTTGGGCTGATGTCATTTGTCACTACAATGACACATTTGAAAAAAACAATGCAATTTTTACACTGACCCATTCACTTTGTATTACATTTGGGCCAGCATCTTAGGGGTTAAAATGCTCATACAACCCTAGAACAATACTTTGAGGGGTACCCTTTCCTAAAATGGGGTCACTACTCGGGGGCTTCTAATGCACTGATACCTCAGGGGCACCCCAACACCAGTCTAGTGAAAAGGGTGCTCCAAAAGCTAAATATTGCTTGTCCCTTCTCAGCCCTGCTGTGTGCCCAGCCTGTCAATTATTGGCACATGTGTTATATTGCCGTACTCAGGACAACCCGCAGAATGATTTTTGGGGTGTTTGTCTAAATTGCAATGGGTTGGGCACAGTATATTAGGCACTAAAATGACATTTTTGCAAGAAAAACGCAATTTTTACTATGCACCATTTACTTTGCATTCAATTTTGACCTGCATGTCGGGGGTTAAAATTCTCACCACAACCCCAGATGAATTCTTTGAGGGGTCTAGTTTCCAAAATGGTATGATTTATCGGGGGTTTCTATTACACTGGAACCTCACGGGCCCTGCAAACATGACATGGCACTCCAAATCCAAACGTGTGAAAACGGAGCTGAAAAATCAAAATGTCACTCCTTCCCTTCTCAGGCCTGCCGTGTGCCCAGCCTGTCAATTATTGGCACAAGTGTGATATTGCTGTACTCAGGACAACCCGCAGAATGATTTTTGGGGTGTTTGTCTAAATTGCCATGGGTTGGGCACAGTATATTAGGCACTAAAATGACATTTTTGCAAGAAAAACGCAATTTTTACTATGCACCATTTACTTTGCATTCAATTTTGACCTGCATGTTGGGGGTTAAAATTCTCACCACAACCCCAGATGAATTCTTTGAGGGGTCTAGTTTCCAAAATGGTATGATTTATCGGGGGTTTCTATTACACTGGCACCTCACGGGCCTAGGGGTCTAGTCTCCGAAATGGTGACATCTTTGTGGGTTTTTTACTGTACTGTTTCTTCAGGGGCTCTTCAAGTACACTGTGGCACCACAAAATATTTGAAGCCAAACTGGCCTTCCAAAAACCCAATAGAACTAACTCTGTTCTGGACATCGCTGTGCGACGAAACAGCAATTGACATCCACATATCTGGTATTGTCGTACTCGGAAGAAGCAGGGCAAAAATTTTGGGATGTATATTTGCCACAACTTCCTTCTGAATGTGTCCATTTTAGGGCTAAATGAGAAAAATCGTAATCAAAAATTTAAATTTTGAATCCATTTTCGTATGCTTCCAGAAAAATATTTAAAGTCCAGAAAAATATTTAAAGGGTTAATAGACTTCTCAAATGCTGATTTGAATAGGTTGAGATGTTAGGTTCATAAAATGGTGTTACTTGTGGGGGTATATAGTACAAAAGTCTCTATAGAGCACTTCCAAACTGAATTGGTCACCAAACATTTAGCATTTTTCAAATTTCAAAAAAATCTGAGAATTTGCTACTAAAACTTGAAACCTTCTCACATCCGTAAAAAAAATGGAAAAGTAAAACAAATAATGGATATAAAAAGAAGACCAATGGCAAAAGGTTTCTACCCAAAAAAAATTGTGGTGTGACTTTTTGTCTAAAAAGTAGAACATTTTAAATTTTGAAAATTGTAATTTTTTTCAAATTTTTCCTAAATTTTTGAATTTTTACCCCCCAAAAAAGGAACGGATCACCGAAATGATACTACTAACATAAACTACAATGTCTCACGAGAAAATAATATCAAAATCACAGGGATATCTTAAAGCGTTAAAAAGTTATTACCACAGGAAGAGACACTGGTCAAATTTCTAAAAAAAGGACCGAGCCTTAACCTACAAATAGGCTGCGTCCTTAAGGGGTTAATAGAGCTGATCCTCAGCCGCATCACTCACGTCACTTAGGTGTTTTTTTTAGCTTTTTCTTCCTCCCACTGCTGTGACCATTAGTTCCCCATCTTTTGGTGGAAATTAGGGGATCAGGCTCATCTTCCTGAAGTTCCTCATCGGAGATGAATGGAGGGGTTTGATCAATCGCTGTGGTCTGCTTTTCCTCTCCCAGTGCACTATAACGCCCGGATGTTATGGCCAGCACTGGGGCCTCTTCTGGTTTATCCAGCGTGGTGACTTTCCTAGAGGGATGGGCAATGGCATTCTTCCTCTTCACAGACTGGAAGCCTTCCTCATCCACACTGGTTCCTGCCCCAGGATCAGCGGTCTTAGTAGAGGTGCTGGGCAAGTGCTTGGATACCTCGCGGACAGAGGACTTCGATGTTTTAGTTGTGGTAGCAGCAGACGTTCCAGTGATTGCCGGTACCTGTGGTGCAGCCTCTACAGATGAGACATCAGTCTCTATTGCAAGCTTTCTGGGCATTTTGGTCTTAGCACTGGATGTAATCTCTGTGATTGCTGATACTTGTATTGCCGCCTCCACCAATGGTACTTTACTCTTTACAGCAGGAGTTTTGGACACTTTCCGATTGGCACAATTAATCTCTTCAGTGGCTGGTGAGACTTGTGGTGCAGTAATTATAGATGATACATCAGTCTCTTGGCTGGGACCTGCACTGGTGTCACTGGTTCTTGGTTCAGCCTTTGCCGCCTCACTGGTCTCTGAAGACTCATTTTTGTGTTGAGCCTGTGAACACTGAGGGCGCTATCACACGTTGCGTTTGCAAACGCAGACGCAGACCAAACCGCGCCCACCGGGGCGGTCCGCGGTCCAATCGCATCGGCGTTTCTCTATGTTTCTATGGAAATCACCGATGCGATCGGACCGCGGACCGCCAAAGTGGGCGTGGTTTGGTCTGCGTCTGCAAACGCAACGTGGGACAGCGCCCTCACGGAACGTGTGCCCAGACTGGGAGCACAGGTTACAGACAACCTCTCCGGTACATTCCTCCTTCACATGTCCCAGTTGTCCACATAAGGAGCACGTCATACGGGAACAGTTTATAACGAGGTGTCTGCCCCCACATCTATGGCTGCCCAAAGTAGAAGCATATCCCTCTCTCTGACCCCAGATAGAAAGAATCAGGCAGATGTCTAGTAACACCATTGTGGCGCAGCAGGGTGATCCTCACAGTGTAGCCTCCATTCCAGAGATCCTCCTCATCATAGATCTTGACTGGGTTACTCCTCACCATGCACTGTCTAGAGCCAGAGCTCTAGAACCACCAGAGCCACCATCTCAGACTGGAATAAGATGGTGGCCGTTATCACCTCTGGTTTGGACAGTGGGATCACCTGCAGATGTTCCCAGATCTCTTTATTTTTGGTGTCATTATAGACGCCCCAGAACAAGTCCAGATTGTACTGAAGTTTGAAGCTGATATCAAATATCCTTCTGGAGGGAACATGGATCAGGGCATGGATCCTCTGTTAGCCGGCCTGGTGACATTGGAGAAGAGTCTCCTCTGCTGGGGCTGCTCAGCTGATGGTTCAGTGCTGGGCCTCTCCTCAAATGATTGCTCTGCAGAGACACCTGATGCAGGTCATGGCTGCTGTGCAGCCTGCTCCCCACTCGTTGACGCTGTGTACAGCTGAGGGTTCTGTACAGTGTCCACTCCTGACTGCTGTGCATCCTGCTCTCCACTCACTGCAGCTGTGCACAGCTGAGGGTTTGGTACAGTGTCCACTCCCGACTGCTGTGCCACCTGTTCTCCACTTACTGGAGCTGTGCACAGCTGACGGTTTGGTACAGTGTTCGCTGCAGTCTGTAAAGATGGCTGCTGTGATAATGGTGTTTCACTCACAGCACTGAGCGAGATCTCACTAACAAAGTCTGTACTAGGGGAACTCTGAGGGCGCGTTCACACGTTGCGTTTTGACCTGCGTTTTCATTGCATTTGAAACGCATATACAACAGCTGAGGAGGGGTGATTTGCCTAATTACATCACTGTTAACATTTATGTTTTCAAAACGCATCATAAACGCGATGTTAACACATGCGTTAACGCATGCGGTAACATTGCGTTTACAAACGTAAACGGTAATGTAATTAGGCAAATCACCTCTCATCAGCTGTTGTATATGCGTTTCAAGCGCAATGAAAACGCGACCAAAACGCAACGTGTGAACGCGCCCTCACGGTCACACATAGGAGAGCAATTCCCCTCATCCATAGTGCACACAGAGTCTGCTGGAGTTAACCCTGCATTACCAGGATCACATGCAATGTCCATCTTTAGCGACTTCACCCTACATGATACACATAGAGGGTTTCCCTGCTCCACAATGTTGTACACAGTCTTACAATTTCTTAATATCATCTCTTAATCTGCTTATTTGCATCTCCATCTTAAATACAACCTTCTTAGAAACACTTGAGCTCAATCCAGAAACAACACAAACTTTACTTGACTCACCAGCCACCATTACATCTCCTCCAAGATCTCCATGCTGCAGGCCGCACTCCAGGCTCTGGGCTTTCCCAGGATCCTTTGCTCAGCTGCCCTCTCCTCCTCCTGGGTCAGAGGCCTCCACCCTGCAGGGAGCTCGCACAGACACGTCTATCCTCTCCTATGGACAAGGATGTGTCAGGGCGCGTTCACACGTTGCGTTTTGGTCGCGTTTTCATTGCGTTCGAAACGCATATACAACAGCTGATGATAGGTGATTTGCCTAATTACATTACCGTTTACGTTTGTAAACGCAATGTTACTGCATGCGTTAACAAAATGCATGTGTTAACGCATGCGTTAACATTGTGTTTACGATGCGTTTTGTAAACTGAAATGTTAACAGTGATGTAATTAGGCAAATCCCTCTCCTCAGCTGTTGTATATGCGTTTCAAACGCAATGAAAACGCAGGTCAAAACGCAACGTGTGAACGCGCCCTGAGGATGTAGAAGCTGGAAAAATCATATATAGCGGATATCTATTATCTGCAGGGGATTTAGGGTTAAAATACTTGAATTGAAATTGGCGGTGCGACCCCCAATCATCAAGGGGTGGGCAACTAGCCCAAGGGCCCTCCCAGGGCATATAAAATTAGTGAGGACACGTAGGGGGGCCTCTTACCTTCTGCCCTTAAGGACCGAAGGTGTGAAGTCTGAGTCCCCCCCTACGTGTGCAGTCTCTTACCTGCCATGGAGAACACATACCTCCCAACATTTGTGAAAAGGAAAGAGGGACAAAATGGCGGCACGCCATTAAAAAAAAAAAAAATTATCCTCATTGGGATTTGAACCTAGAACCTGCAGTGTCCATGTACAATAACACAGCGCCTCAACCCACTGAGCTATAACCTCTGTGGTTAACAAGGTGGAGAATTTTGGTAACTAAGAACTATGACTATATACTGCCCTGGTATATAGGGAGGGATCTTCTCAGATTATTGTAATTATTGAGACTATTATTATTATTATGGAGATTATTATTATTATTATTATTTTTACCATTATTAATAATCATCTCCATAATAATAAAAATAATAACATTTATAATAATAATAGTCATAGTATAGCTCAGTTAGTTAAGCTCCTGTCTATGGTGCAGAGGGTCCCAGGTTCGAATCTCAGCCTGGCCAAAACTTTATTTAATTATATAAATAGCTTGTGTCTGGGGAAGCCCTGGAGACCATATATGGACAGATACTGATCTGACCTGATGACGTGGTCCGATGTCTGCTCTGGGGAAGCCCTGGAGACCATATATGGACAGATGCTGATCTGACCTGATGACGTGGTCCCTGCTCTCTCCGCTAAGCCGACACTTCTCTGAAAAGGATTCCCTCCTGATGTCTGCTCTGGGGAACCCTAGGAGATGCAGTGACCATATATGGACAGATGCTGATCTGAAGCTGATGACGTGGTCCCTGCTCTCTCACCTAAGCCTGACACTTCTCTGAAAAGGATTCCCTCCCGATGTCTGTGGAAGCCATTCTGTACTGTGAGTTCTGGCTTTCAAAGTATTTACTATGCGGACACAGCGCCGGGACACAGCGGGACCTGGGGGAGAATCCGTGACAATCTCATAGCTGCCCGTGACGCGGGGCAGAGGTACGAAAAATGGGAAAGTCCCGTCAAAATCGGGACGGTTGGGAGCTATGGAGAACATCCTGGAAGCCCAAGTCTTGGAGAGGGTGAAGAAGGATGGAAGTGCCTGGCTGGATGCCCTCCTGCTCCGCAGCGCTGCTGCTGCAGACCGGGCACAGCCGCTCCTTCCAGCCACTGCCTCGGCCTCCGGAGCTTCGGGCCTCGGCCTTCAGCAGGTCGCAATGAAGGAGAAACACCGAGCCGCCCACACCGGTATGTCGGGCACCCATCAGGCCGCCTCCCCTCCCCGGCGCCAGGCCGCATCCCCTCCCCTGGTAGTATTATAGTAGTTATAATTAGGGGTTTATAATTAAGCAGCTCCTTGGGTTATTTCTTTGCCCATGGAGCCCTGCTCCCCATCATTTGTATTGATGTGGTGCTGGCCTTCCAATGAATCTCTCTGCAGTGACTGGGACGTTTTTTAAAATGAGCACAAAATAATCACAAGATGAGTGAAATAATCGTAAGCACATATTCCAGGAGCGGAGTGACTATTTTTTTGTGTGTTTTTTTTAGGAAATCGCAAGTCATAAATCTGGACTTACATAGCGTTGCACTAGCAGTGGTTCTACAGTAAGTCACTATTTCTGGTGAAAATGACCATCACGATTTTATGGCAATTAATAATCACATAAAACCCCAGTGCGATTTTTTTTTTTTTGCACCTTTTTTTTTACACCAAAAGGTCGAGAAAATCCTATGATAGACAAAACTATAAAGAAGGGAATTATAGCCAACTCTGTGAAGAGAAGAAAGATTTAGAAAATCCACAAATCCATATGTGGACTACTAGATGATAGAAATACTTCCAAAGGTTCTTCAACTAAGTAAAGTGTCTGAATAACTTTTTTTTTTTTCTAATTCCCCTATTAAACAAATTACGAAACACTTCTAAAATTCTGTATTCACTTTTCATTATGAAGTTCTATGATGCTTTACGTACATTTTACAAGGGTTTTTAATCTGTGCTTTTGCCAATAATTTTTGTTTTTTAATGTGTATTGAAACATCTCCAAATTTTTTTTTTACATTTAAGTATTGGAATTCAGCCAAGGGGAGGACTGGCAGAGAGGTGATTGTCCCCTCCGAAACTGTCCATTTGTTCTAATAGCTTGAACAGAGTAAACATTTTGAAGTGAGTCCTTCAGATTTATTATTTGCCCTTGCAAACTTGACTGGTGTATTTTAATCTAACACGGACAATGATTTATAAAATAGCAAATAAACTATTCCCCGAGAACTTTCCATCATCGTCCCAGATACAAGTAATTTGGATAGAAAAACGAATGTACTCCACTGGATGATGGATATATAAAGGGGAGACTCCGGTCATCAAGCTACTAATTCCATTGTCCGAAAAATAGATTCCAGGCATATATACATCTATTTCATTTTTACGGTAGAATATTTTGTAGAATTATTATTATCATTGCAATATAGTCTTCCAAAATATAATATTTACTTAAAGGAGTTTTATCTCTAGATATTTTTTGATATTGGGACTTCAGGAATTTCTACTTAACCCCTTAAGGACGCAGGGTTTTTCCGCTCATTTCTCGTTCTCCAACTTCAAAAATCCATGACTTTTTCATTTTTCCGTGTACAGACCTGTGTGAGGGCTTATTTTGTGCGTAACTAATTTTACTTTCCTGTAATGTTATTTATTTTAACATCTCGTGTACTGCGAAGCTGAAAAAAAATTCCAAATGTGGGCTCAGTTTTTACGACTTTCACTCTTTGCTCCAAAAAACATGCCTACCTTATTCTTTGGTTCGGTGCGATCGCGGTGATACCTAATTTATACAGGTTTTATTGTGTTTTAATACATTTTCAAAAAATAAAAGAATGTGTACAAAAAAGAAAAAAAATTTTTTGTCATCTTCTGAAGCTAATAACTTTTTCATACTTTGGCGCACGGAGCTGTGTGAGGGGTCATTTTTTGAGAAATGAGCTGACGTTTTCATTGCTACCATTTTGAGGTCTGTGCAACATATTGATCATTTTTTATTCCATGTTTTATGTGATGTAAAAAGGTGTAAAAGTCGCATTTCCGACATTTGGGCGCCATTTCCCGTCTCGGAGGTCACTGCTGGCCGTAACCGTTTTTATATTTTGATAGATCGGGCATTTTGGAACGCGGCGATACCTAATGTGTCTGTGATTTTTACTGTTTATTATGTTTTATATCAGTTCTAGGGAAAGGGGGGTGATTTGAATTTTTAATATTTTATTAATTTTTTTAATTTTTTAAAATTTTTTTAAAATTTTTTTTTTTCACTATTTTTTAGACCATCTAGGGTACATTAACCCTAGATGGTCAGATCGCTGCTACCATATACTGCAATACTTCTGTATTGCAATATATGGCATTTTTGCAGCACATTCATTACAATGAGCCACTGGCTCATTGTAAAGAATCTGCAGAAGCCAGATAGCTTCGGGTCAAACGAAGACCCGAGGCTACCATAAGCACCGACCGCGGTTATTAGTGGTGGGGGTTTTCTGCAATATGCAAAAAACCCCACCTTTGTATGAAGAGGACTCAGCCCGTGAGCCCTCTTCATACACTCCTTGTACCTCTGCGCCGTAGAGCTACGGCGCAGAGCGTTAAGGGGTTAAGGATAGTGCAACATCGCGGCCAGCGTCGTCCTGAGGATTGTGCCGTTGTGTTTCACTCTGACATTGCTAATGTTGTAACTGCTGGCTAACTTGATTGTTTTTGCATCACACTCATCTGTCTCTTGAAAACTCTGATCTGGTTCTCATGGGGGGTCATTTACTAAGGGCCCGAATTGCATTTTTACGTTGGGTTACCCGAATTTTTCCATTTTGCGCCGATTTTCCATGAATTGTCCCGGGATTGTGGCGCACACGATTGGATTGTGGCGCATTGGCGACGGCATGCACGCAACGGAAATCGGGCGCCGTGGCCATTGGAAAACCGCCGGATTCGGAGAAACCGCCGTATTTAAGAAAAAAAAAGTGTCCCTTGACGCGCGCTTACCTGCACCGAGCAACGGATCGTGAACTCCGACGGACTTCAGCGCAGCAGTGACACCTGGTGGTCATCGGGGGAACTACTTTAGTGAATCGCCGGAAGACCCGAATCCCCCACAGAGAACGCGCCGCTGGATCGCGACACGACCGGGTAAGTAAATCTACCCCTTTCAGTTGACGAACTTTGATTGACACAATTCCTCTCCAATCACGTTTGCTGTCAAGTTCCGCACCCTAGCCTCCGAGCTCTCCTGAAATGATGCGGCCTTGTCAGCAACCTTCAACTAAGAACTGTCTACCCTGGTGAAAGATGCGCTGGCTGCCCGTGATCTGCCGACTACTCTGAGTGGTCTCATCACCCTGGTCACCCGGATAGGCGTGCAGTTTACAGAATGTGATGGAGAATTGTGTCACGAGCACCCTCAAGTCCGGCTTCCACGTCAGCCACGCTTTGGTTTTCAAAGAACCGCCCCAGCCTCCAGCCGCGCAGTCTGAACAGGAGCCAATGCAAGTCGACAGAGTTTGTCTCACTGTCGAGGAATGTTCCAGACGTCTTAGGGAGAGACTTTGCCTCTACTGCACTAGCTCCAAACACTCTATTGGGGCTTGTCTTGTCCACTCTCCCACGTCCAGCAAACCCCAACACCGTGAACTTCTGGGAGATACTTCTCTAGGTGTGAATGCTGTGTCTCCACGTCTGTCGGTTCCTGTGCTCCTCGATGTCGGTGCTCGCTCTTCTGTACAAGTCTCAGCATTCCTGGACTGTGGTTCTGTGGGGAATTTTGTGGATGCCGCTCTGGTCTCTTGGCATCCCATTCCGTGCCCGCTGCCACTGTCCCGCTTACTGGCCCGGACTCACCTCTCCACGCTGCTGGCTGTACTCCAATTAGGCCACGTGCTCACACTCCCTACCATTCCTATGACCTGCTGTGCCTTCCAGGGTTCCTGTCTTGCTGTGCCTTCCTGGGTTCCTGTCCAGCGTTCCTGTGCAAGTCCGACAGAAGACTGCTGCAAGGGCTTTAGTAATTCTAGGCTTATGTGCGATCTGCTTAGCTCCTCCTGCTCTATAACATGCAGCCTTATTGGAGACTATGTACAGTAATGGAAGCTCCTCTTGCTCTATAACATGCTGCCTGTTGATACGACACTGGCCCACATTTATAAATATAACAGAATCTTGGCGTAGATTGCATATAAATACGTGTGCAAAGTGCTTGCACATGTATGTATGAAGTGTCTGCTCTAGTATTGTGCTGTGACTGCACAGAAAGGGGTGTTCTGGTGCACATACGCAGAAGTCCAACAGAAATGTGGTGTCCACCCTTTAAACTGAGTTCACCAGAAGAAAACTGATGCCCTAAGTTCAGCATTTTGCTGCAGCCTTTCATGAATCTGGCACACTCTGCACATTACTGAGGTGTCCTCACATGTTGCGTTCTTGATGCGCGTTAAACGGACTAAAAACGCACAAGTTTTTGCATGTTTATGTACAGTAAGGCTAAAACATCCAATAATTGACCCTGACACTATAGGGGACGGCATGCAGAGGCAGCGGCAGCAGCGGCAGGCTAGAGAGTGGCATGGCGACATACCCTAAATGGACTCAGGCTTCCAACCAATGGGTGGCAGAGAGGAACCAAAGGAGGTGAGCAAGAAGCGCTCAAATAATATCGGTACATGATAAAAGTTTGCCAGTATATTTTGTGGATTACACAGCAGGGTGGCGACAAAGTTAACAAGTTTGATGTGGAAGCCATGAAAACAACCCAAAATTCTGCCTGACACAGCTCGTTTGATAAGGGGACCATGTATGGAGGCAGTGAACTAGTAGTAGATTAAAGGTGCTGCAGTTAAAACTATGTTAGTTGGATCTTGGCATGGAGCTGGCGCTCCGCTGCCAGGCGAGCTTTCGCCAATCCAAGCCCCTGTCTCTAGGCTACTCCCCAAACAGCACTTCTAAGAACCTTTTGTATAAGATCAAGTGTAGTAGCGTTCTTATAAGTTTGGGATATGGCGGGTGAGGGGAATGTAAACAGATGCGCAAGAAGCGCTGAAATAATATCCGTAAATGAAAAAAGTTTGCCAGTATATTTTGTGGCTTACACAGCACGGTGGCGACAAAGTTAACAAGTTTGATGTGGAATGCCCTGTAATAGCTCTTGGGCGGTGTGCCTTTTATCACCTAGGCTCAGCAGTTTGAGCACCGCCTGCTGTCGCTTAGCGACGGCATTGCTGCTGTGCCTAGAGCTACCGACTGATGGCGCCATGCCCACGGATGGTAATTCGGAGGAGGAGGAGGTGGAGGAGGGGTGGGAGGAGGAGGAGGCATAGTAGGCCTGAAACACCTGGACCGAGGTAGGCCCCGCAATCCTCTGCGTCGGCAGTATATGACCAGCCCCAGGGTCAGACTCGGTCCCAGCCTGCACCAAGTTAAGTGTAGTAGCGTTCTTATAAGTTGGGAATATGGCGGGTGAGGGGAATGTAAACAGATGCGCAAGAAGCGCTGAAATAATATCCGTAAATGGTAAAAGTTTGCCAGTATATTTTGAGGATTACACAGCAGGGTGGCGACAAAGTTAACATGGAAGCCATGAAAACAATCCAAAATTCTGCCTGACACAGCTCGTTTGATAAGGGGACCATGTATGGAGGCAGTGAACTAGTAGTAGATTAAAGGTGCTGCAGTTAAAACTATGTTAGTTGGATCTTGGCATGGAGCTGGCGCTCCGCTGCCAGGCGAGCTTTCGCCAATCCAAGCCCCTGTCTCTAGGCTACTCCCCAAACAGCACTTCTAAGAACCTTTTGTATAAGATCAAGTGTAGTAGCGTTCTTATAAGTTTAGGATATGGCGGGTGAGGGGAATGTAAACAGATGCGCAAGAAGCGCTGAAATAATATCCGTAAATGGTAAAAGTTTGCCAGTGTATTTTGTGGATAACATAGCAGGGTGGCGACAAAGTTAACAACTTTGATGTGGAATCCATGAAAACAACCCAAATTTCGGCCTGACACACCTCGTTTGATAAAGGGACGATGTATGGAGGCAGCTATATGGACGACTTTTGGAGGTAGCAATGGAGACAACGCGTGGAGGCTGCTATGGAGACAATTCAATTTGGATAGTGCCTGTATGTGGCAGTCCAAAAAAGTTTTCAAACCAGAGGAGCAGGTAGGTGGCCCTCCATAAAAATGGAATAGATTGAGTGCCTGTATGTGGCAGTCCAAAAAAGTTTTCAAACCAGAGGAGGAGGTAGGTGGCCCTCCATAAAAATGGAATAGATTGAGTGCCTGTATGTGGCACTCCCAAAAATTGTTTAAAACAGAGGACCGGGTCGGTGGGCCTCCATAAAAATTAAATGCATAAAGTACTATAGCTAGAGCCAGTGGGCCCTGTCAAAAAATAGCCAGTTTCCTCTGCTTTACTGTACAAAGAGGAGGAGAAGGAGGAAAATGAGGAGGAGGAGGAGTGGATAAATTATTCAGGTTGAGCTTCCTTCACCTGGTGGAGATTGGAAATTAGGAGAAATCCAGGCTTTATTCATCTTGATAAGCGTCAGCCTGTCAGCGCTGTCAGTCGACAGGCGTGTACGCTTATCGGTGATGATGCCACCAGCTGCACTGAAAACCCGCTCGGACAAGACGCTAGCGGCAGGGCAGGCAAGAACCTCCAAGGCGTACAGCGCCAGTTCGTGCCACATGTCCAGCTTTGAAACCCAGTAGTTGTAGGGAGCTGTGATCATTTAGGACGATGGTATGGTCAGCTACGTACTCCCTCACCATCTTTCTGTAAAGATCAGCGCTACTCTGCCGAGACTGGGGACAGGTGACAGTGTCTTGCTGGGGTGACATAAAGCTGGCAAAAGCCTTGTAAAGCGTACCCTTGCCAGTGCTGGACAAGCTGCCTGCTCGCCTACTCTCCCTCGCTACTTGTCCCGCAGAACTACGCACTCTGCCGCTAGCGCTGTCAGAAGGGAAATACTGTTTCAGCTTGTGCACCAGGGCCTGCTGGTATTCATGCATTCTCACACTCCTTTCCTCTCCAGGGATGAGAGTGGAAAGATTTTGCTTGTACCGTGGGTCCAGGAGAGTGAACACCCAGTAATCGGTGCTGGAATAAATTCTTTGAACGCGAGGGTCACGGGATAGGCAGCCTAGCATGAAATCTGCCATATGCGCCAGAGTACCAACGCGTAAGAATTCACTCCCCTCACTGGCCTGACTGTCCATTTCCTCCTCCTCCAACTCCTCCAACTCCTCTTCTTCTGCCCATACACGCTCAACAGTGAAGGACTCAACAATGGTCCCCTCTTGTGTCTCGCCAACATTCTCCTCCTCTTCCTCCTCATCCTCCTCTACCTCCTCCGATATGCGCTGAGAAACAGACCTAAGGGTGCTTTGGCTATCAACAAGGGAATCTTCTTCCCCCGTCTCTTGTGAGGAGCGCAAAGCTTCCGACTTCATGCTGACCAGAGAGTTTTTCAACAGGCCAAGCAGCGGGATGGTGAGGCTGATGATGGCGGCATCGCCACTGACCATCTGTGTTGACTCCTCAAAGTTACTCAGCACCTGACAGATATCAGACATCCACGTCCACTCCTCATTGTAGACTTGAGGAAGCTGACTGACCTGACTACCAGTTCTGGTGGAAGTTGACATCTGGCAGTCTACAATCGCTCGGCGCTGCTGGTAAACTCTGGATAACATGGTCAGTGTTGAATTCCACCTCGTGGGCACGTCGCACAACAGTCGGTGAGCGGGCAGTTGGAGGCGGCGCTGCGCTGCCCTGAGAGTGGCAGCATCTGTGCTGGACTTCCTGAAATGCGCACAGATGCGGCGCACCTTCGTGAGCAAATCAGACAGATTGGGGTATGTCTTGAGGAAACGCTGAACTATCAGATTTAACACATGGGCCAGGCATGGCACATGTGTCAGTCTGCCGAGTTGCAGAGCCGCCACCAGGTTACGGCCGTTGTCACACACAACCATGCCTGGCTTCAGGTTCAGCGGTGCCAGCCACAGATCAGTCTGCGCCGTGATGCCCTGTAATAGTTCTTGGGCGGTGTGCCTTTTATCGCCTAGGCTCAGCAGTTTCAGCACCGCCTGCTGTCGCTTAGCGACGGCACTGCTGCTGTGCCTAGAGCTACCAACTGATGGCGCCATGCCCACGGATGGTCGTTCGGAGGAGGAGGTGGAGGAGGGGTGGGAGGAGGAGGCATAGTAGGCCTGAAACACCTGGACCGAGGTAGGCCCCGCAATCCTCGGCGTCGGCAGTATATGACCAGCCGCAGGGTCAGACTCGGTCCCAGCCTCCACCAAGTTAACCCAATGTGCCGTCAGCGATATATAGTGGCCCTGCCCGGCAGCACTCGTCCACGTGTCCGTGGTCAGGTGGACCTTGTCAGAAACGGCGTTGGTCAGGGCACGGATTATGTTGTCTGACACGTGCTGGTGCAGGGCTGGGACGGCACATCGGGAAAAGTAGTGGCGGCTGGGGACCGAATACCGAGGGGCGGCCGCCGCCATGAGGCTGCGAAAGGCCTCGGTCTCTACTAGCCTATAGGGCAGCATCTCCAGGCTTAGCAATCTGGAGATGTGCACATTAAGGGCTTGGGCGTGCGGGTGGGTTGCACTATATTTGCGTTTCCGCTCCAGCGTCTGGGGTATGGAGAGCTGAACGCTGGTGGATGCTGTGGAGGATCGTGGAGGCGACGATGGGGTTTTTGTGGCAGGGTCCTGGGCAGGGGGCTGACTATCAGCTGACACAGGGGAAGGAGCAGTGGTGTGCACGGCTGGAGGTGAACGCGCTTGTTGCCACTGAGTGGGGTGTTTAGCATTCATATGCCTGCGCATACTGGTGGTAGTTAAGCTAGTAGTGGTGGAACCCCTGCTGATCCTGGTTTGGCAAATGTGGCACACCACAGTCCGTCGGTCATCCGGTGTTTCCTTAAAGAACCTCCAGACTTCTGAAAATCTAGCACTCGCCGCAGGAGCCCTCGCCACGGGAGCTTCACTAGTTGACACATTTGGCGCTGATGCACCAGCTCTGGCCCTGCCTCTCCGTCTGGCCCCACCACTGCCTCTTCCAACCTGTTCTGGTCGAGGACTCTCCTCCGTCTCAGAAGCACTGTGTTCACCCGGCCTCTCAACCCAGCTTGGGTCTGTCACCTCATCATCCTCCGATCCCTCAGTCTTCTCCCCCCTCGGACTTCCTGCCCTGACAACAACTTCCCCACTGTCTGACAACCGTGTCTCCTCATCGTCGGACACCTCTTTACACACTTCCAGTACGTCAACAAGGTCATCATCACCCACAGACTGCGACTGGTGGAAAACCTGGGCATCGGAAAATTGCTCATCAGCAACCGGACAAGTGGTTTGTGACTGTGGGAAGGGTCCAGAAAACAGTTCCTCAGAGTATGCCGGTTCAAATGGCAAATTTTGCTGGGAGGGGGCAGACTGGGGGGGAGGAGGCTGAGGTGCAGGAGCTGGAGGAGTGCCGATTTCGGTGACATGAGTTGACTGCGTGGAAGACTGACTGGTGGACAAATTGCTCGAAGCATTGTCGGCAATCCACGACATCACCTGTTCGCACTGTTCTGGCCTCAACAGTGCTCTACCACGAGTCCCAGTAACTTCAGACATGAACCTAGGGAGTGTAGCTCTGCGGCGTTCCCCTGCTCCCTCATAAGCAGGTGGTGTCTCACCCCGCCCAGGACCACGGCCTCTGACCCCTGCAGTAGTTGGACGCCCACGTCCCCGCCCTCGTCCTCTACCCCTAGCCCTCGGGTTAAACATTTTGAAAATGAGAGTTATAACTTTAATTTTTTTTTTAACTTTTTTTTGTGTTTTTTTTTTGTGTGTGTTTTTTAGTTTTTAAAACCAAACGATGCTATCCTATTGCTATGGCTATTTTCTAGCCAAGTATGAAAGCACACTACTATGCCAGATGAGATGACGCTGAGTTATGAAAAAAATAAACGTAAAATACAAAAGGAAATGGCAGACTGTGCCTAATTGAAATACAACCCCGGGCCCTAATAAATTTTCCCACTTCGGTCTTTGCGATGGATATGTGCGTCACTAAGCGCAAAACACAGTGGTCGCAAGTCTCACTCCAAATTGCTCACAATTTGCTAGTAGATGCACTGCAACAACTACAGCCACCAGCAGATCAACCAGAAATCAAATATATATAACGCTACTGTAGGCGTAAGTAAGACGTTTGGATTCTCCTATGGCTATTTTCTAGCCAAGTATGAAAGCACACTACTATGCCAGATGAGATGACACTGAGTTATTAAAAAAATAAACGTAAAATAAAAAGAAACTGGCAGACTGTGCCTAATTGAAATCAAACCCCTAATAAATTGTCCCACTTTGGTGTTTGAGGTGGATATGTGTGTCACTATAAAAGCTAAACACAACGGTAGCAAGTCTCCCTGCTAATTCCTCACAATATGGTACTAGCTGCACTACTAGTGCCAGCAAGCCCAGCCACAAGCAAATAAAAAAAAAAAGTATAACGTTATTGTAGCCCTAAGAAGGGCTGTTGGGTTCTTGTAGAATCACTCCTGCCTAACACTATTCTAATAGAACACCCTAACGCTTTCCCTGACCAGCAGCAGCTCTCTCCCTAGCGGCATCCAGACAGAGAATGATCCGAGCAGCGCGGGCAGCGGCTAGTCTATCCCAGGGTCACCTGATCTGGCCAGCCAACCACTGCTATCTACGTGTAAGGGTACCACGTCATGCTGGGTGGAGTGCAGAGTCTCCTGGCTTGTGATTGGCTCTGTTTCTGGCCGCCAAAAAGCAAAACGGCGGGAGCTGCCATTTTCTCGAGCGGGCGAAATACTCGTCCGAGCAAAGAGCAGTTACGAGTACGCTAATGCTCGATCGAGCATCAAGCTCGGACGAGTATGTTCGCTCATCTCTAGTAAGGTTGTATTACAATGATCTGTAGCAATCAACTTTTGTCAGTAGGTGGCAGCAAAGTACAGAACATAGTATTATGCAATGCTGAGGGTGCACCCCAACCAGGGACTGATCCAGAGAAGACGTGTTCTTAAAGGATTTGTACTTATCATCACTTCAAATAATTGCAGGAACTAGGGGGATAGTATTGTTGGTTGTAATACTCTGTACAATATTTCGCTGTAATTCCTTTCTGTTATACATTGTTGCACATTTCCTTAGGTCTCACTTCTTTTTGTTACTCGGTAAACATTATTCTGGGCATTTTAAAGTGCTGTTTATCTGTGCGGCATCGTGTACCCGCTAAACATGTGCAATAAAATAGGAAAAAATGGCTTCATAAAAGGTATCAACGAAATATCAACTGCATTTATTAGATATCATAAACAACTTTACACTTCCCAAAAAGTTGACCTTAAGGGAAACTAATTTTGAACAAGATAATGCTGCCCAAATTTACCAAGGAGCAGATAACCAAACTTAACTCTCCCATAACAGATCTGGAAATAGAGCAAGTTATTCAGAAAAAGGGCCAATGGAAAAGCAGCAGGTGAAGAAGGTTTCACCACTGGTTTCTTTATAGAACAAAGAAGCCTTTAAAAAGATTAATTAATCAACCGGCAATATTCTCCCAAAAGGAAAATTTTCCCTTTTAAAAATCTTTCATAAACAGCCACTATTACCTTCCTCTTACAGACCACTAGCTATGATAAAGCAGGACCTAAAATACCTAACAAAAATTTTGGACGACCGAATGGCAGAGATTGCACCTGACTTAATCTCCCAGAACAAGACAGGCTGCATTAAGGGGAGAAGTTGAGCTACTAATATACGTAGGCTACTGATAGAGATTGTGCCAATGCCAACCTGAGTACAGGCGGTCCCCTACTTATGAACACCCGACTTACAGACGACCCCTATTTACAAACGGACCTCTGAATGTTGGTAATTTCCTGTACTTTAGCTTTAGGCTACAATAATCAGCTATAACAGTTATCAAAGGTCCGTAATTAAGCTTTATTGTTAATCCTGGTTCTGATGACAATCCAACATTTTTAAAATCCAATAGTCACAGAGACCAAAAAAAAATTGTCTGGATCTACAGTTATAAAATATACAGTTCCAACTTACATACAAATTAAACTTAAAGGAAACCTACCACTTGTAGTGGCAGGTTTCCGATGGAAATACCGGGCACCAGCTCAGGGTGAGCTGGTGCCGGAGCTTATTTTAGTTAGTGTTTTAAACCGCGGTATCGCGGTTTAAAACGCTTTTTAAACTTTATAGCCGGCGCATGGAGGTACGCACTCGGCGCTTACCGTGCGCGCGGCTCTCATTCACTTCCTATGTAGCCGCGCGCACGGTAAGCGCCGAGCGCGTACCTGCCTGCGCCGGCTATAAAGTTTAAAAAGTGTTTTAAACCGCGATACCGCGGTTTAAAACACTAACTAAAATAAGCTCCGGCACCAGCTCACCCTGAGCTGGTGCCCGGTATTGCCATCGGAAACCTGCCACTACAAGTGGTAGGTTTCCTTTAAGAACAAACCTACAGAACCTATCTTGTACGTAACCTGGGGACTGCCTGTACTGCAAAAGACTGTGGAATTGATTCAATTGATGCCGAGAAGGTGTTTGACAATCTCGAGTGGGACTGGCTCTTTCTGGTACTATCCCAGATGGGTTTTGGGGCCACTTTATTGAAATTTTGTAAGGTTTATACCTTGGTGCCAAAATGCTAGTCACATTATCGGGTGAGCTGGCAGAGCCATTCAACCTAGAAAAAGGTATTAAGGTGGGGCCAATGGAACACCGAATCTATAGTTTTGTTGATGATATCTTTGTAGTCCGAAAAAAAAAACCCTCTGAAGACTCTATGGGATTCTATAGGAATTGTTAGATTCATTTGGTTCCTTTTTCCGGATATAAAATCAATAAGGAAAAAAGTAATATGCTAATGTTGAACACTAATTATGAAATAAGCGAGGATGTGAGAAATAAGGCACAATTAGCAGAGTCATCTAATTTATATCTTGGCATTAACATAGCTCGATCGCAATCGGTCATCTACGGTTTAATCTTCTCTTTCTCATTCCTAAAGTAAAAAAGATGTGCAGATCTCCCACTCTCTCTCTGGCTGGGAGATGCTGTCTGCTAAAATCGAATATGCTCCCTAAAGTATTAAATCCAATGCAAAATTTAACCATTAAATTGACCATAAATGACTTAAAAGGCTTAAAATATAGCATAAACAAGTTTTTATGAAGGGGAAAACAACCAGAATTTCATTAAGAAAAATGCAAACCTACAAGTGAAGGAGGCCTTGATGTGTCCAATCTTAAAATGCATTACCTGGCTTGTAGCTGTAGATATGTTAAGGAGAAAAGGGAAAAAGAACATTTTTACCATAAAAGGTGAAGCAGAGATCTACAAGTTATACACTGTTAGAAGTCTGCTCCATAATATTAAAACAAAGAGAGGAAAGGACAGTGGCGTAACAACAGCCGTAGCGCTTGCTACGGGGCCCGAGCGGCACAGGGGCCCAGGATGAACAGCCAAGACAAAACTTATAAATGCGTACTGGGGCGATGGGACCACCCTTGGACAGTAATACGGCCCCTGTGCCGTCCCACTGTCCGCCCACCTCATCTGTGGGCTGACCGACTTGGCCTCTTCATTTGTGGCCACTCAGTCCACCCACTTCTTTTTGCGCGACCGCCCCGACGGCTCCAGCAGGGGCCGCATGGCATGGCCACTGCTTCTAGGGCTGGCCCAGCCTGTTCTATCCACAGCCGCCCGCTGACCTAGTTCATCCGCGCTCGCCTGCCCCAGTCTGTGTGCGGCCGCCCGGCCAGCCTACTCCTTACTCGGCCTAGTGTCTTCACGGCCCCCGGCTGGTCCACTTCTTCTGCGGCTGCAGGGCCTAGTCCATTCACAGCTGCTTGACCGGCCGGCTTTCCGCGGTCGCACAGCTGGCCTACTTCTGCAGCTTCCCGAAGACACAGCCTCCCACTGCATAGCAGCCTGTCTACAGGAAATGTAAGTCCCTATACATATATGTATAGATTACTGTATGTGCTGTATGTATGTGCTGTATGTATGTGTATGTGCTATATGTATATGCTGTATGTATGTGTGTATATGCTATATGTATATGCTGTATGTATGTGTGTATGTGCTATATGTATATGCTGTATGTATGTGTGTATGTGCTATATGTATATGCTGTATGTATGTGCTGTATGTAAGTGTGTATGTGCTATATGTATGTGTGTATGTGCTATATGTATGTGCTGTATGTATGTGTGTATGTGCTGTATGTATGTATGTGCTGTATGTATGTGTATGTGCTATATGTATATGCTGTATGTATGTGTGTATGTGCTATATGTATATGCTGTATGTATGTGTGTATATGCTGTATGTATGTGTGTATATGCTATATGTATATGCTGTATGTATGTGTGTATGTGCTATATGTATATGCTGTATGTATGTGTGTATGTGCTATATATATATGCTGTATGTATGTGCTGTGTGTATGTGTGTATGTGCTATATGTATGTGCTATATGTATGTGCTGTGTGTATGTGTGTATGTGCTGTATGTATAAATGTGTGTATGTGCTATATGTATGTGCTGTATGTATGTGTGTATGTGCTGTGTGTATGTGCTGTATGTATGTGTACCGTATGTATTTGTGTATATATTGCATCTATACGCAGTATGTGTGTATGTGTATACTGTGTGTATGTTTATATACTGTATGTATACAGTATATACAGTTTGAGTTTGTGTATACTGTATATATCAGTGTATAAATGTATAAAGGAGTACATCAACATGTGCATATGAGTGTATACGTACGTATGTGTGTATGAGTATATAAAAGTGAGTGTAGAATGTTATGTGTGTGGTGTATTTAAGTGTATAAACGTATGTGTATGCATGAATATTTTTTTAGAGGGAGGGGGGCCCCATGCAGAAATCTGCTATGGGGCCCTGCCTCTCCTAGTTACGCCACTGGGAAAGGACCTAAAAAAAATCAAATACTACTAAATGATACCATCAACCATCAAAGATTCTCAAGATAGATGGTACCATAGCAAAATGTCAGGGTCCTGGGTCTGTGGACCCTTTGGACCACCACGGGAGATGGTACTAACCGAAACCTAAGAACAGCGTTTAGGTGCCACCAGGTCTTTACCAGGTGCAACTAGCCCGCGGTGGCAGCCAAATTAGAAATGCAGGACACAGTCCGAGCCCGGGGTGACAGCGGGAGAACAGGGCAGGAAGGAACACTGGAACTCACAGCAGGAACACGGGAGCAGGAACACGGAACACAAGAGCAGGAACTGGAACACAGGAGCAGGAACAGACTGAAACACGGGAACAGGATCACAGGAACACAGGAACTGGAACAAATGAACACTGGAACCCAGAGGGGCTTTCACTTCACAGGAATGGCTTGAAGATCCGGGGGGAATGATGGGAGCCGCCAGGTTATATAGCAGACACGCAAGTTGTAAGTTTTGCAAAGAAAATGTTGTGAAACGATATTAAGTAGGGCAAAAGTAGGGCTGCAGAGTGAAGCAACTAAATTGTGTAACTAAATTACACAAAAAGAAAGGAATAGCAGTGAAATCATTGTGCAATTCCAATGTCACAGGTGTGCATTTTGCAATTTGACATTAGTATACAGTTTTCCTTTATCATAGCTACTAAATAGGCTTGTATTACAAAATATGGTGAACACTGTTTGCACATCCATACCTTAGATTAAAAGGTAAAATGTGCCAGTGGCCAGAAATTGCCAGTTACCGTACCTGTATATTCTGAGAATGCATTTTCATTGTGTGTAAAAGGCACAACAAATACATGAGACAAAACGCATCCCAAAACACATCAGTATTAATCATGTATTTTGAGGTGCGCTTTTCCCCATGTATTTGCAAGGTGTTTAAAAATGCAATGCAATCACATAGGGGCTCATATACAAAGGGTCGCGATGCACTTTTGTTAGACTGTGCAACTTTTTCGGTGCTAAAATGTCTTGCACAAGTATTTAACCGGTTAAGGACCGGGCCCTTTCCTGTTTTTTCATGTCCATTTTTCACTCCCCACCTTCAAAAATCTATAACTTTTTTATTTTTACACGTAAAGAGCTGTGTGATGGCTTGTTTTCTGCGTAACAAATTGCACTTCATAATGATGGTATTAAATATTCTATGCCATGTACTCGGAAGCAGGAAAAAAATTCCAAATGCAATGAAAATGGTGAAAAAACGCATTTGCGCCATTTTCTTGTGGGCTTGGATATTACGTCTTTCACTGAGCGCCCCAAATGACATGTCAACTTTATTATTTGGGTCGGTACGATTAAGGGGATACCAAATTTGTATAGGTTTTATAATGTCTTCATACATTTACAAAAATTAAAACCTCCTCTACAAAAATAATTTTTTTGATTTTGCCAAATTCTGGCGCTAATAACTTTTTTATACTTTGGTGTACGGAGCTGTGGGTGGTGTCATTTTTTGCGAAATTTGATAATATTTTCAATGATATCATTTTTAGGACTGTGCAACCTTTTGATCACTTTTTATAGATTTTTTTAGATTTTTCAAAATGGCAAAAAAGTGCCATTTTCGACTTTGGGCACTATTTTCCGTTACGGGGTTAAACACATTGAAAAACCGTTATCATATTTTGATAGATCGGCCATTTTCGGACGCGTTGATACCTGATGTGTTTATGATTTTTACTGTTTATTTATATTTGTGTCAGTTCTAGGGAAAGGGGGGTGATTTGAAATTTTAGGTTTTTTTATTATAATTTTTTTTTTTTTCACTTTTTTTTATTTTTATTTATACTATTTTTCAGACTCCCTAGGGTACTTTAACCCTAGGTTGTCTGATCGATCCTATCATATACTGCCATACTACAGTATGGCAGTATATGGGGATTTTCTTCCTCATTCATTACAATGTGCTATCAGCACATTGTAATGAAGGGGTTAAAACGAAATAGCCTCGGGTCTTTGGACGGCGGGCGGTCGCGAACCGGTTAATAAGTGTGTGCGCTGGGATTGAGGCACACACGACACTTTTTGTGGCACAGCTGTGCTGGCTTCCATGCATCACAAATTAGGGGGCCAGGTGATCCAACAGCTACGGACTGAGCGCGATATTTAACTTTTAAATTGTGTCGCACGCCCCTTCATATTGTGTTGACCCTCTCATCACCTTCTATTGTGGCCTCTCATCTCCTCCTCATATCATGGTCTCTCTCATCTTCCCTCATATTGTTGCCTCTCATTGCCCCCTCATAGTATGCCACTCTGATCTCCACCACATATTGTGACCCCTCTCATCTCCTCCTCATATTGGGTCCCCCTCTCATCTCCTCCCCATATTGGTGCCATCTCTTATCCTCCTATATTGTGGCCTGATCCGATATCTCCCCCTCATATTGTGACCCCATTCATATCCTCCTCATATTGGGTCCCCCTCTCATCTCCTCCCCATATTGGTGCCATCTCTTATCCTCCTATATTGAGGCCTGATCCGATATCTCCCCCTCATATTGTGACCCCATTCATATCCTCCTCATTTTGTGGCCCCTCTAATCTTCTAATCATATTGTGGCCTGTCTAGTCTCACCAATATATTGTGGCCCTTCTAATCTCATCCACATATTGTAGCCCCTCTAATCTCATCCTCATATTGTGGCCCCTGTAATCTCCCCCTCATATTTTGGCTTCTCTGATATCCTCCTCATATTATGGGCCATCTCATTTCCCCCTCATATAATACCCTTTCATCTCCCCTTAATATTGTCGCATCTCATCTTCTAATATTGTAGCCCATTATCTCCCTCTCATATTGTGGCCCCTCTCATTTCCTCCTCGTATTGTGGAACATCTTATCTACCCCTCATATTGTGTACCCTCTCAACTACCCCTCATAGTGTGGCCTCTCATCTTCTCCTCATACTGTAGCTTCCCACATACCTTCTCCAAATTATGGCCCCTCTAATCTCCCCCTCTTATTATGGCCTTTCATCTCCCCCTCATATTGTGGGCCTTCCCATCTCCCCCTTATGTTGTGGCTTCTCTCATATCCCCCTCATATTGTGGCCACTTATCTTCCCCTCAGGCTTTGGCCCCTCTCATCTCCTCCCCATATTGTGGACCCTCTCACCTACCCCTCATGTTGTGGCCTCTCATCTCCTTCTCATATTGTGGCCCCTCTCATCCTCATCTCCCCCTCATATAGTGGCCTCTCTCATCTCCACCTCATATTTTGGCTTCTCTCATATCCTCCTCATATTATGGCCCATCTCATCTCCCCCTCATATTGTGGCCCCTCTTATCTCCACAACATATGTGGCCCATCTCATCTCCTCCTCGTATTGTGGAACATCTACCCCTCATATTGTGTACCTTCTCACCTACCACTCATATTGTGGCCTCTCATCTCCTCGTCTCTCTCATCTTCCCTCATATTGTTGCCTCTCACTGACACCTCATAGTATGCCACACTAATCTCCTCCGCATATTGTGACCACTCTCATATACTCCTCATATTGTTCTCCCTCTTATCTTCCCTCATATTATGACCTCTCATCTTCAACTCATAGGGGCAGATTTATCAAGCTGTCTGAAAGTCAGAATATTTCTAGTTGCCCATGGCAACCAATCACAGCTCCTCTTTAAAATATTCATGAGCACTGCTAAAAAGAAAGCTGAGCTGTGAATCTGCCCCATAGTGTGCCCCTCTAATGTACTCCTCAAATTGTAACCCCTCTCATCTTCTCCACATATTGTTGCCCCTCTCATCTACACCTCAAATTGTGGCCCCTCTTATCTCATGTTGTGGCCCCTCATCTTATCCTCATATTGTTGTTCCTCTTAGCTTACCTCATATTGTAGCCTCTTATCTCCTTATCATATTGTGACCCTTCTCATCTCATACTGTGGTCCCTTTTATTTCCTCCCCATATTGGTGCCCCTCTCAACTCCTCTTCATATTGTGGTCCAATATCTCCCCTTCATATTGTGACCTCACACATCTCCTCTTCATATTGTGGCCCCTCTAATCTTCTCCTCGTTGTTAGGATCAGTGGATCCTCTGGACCACCGCGGGAGATGTAACTAGCCAACACCCGGAACCGGAGCCTAGCGGCACCTGGTTTTCACCAGAGCCCGCCGCAAAGCGGGTTGGACTTGCTGCGGCAGGATACCACTAGGTCGTTCCCAGGTGTGACTAGCCCACGGTGGCAGCCGAGGTCGAGGTACCTTAACGGATGACAAACTCGTAGTCGGGTCCAGGCACAGGGTCAGGGCAGGCGGCAGAGATGCAACGTCAGGTTCAAGTCCGGGGTCAGCAACAGGAGGTCCAGGCAGGAGGGAACGGGAACACAGGCACACAGCAACAGGGAGGAACACAGGTAACACGGCAACACAGGACTCAGGAACGGGAACACACAGGAATACACTGGAACGCAGGAATACAGGAATACGCAGGAACACAGCAATACTCGCTAGGAAGCTTTCTCTAATCTAAGGCTAAGAGGCACAAAGATCCGGCAGGGAATGATGGGAAACAAAGGGTTATATACAAAACAGGAAATGACCAATACTAATCACCAGTGCGCTGGCCCTTTAAATCTTGAGGCAGTGCCGCGCGCGCGCCCTAGGGAGCGGGGCCGCGCGCGAGACCCAGTCCGGACGGGAGCGGGAGCCAGGAGAGGTGAGTGCACCGGAGCAGCACAGGGGCAGCGGAGGGAGGCACGGGTGCACCCGCGATCCGCGATATGGATCGCGGGGGTGCCCGCAACGGAGGCACGGGTGCACCCGCGATCCGTGGTATGGATCGCGGGGGTGCCCGTGACAGTAGCCCCCCCCCCTTCGGCCTCCCCCTCTTCTTCTTGGTCCCAAGAAACCTCTGGAGGAGAGTCCGATCAAAAATATTCTCTTCAGGCTCCCAGGATCTCTCCTCAGGCCCGAACCCCTTCCAATCTACAAGGAAGAACCGCTTACCCCTTACGAACTTCATGTCCAGAACCTCCTTGACTTCATATACATCTGGAGAATCAGCCTCAGGAGCCGGAGGAGGGGATTGCTGGGTGAAGCGGTTCAAGACGACTGGCTTCAGGAGGGATACATGAAAGGAGTTCGGGATGCGCATAGATGGAGGAAGGCGGAGCTTATATGCCACTTGATTAATGCGCTTGATTACCTCAAAGGGGCCAAGGAACCGGGGCCCAAGTTTATACCTGGGTATCTTAAGCCGGACGTATCTGGAGGATAGCCATACTTTGTCACCAGGAGAGAAGACAGGAGGAGCTCAACGTCTTTTATCAGCCTGGGTCTTGGTACGGTCTGAAGCTCGTAGAAGGGACTGGCGGGTCTGGTCCCAAACAGCCTTGAGATCCTGCACCAGATCCTCCACTGCAGGGACAACAGAGGGAGTAGACAGCGGGAGAGGTGGGCGAGGAATACGTCCATAGACCACGAAGAACGGAGCCGAACCAGTAGATCCCGAGTCCAGAGAATTGTAAGAGAACTCAGCCCAAGGTAGAAGGTCAGTCCAATTGTCTTGACGGGCTGAGACGAAGTGGCGCAAGTAGCAGCCCAAAGTCTGGTTCACCCTCTCTACTTGACCATTCGACTGAGGGTGGTAAGCAGAAGAAAAGTCAAGGATGACCTGCAGTTGGTTACATAAAGAACGCCAGAATTTAGAGACAAACTGGACTCCTCGATCAGACACAATGTGAAGCGGAAGGCCATGCAGACGGAAGATATGTTTGAAGAACAAACTGGCAAGCTGTGGAGAAGACGGAAGACCTGGAAGGGGAACAAAATGGGACATTTTGGAAAACCGGTCCGTCACCACCCAGATGACAGTATTGCCCGAGGAGACAGGCAAATCAGTAACAAAGTCCATTGCCACGTGAGACCACGGGCGACTGGGTATCGGCAACGGGAGTAACAGTCCAGCCGGTTTGAGACGAGAGGCTTTATTGCGGGCACAGGAGGAGCAGGATCCCACAAACTCCCGAACATCTTTGACCAGGTCTGGCCACCAGTAATAGCGGGAGATGAGGGCCAAGGAGCGCTGCACCCCAGGGTGCCCAGCCAGACGAGAAGAATGTCCCCAAGACAGAATCCTCTTCCTGAGAGCAGGTCTAACATACATCTTGCCAGGAGGCAGCTGCCGAAGGTCCACCGGAGCTGCAACAACAAGCTGAACAGGAGAAATGATGTGCCGAGGAACTGGTTCATCTCCAACAACATCTGACGAACGGGACAGAGCATCAGCCTTGACATTCTTGTCTGCCGGACGAAAATGAATCAGCAAGTCAAAGCGGGAGAAGAACAAAGACCACCGGGCTTGCCTGGGATTCAGGCGCTGGGCTGTCTGGAGGTACAGAAGATTCTTGTGGTCAGTGTACACACAAACAGGATGGAGAGCTCCCTCCAGAAGATATCGCCATTCTTCAAGAGCAAGTTTAATGGCTAATAGTTCTCTGTCTCCAATGGAATAATTTCTCTCAGCTGGAGAAAAAGTCTTGGAAAAGAAACTGCAAGTCAAAGTTCGGCCCTTGGGCCCTTTCTGAGTGAGCACCGCTCCAGCTCCTATGGAGGATGCGTCCACCTCCAGAAGAAAGGGTTTGTCCGTATCTGGCCTAGAGAGTACGGGAGCCGAGGAGAAAGCAGACTTTAACTTGGAGAAGGCCATTTCAGCAGCTGGAGACCAGGCACGTGGATTGGCACCCTTCTTGGTGAGCGCCACGATGGGGGACACCAGAGTGGAGAAATGGGGAATAAACTGACGATAATAGTTCGCAAACCCCAGGAACCTCTGTATGGCTCGGAGACCCTCTGGACGTGGCCACTGAAGAACTGCAGACAGCTTCGCGGGGTCCATCTGGAGGCCTCTGTTGGAAATTATGTAACCAAGGAAGGGAAGGCAGTGCTGGTGAAACAGGCATTTTTCTAACTTGGCATAGAGGTGATTGGCACGAAGTCGACCTAGAACTTGTCGTACATGTGCCTGGTGGGACTCAAGGTCTGGAGAGTACACCAAGATGTCATCGAGGTAGACCACGACACAAGTATAAAGAAGGTCCCGAAAAATGTCGTTCACAAACTCCTGAAAAACAGCAGGGGCATTACACAGTCCAAAGGGCATCAATAGGTACTCAAAGTGCCCGTCACGGGTTTTAAACGCTGTCTTCCACTCATCACCTTTGCGGATCCGGATGAGATTGTAAGCACCACGGAGGTCCAGCTTGGAGAACACCTTGGAACCACGTAGGCGATCAAAGAGTTCTGTAATCAACGGCAGGGGGTAACGGTTTTTTACCGTGATCTTATTCAGCCCACGATAGTCTATACAGGGACGTAGGGAGCCGTCCTTCTTGGTAACGAAGAAAAAACCTGCACCAGCCGGAGAGGAGGACTTGCGTATAAAACCCCTCTGCAGATTCTCCTTGATGTAGTCGGACATGGCTAGAGACTCAGGTACAGAAAGAGGGTAGACACGACCTCTGGGAGGAGTGGCGCCAGGAAGAAGATCCACAGGGCAATCATAGGGACGATGTGGTGGTAGAATCTCCGCCTGCTTCTTGGAGAAAACGTCCGAAAAGTCCCGATAACAAGCTGGCAGACCCTCCAGAGACTTGGGAGCCAGAGTCGAGGTCCTCACAGGTAGCGGACGGGGAATCTGCATACAACGTGAAGCACAGTTCGGACCCCAACGGAGGATATGCCCGGAGGACCAGTCCAGTACAGGGGCATGAAGCTGCAACCAGGGGAGACCCAGCAGTAGAGCAGATGTGCTCTGGGGCAGCACAAAAAATGAAAGTCTCTCTTGATGTAGGGCACCAACTTGCAGAAGCAGGGGCTCCGTGCGAAACCAGATGGGTACGGAGAGAATCTGACCATTGACCGAGGCAATAGACAATGGCTTCTTGAGACGAACCACCCGGAAGTGATGCCGAGAGACCAAGGCTGCATCCACGAAGTTCGCTGTAGAGCCCGAGTCCAGGAAGGCAGTAACCTGGATCTGGGTACCGGTGCCAACGCTGAGGAGCACGCGAAGAGTCAGACGTGGAGAAGCTGTATTTACACCTAGGGACGCTTCTCCCAAGAAGCCTAGGTGCTGGCGTTTCCCGGACGTTGAGGACGGACAGGACAGGAACCGATGAAATGCTCAGGGCTGGCACAGTACAGACAGAGGTTCTCCTGTCGGCGTCTTGAACGCTCTCGTAGAGTGAGCCGGGTTCGGTCAACCTGCATGGGTTCCTCAGCAGAAGATTCAGGCGGGCCCTGGAGCGGCCTTTGGAAGACTGGCGCCAGGCGAGGAATGCGTCTAACACGGCCTTGGGGATACTCGGAGCGTAGTTCCTCAGCTCACTCCTTAAACCGAACATCAATTCGAGTGGCCAAGGTGATGAGGTCACTCAGAGTAGATGGAAGATCCCGAGCTGCCAGTGCGTCCTTGACCTGCGCAGAGAGCCCTTTCTTAAATGTAGCGATGAGGGCTGCATCGTTCCACGCAAGTTCAGAAGCCAGGGTGCAGAATTGAACTGCGTACTCTCCCACCGATGAGTTGCCCTGACGCAAGTTCAACAATGCAGACTCCGCAGAGGAGGCTCGTGCTGGTTCCTCGAAGACTGACCGGAACTCTGACAGAAACGCAGTGAGGTTAGACACAACCGGGTCATCTCTGTCCCAAAGCGGAGTAGCCCAGGCCAGGGCTTTCCCGGAAAGAAGGCTGAGGACAAATGCCACCTTGGACCGCTCTGTGGCAAATTGCGACGGCATCAGTTCTATGTGCAAGGAGCACTGGGTTATGAAGCCCCTGCACATCTTTGGATCTCCATCATACTTGCCGGGCAAAGAGAGGCGTAGCCTGGGTTCAGCAGCAGGAAGATAAGCCGGGGCAGCAGGGGTCACAGCGGCCGCTTCAGGAGACTGTTGCTGATGTTGGGTAGCAAGTAGTTGTTGGAGCATGGCGGTGACTTGCTCTAGCTGATTCCGCTGTGCTGCAATCTGCCGGGACTGGTGGATCACGATGGTGGCGAGATCAGGCTGACTGGGAGAAGGAGCCTCGGCGGGATCCATGGCCAGATCTTACTGTTAGGATCAGTGGATCCTCTGGACCACCGCGGGAGATGTAACTAGCCAACACCCGGAACCGGAGCCTAGCGGCACCTGGTTTTCACCAGAGCCCGCCGCAAAGCGGGTTGGACTTGCTGCGGCAGGATACCACTAGGTCGTTCCCAGGTGTGACTAGCCCACGGTGGCAGCCGAGGTCGAGGTACCTTAACGGATGACAAACTCGTAGTCGGGTCCAGGCACAGGGTCAGGGCAGGCGGCAGAGATGCAACGTCAGGTTCAAGTCCGTGGTCAGCAACAGGAGGTCCAGGCAGGAGGGAACGGGAACACAGGCACACAGCAACAGGGAGGAACACAGGTAACACGGCAACACAGGACTCAGGAACGGGAACACACAGGAATACACTGGAACGCAGGAATACAGGAATACGCAGGAACACAGCAATACTCGCTAGGAAGCTTTCTCTAAGGCTTTTAGGCACAGGGAATGATGGGAAACAAAGGGTTATATACAAAACAGGAAATGACCAATACTAATCACCTGTGCGCTGGCCCTTTAAATCTTGAGGCAGTGCCGCGCGCGCGCCCTAGGGAGCGGGGCCGCGCGCGAGACCCAGTCCGGACGGGAGCGGGAGCCAGGAGAGGTGAGTGCACCGGAGCAGCACTGGGGCAGCGGAGGGAGGCACGGGTGGATCACGGGGGTGCCCGCAACGGAGGCACGGGTGCACCCGCGATCCGTGGTATGGATCGTGGGGGTGCCCGTGACACTCGTATTGTGACTCGTATAATCCCCTTCTCATATTGTGGCCCCTCTCATTTCCCCCTTATACTGTGGACCCTCTCATCTCATCCACATATTGGGGGTCATTTACTAAGGGCCCGATTCGCGTTTTCCCGACGTGTTACCCGAATATTTCCGATTTGCGCCGATTGTACCTGAATTGCCCCGGGATTTTGGCGCACGCGATCGGATTGTGGCGCATCGGCGCCGGCATGCGCGCGACGGAAATCGGGGGGCGTGGCCAAACCAAAACCCGACGTATTCGGAAAAACCGCCGCATTTAAGAACCGAAAATGTGTCGCTCGGGAACCGCTTACCTTCACTCAGACGGCCTCGGTGAATTCCGGCGCGTTAAAATGCTTTTCAGCGCAGCAGCGCCACCTGGTGGACGGCGGAGGAACTACCTTATTAAATCCCGGCTCGACCCGAATCCAGTGCAGAGAACCCGCCGCTGGATCGCGACTGGACCGGGTAAGTAAATGTGCCCCATTGTGTCTTAAGTGTGACTTAGGTTTAAGGGAAGGAGTACTTTTTGGATCCAGCAACAAATAGATAAGTGCATCTACATTTTTATTACCTGATATTCATTGCGTGATTTTTATTGCAACCAAGTAGATCTGAAGGTATTTTACTTGCATAATCTGTACATTGTGTGGGGGGTATAGGGAGGCATTCACCTTGCTTATCTAGACAGTATAGTCACAGGTGCTGCCTAATTAATAGTGGGGTGTGGCTATCTAATTAGCAGCCTTTATATACTTCTGTGGTCAGTTTGTTTGGTGGTTTGCAGCCAGATCTTGTTGCAGTGAGCTCTGCAGATTTTTGTGGCACATTACCTTTAAAAAAAGCATCAGAAAAGCGAGTGTGTGAGCTTGGTGGTGAGTGTGCATTGATCCTTAGTGTGTGCAGTGTCTTAAGTGTGACTTAGGTTTAAGGGACTTAAGTTTGAGGGGCCTTAGCAGGTAACTGCTGTGTTTTGTGTTACTTAGACTGTAAATTCTTCTTTCTGTGCATATTTCTATTGTAATCCCCATTAGAATTATGGACTCCATAAGTGGCATTGCTACACAGTGTACATCCTGTGCCATGTATGCTTTCCTTGAACAGCCGTTCAAGGGGGAATACTGCTGTGTGGGATGTGTGAAAATTGCTCATCTGGAAGCCCAGATTCTGGATCTAAATGAGCAAGTTTCAAGGCTGCGGGCAATTGATAATATGGAACGAAGTTTGCTGCTCCTGGAGCACAAACTCTCTGGTGAAGATGGGTGTGGGGAGGGAAGTATGGAGGTGCAGAGTGAGGGGGCAGCTAGTTGGGTAACATGTAGAGGGAAGAGTTGTAGGGAGTCTAGTCCTGATCTGGTACACCCCAATAAGTTTGCCAGGCTGGCGGATGAGGGGGATATCAGCTCTGGGGTAGCAATGCTGCAGAAAGACGTGGCCGCTAGCAACCAGGGGAATGTCTGCTGCGGTAAGAAGGGTAATGGGAGCACAGGCAAGGTCAGACAGGTGCTGGTAGTGGGAGATTCGATTATTAGGGGAACACACAGGGCAAGGACCTCAAAGGTTATTTTCTCCGAAATACTGCCTGTACCACGTGCCACACCAGAAAGGCAGCGGGAGATCAGGGAGGTAAATAAGTGGCTCAAAAGTTGGTGTAGGAAGGAGGGTTTTGGGTTCATGGAGAACTGGACTGACTTTTCTGTCGGCTACAGGCTCTACAGTAGGGATGGGCTGCACCTTAATGGGGAGGAGGCCGCTGTTTTAGGGGAAAAAATGGCTAGAAGGTTGGAGGAGTGTTTAAACCAGAGACCTGGGGGGAGGGCAACTACACTTGTTCAGGGCAAATAGACCGTGTACATAGAGAGCTGGGAAGAGTCATAGTCCATTGGGGAGGAAGGGGGGATGGAATGAGATTGGGGAATAAGGACAAAAGGAATACGGACAGGGAAAACCATATAAAGTGTATGTACACAAATGCCAGAAGCCTCACAAACAAAATGGAGGAACTGGAGCTCTTGATGTTGAAGCGGAAATATGATATAGTGGGTATCAGCGAGACATGGCTGGACAGTAGCTATGACTGGGCTGTTACTATAGATGGTTATAGTCTTTTTAGAAAGGATCGTATAAATAAAAAAGGTGGAGGGGTTTGTTTATATGTGAATTCTTGCCTCAAGCCCGTCCTGCGAGATGACATCAGTAACGCAAATGGAAATGTGGAGTCCCTATGGGTGGAGATAAGAGGAGGGAAAAAGAATAATAAAATATTACTAGGGGTTTGTTATAAGGCTCCAAATATAATGGAGGCAGCAGAGGAAATGCTGATAAGTGAAATGGATGCGGCTTCAAAGAATGGTGAAGTACTTATCATGGGAGACTTCAATTACCCAGATATTGACTGGGGGGCAGAAACCTGCAGGTCCTTCAAAGGTAGCAGGTTCTTGTCAACAACAAAAGACAATTACCTGTCGCAACTAGTCCTGGAGCCAACAAGAGGGGGGGCACTGCTGGACCTTATCCTTACCAACAGACCTGATAGGGTATCAAAACTACAGGTTGGGGGGAACCTGGGGAATAGTGATCATAATATCATTGATTTTGTATTACGCTTTACTAAGAGCGTTAGTGAAGGGGCAACCAACACTCTAAACTTCAGGAGGGCAAATTTTCAGCAACTAAGGGAAGACCTTAAAGGCATAGACTGGGATAATGTTCTCAAAGACAAAAGCCCCCCCCCAAAAATGGGACTTTTTCTCATATATTCTGAAAAAGTCCTGTGAGAAACACATACCTTATGGGAAAAAGCATAAAAGGAACAAAAAAAACCTTATGTGGCTAACTAATCTTGTAAGGAAAGCAATAAGCAAGAAAGATAAAGCGTTTAAGGTGCTAAAACGTGAAGGTAGCGATGAGGCATTACAGGATTATAGAGAGAAAAATAAATCCTGTAAAAAGCAGATAAAGGCCGCAAAAATAGAGACTGAGAGAAATATTGCCAGGGAGAGCAAAAATAATCCCAAATTATTTTTCAAGTATATAAATGATAAGAAACTAAAAACAGAGAGTGTGCGTCCCCTTAGAAATACCATGGGGGTCATGGTGGAAGGAGATGAGGAAAGGGCCAATCTACTGAATGTCGCCTTCTCAACTGTCTTTACCCAGGAAAATCCCCTGGTGGAAGACACAATGAGGAATAATGTTAATTCTTTTTATAATGTCAACAGTTTAACCCAGGAAGAGGTACGGCGCCGCCTCGCAACCACTAAGATAGATAAATCACCTGGGCCAGATGGCATACACCCCCGGGTTCTGCATGAATTATGTACGGTGATAGACAAACTGTTATTTTTAATATTTAAAGATTCACTGAGGACTGGTTATGTTCCACAGGAATGGCGCATAGCAAATGTGGTACCAATATACAAAAAAGGATCAAATAGCGATCCTGGAAACTACAGACCCGTGAGTCTAACTGCTGTGGTGGGGAAAATATTTGAGGGGTTTATTAGAGATGCTATCCTGGAGTATCTCACTGTGCACAACCTTATAACCCAGCGTCAGCATGGGTTTATGAGAGATCGGTCCTGTCAGACTAATCTGATTGGTTTCTACGAGGAGGTAAGTTCCAGACTGGATCTGGGGGACGCTGTAGATGTTGTATATCTGGACTTTTCAAAGGCATTTGACACCGTGCCACATAAAAGTTTGGTATATAAAATGAGACTGCTGGGAAGCGGAGGAAATCTGTGTATTTGGGTAAGTAATTGGCTTAGTGATAGAAAACAGAGGGTGGTCATTAATTGCACATTCTCAGATTGGGTTGATGTTACCAGTGGAGTGCCACAGGGGTCAGTATTGGGGCCACTTCTTTTTAATATTTTTTATTAATGACCTTGTAGTGGGTTTACACAGTCAAGTTTCAATATTTGCAGATGATACTAAGCTGTGTAAAGTAATAAATACTGAGGTCGATAGTTTAGCATTACAGAGGGATTTGTGGAAGCTTGAGGAGTGGGCAGAGAAATGGTTGATGAGGTTTAATGTAGATAAATGTAAAGTTATGCACTTGGGCCATGGAAACAAAAAGTATAATTATGTTCTAAACGGTCAATTACTTAGTAAAATTGAAGCTGAAAAGGACTTGGGGGTATTGGTGGATGGTAAACTTAATTTTAGTGACCAGAGCCAGGCAGCTGCTGCTAAAGTAAATAAAATAATGGGATGTATCAAGAGAGGAATAGATTCTCATGATAAAGACATAGTTTTGCCCTTATACAAATCCCTGGTCAGACCACACATGGAATATTGTGTACAGTTTTGGGCACCAGTGTATAAAAAGGATATAGTAGAGCTGGAACGGGTGCAGAGGATAGCAACCAGGATTATTAGGGGAATGGGGGAACTAGAATACACTGACAGATTAAAAAAATTGGGATTATTCAGTTTAGAAAAAAGACGACTTCATTACAATGTACAAATACCTGAACGGACAGTACAAGGATCTCTCCAAAGATCTTTTTATACCTCGGCCTGTGACCAGGACAAGGGGGCATCCTCTACGCCTAGAGGAGAGGCGATTTTACCGTCACCATAGACAAAGGTTCTTTACTGTAAGAGCAGTGAGACTGTGGAACTCTCTGCCGCAGGAGGTTGTTATGGCGGACTCTATGTACATGTTCAAGAGAGGCCTGGATGACTTTCTGGAGAGAAAAAATATCACGGGTTATGGGGATAAAACATTTATTTAATTCTTAAAGGATGGACTTGCGTCTCCTTCCAGCCTTATATACTATGATACTATGATACTCTCCTCTCATCCTCACTGTTAGGGTTGTGTAACACAGAAGACAGGGGATAGTGTGCCCTGAGCTTGCCCCAACCTCTGTCCCTTCCTATAGCCCCCCCCCACGCTAAACCGTGGGGCGACTACTTGAAGACTCGAAATACACTGGATAAGTGAGGGAAGGGAAACACAAACAGACTGACAAACATAAAACACAAAAGAATGGTAAACTAGCCGGGGTCACAACGAGAGGGTACGTCAAGAACAAAGTCAGAAGGCAAAATGTCAAAAACTAGCCGAGGTCACAACAATTCAGATACAGATACTGAGCAAGACAACCTAATGCAGCAAGCGAGTGATGAAGGGATTTCAAACACTGGCACAGGTGACTAGTGAGGCTGCAATTTATTCAGCCAGAACTCCACCTCCAGAACCTGATAGGAGCTGGACAGCTTCTGGGAATTAACCCCTCATGGTGCAGAAACCAGGCAGCATGCAGAGGTACCACAAGTCCCAGCAGTTTCGAACACAACTCCTAGACAGCGCGAGATCTTAGCAGCCGCTGCCCGGGACAAGAGGTGGAGTCTGCATGGATACGTGCCGGGGTCGGAGAACGCTGCTGGCACGACCAGAAGAACCAGAAGTCCCAGCATTCTCCCTAGCAAACCTGACACTCACATTGTGTCCCCTCTAATTTATTATCTTATATTGTGGCCCTTCTAATCTCCCCATTCCATTGTGCAGACTCTCATCTCATCCACATATTGTGACCTCTCTCATCTCATCCTCCTATTGTGGCCCCTCTCATCTCCCCGTCTTATAGTGGACTCTCTAATCTCCTCCTCATAATGTGGCTTTCCTCATACCTTCTCCAAATGATGGCCCCTCTAATCTCCCCCTTGAATTATCGCCCCTCATATTGTGGCCCTTCTCATCTCCCCCTTATGTTGTGGCTTCTCTCATATCCCCCTCATAATGTGGCCGCTTATCTTCCCCTCATGCTGTGGCCCCCCTCATCTGCTCCTCATATTGTGGCCCCTCTCATCTCCTCCCCATATTGTGTACCCTCTCACCTAACCCTCATATTGTGGCCTCTCATCTCCTCCTTATATTATGGTCTCTCTCATCTCCTCTCATATTGTGGCCTCACATCTTTCCATCATAGTGCACCTCTCTCATATCCTCCTCAGATTGTTGCCCCTCTCATCTCCTTCTCTTATTGTGGCACCACTCATCTAATCCTCATCTCCCCCTCATATAGTGGCCTCTCTAATCTTTTCCTCATATTGTGGCTTCCCTCATATCCTCTCCAAATTATGGCCCCTTTAATCTCCCTCTCATATTATCGCCTTTCATCTCCCCCTCATATTGTGGCATCTCATCTCCCTCTCATATTGTGGCTTCTCTCTTATCCCCCTCATATTGTAGCCCCTTATCTTCCCCTCATGCTGTGGCCCAATTCATCTGCTCCTCATATTGTGGCCCCTCTCATTTTCTCCCCATATTGTGTACCCTCTTATCTACCCCTCATATTCTGTACCCTCTTACCTAACCAATATGTTGTGTCCTCTGATATTCTCATATTATGTGATTAGTGTTTCTGTGTCCTCTATTTTTTTCTTTTGGTGTTGTGTGCACTACCTCTGCATTCAATGTGACTAAGGGTTAAAGATATGTTCATCTAAGGCATATTCTTACCTGGGCATTCACATTTATTTTCATTCATCTGTCATATATATATTTCTGCAATTGCATGTTGTTAAAATATGTGCCTACTAGAAGATAATTCCCTAAATATGAAGGCATGTTAGAAATGAGATTTCTGTACTTGGATATGACCACCACTGTGCTATTCAAGCAGTGGCCAGACATGCACTAATGAGCCCTGCCTGACGTGGATTCAAGGTTCACAAGCACAGGATGGCCATGGGAAATGCAGTAACTACTGACCATTTCATTTGCAAAAACTATTTGTTTCTTGGCCCAATTCCCCCAGAAGTGGTGGTCATGTCTAAGGACAGCTGTCGTTCCTTTCTAAGGGACATTATCTTCATATATGTACATTTTTATTTAATAACATCCAATTGAAGAAATATATGTATATGGAAGATGAAATGAAATAAAATGTGAATGCCCACATGAGAATACCCTTTTAATGACAAAAATCTCCCTATTGAAAGTGGCCTCATTTACTGGCTTTTGTTACATACAGGCAGATGAATAGAGTCAAAGTAAATAGAGGAAGTAGGGTCAATCCAGGACCAATTATAAAGTCATGAATATCCTGAAGCGCATTGTCATCTGGATTAAACATAAACCTGGATGAGCTCCACAGAGAAACAATGAATCTGTTCTACTGGCAAGAACTTTGAAGAAAAGAACAATTGCATTTACAGTACTGAAGAAGAAAATTCTTCTAAAGAGGTTGAAACAAGACTATGAAAACGTCGGCAAAAAATGACCCCTCACACAGCTCCGTGCACCAAAGTATGAAAAAGTTATTAGCGTCAGAAGATGGCAAAACATTTTTTTTCTTTTTTGTACACATTCGTTTAATTTTTGAAAATGTATTAAAACACAATAAAACCTATATAAATTTGGTATCACCGCGATCGCACCGAACCAAAGAATAAAGCTGAGGTGTTATTTGGAGCGCACAGTTAAAGTCGAAAAAACTGAGAAAGAGTTAAGGAAGAGGAAGGAGGAGATGACGTGCTGACGCAATGTAGGCACGCACCACGAGGCTGGCTGAGGTGGAGGAGGATGATGGTTGAGACGGGGAGAAGCCGAGAGTGACGTCAGTGAGGACAGGCCCCCGGGGTAGCGAGTGGCCGGCATCGTGTATAGCTGGCATCACGCAGTAGAGACCACGCAGCAGAATCCAGGCAGCTCACAGCCGACAGCCGAGCAGCTGACAGCGGTACGCTGAAGAAAACGCTGCTCTGAACGCCGCACAGCTGGGACTGCCGTGGGGCTACGAACCCGGCGAGGTGACCGGGGTGGAGTTCGTGAGAAGACCCACACTCCAGCACGCAGCAGGGGGAGTTTGGACGAGACTGGAGCGGCACAGACCAAAACAGTGAACCGGTTTGCAGACCGGGTAACATGTAGGAGAACTACACTTGTTTTTGGGCAGCACACAGTGTCCTTCGGGAAGAGAGAACGGAGGATTTATTATTTAATCAAGTCTGACCCGGAGAGGTGTGAGTTCGGTGAGGTCTGGAAGCTGGTAAGAGCTGTGATCAGCTAACCTCGTTACTAAAATCAGCATAACAACAAACACTAACTGTCTGTAGATCGGTGAGGTCTGGAAGCTGGTAAGAGCTGTGATCAACTAATATCGTTACTAAAACCAGCATAATAACAAATACTAACGGCCTGTAGATCGGTGAGGTCTGGAAGCTGGTAACAGTTGTGATCAGCTAAAATCGTTACTAAAACCAGCACAATAACAAATACTGGCTGTTTGTAGATCGGTGAGGTCTGGAAGCTGGTAACAGTTGTGATCAGCTAAAATCGTTACTAAAACCAGCACAATAACAAATACTGACTGTTTGTAGATCGGTGAGGTCTGGAAGCTGGTAACAGTTGTGATCAGCTAAAATCGTTACTAAAACCAGCACAATAACAAATACTGACTGTTTGTAGATCGGTGAGGTCTGGAAGCTGGTAAGAGCTGTGATCAACCAATATTGTTAACAAAATCAGTACAATAACAAATACTAACTGTCTGTAGATCGGTGAGGTCTGGAAGCTGGTAAGAGCTGTGATCAACCAATATTGTTACTAAAACCAGCACAATAACAAATACTAACTGTCTGTAGATCTTTGAGGTCTGGAAGTTGGTAAGAGCTGTGATCAACCAATATTGTCACTAAAACCAGCACAATAACAAATACTAACTGTCTGTAGATCGGTGAGGTCTGGAAGCTGGTACAGTTGTGATCAACCAATATTGTCACTAAAACCAGCACAATAACAAATACTAACTGTCTGTAGATCGGTGAGGTCTGGAAGCTGGTAATCAACTAATATTGTCACTAAAATCAGCACAACAACAAATACTAGCTGTTTGTAGATCGAGGAGGTCTGGAAGCCGGTAAGAGCTGTGATTAGCTATTATTAATATTAAAATCAGCATAATAACAAATTCCAACTGTCTGACTATGTTAGCTGAATCAAACGTATAATATTAACCATCCACTAACTGCCATCACCTTATATGTTTGCAACACTCACATGACAATAGGAAGAGGATTGTGATATCTGACGCTAGGACTGGAACTGTAATAGTCAATAAAGTCTTAGTTGTGCGGTGGGGTAATAGCGTATAACCGACATAGTGATTTGTGGATACATATTAAAACAAGAAGGTGTTAAATTGTATACCTAGGGAAGGGAGGTGGTTTTTTTTCCTTTTATGGGTGATGGGTCCAAGACGTAAGCCTGAGAAGCCGAAAATAGGCTCCCCATTTTTTTCACCAAGGACTAATAAACAACAATCGGAAATGGATCCGAGTAAAAAAATAAAAGATACTAATGATCACTCACGAAGAGAGTCTATGGATGAGTCCAAAGACCAGCTTAGCGACGAAAGCGCGACTCTAAATGCCTCAGCTACAGTACAGACCACACCTTCTCACACCGAATGGATGACGGAAGAGGCCATGGAAAAAATTTTAAATAGACACCATTTAAAAATTCAATCCGAATTTAGATCCCTATCTCATGAAATAAGACAAGAGATTTCTGTACTAGGTGATCGAACAGTCCACCTGGAAGGTGCGGTAACTGAAATCTCGGAGACGTGCAACGCGTTAATCGATGTAGTAGCAACATGTAGAGAGACCATACAACAACAAGAAAAAAAAATCATGGAGCTAGAAGACCGTTCAAGACGGAACAACATAAGAATTCGAGGTATTCAAGAATCAGTGACAGACGCAGATCTGCTGAATTTTATATGGGACTTTATGTCCTCACTACTTCCGGAAACCGCTGACTCAGATCTAAAAATTGATAGAGCGCACAGATTGCGGAAGCCAACAAACGCACCATCAGGAGCCCCAAGAGATGTAATTGTGAGGATCCACTACTTTCATATTAAAGAAGAAATTATGAAGACAAGCAGGCAAAGTGACAAACGTATGGAGAGATTTAAGGAGTTAATAGTCTTCAATGACATTTCATCAGCAACATTAAATAAAAGAAGAGAATTTGGAAGATCTACTACTATCCTGCGAGGAAAAAACATACGTTATAGCTGGGGCTTCCCCCTTTCACTTATTTTTACCAAAGAAGACCAGAAGTACATCTGTAACTCTGCAAGGAAAGCTGAAGACCTCATGATAAGATGGGGATGGATGCAGGAACAGGACCGGTCTCACAGAAACGATTCTGATATCCCAGAAAAAATTAAAGTGGACTGGAAATCGGTCCCAAAGCCAACGGGTTGATTCACCGTAAACTTTGTAATTGACAATGTTTAATCGCAAGGTTTATTTTGTGACAAAAGACAATAGATTTAAATATGTCCATAATGGTTGTTGATACCAAACCATATTGTTGAGTTCAAGTTGGTATGTATTATACTCTGGGAACATAACTATGGGCGCACCCGGGGGGTAGTATGAAAGTAGATAGGTTGGGGACTCAATGAAAAGGAAAAAAAAAAAAAAAAAAAAAAAATCACTCAAAAGGCTGTATAGTTGTAAATAAACTCATCCAAGCCCTTCCACCGAAAACAGCCTGGCGAACATTGGCTGGCGCTCGATGAAAACCCGAAGAATCTTTCTTTGGATTCTCATCTCCTCTTTTAACTCCACTTCCATCGGCCGAGATAGTTCTAGGCCAAAACAGTATGACAAAAATTTTAGCTATACGGTGCAGTCGACATCTTCTGAGAAAAGTGAACATAAGACCTCCCTAAACAGTCTGACTTTACTGATACACCGCCCCCTAAAACTGTATAAAGATACCCTTCCCTTTATAACTACCTCAACACAGAGTTGTTTCAGGCACCGTTGGTTTGGTATAGAAGTATGCTTGGGTGCTTACCTCTTTAGCTTTAGGACGGATAAAAAACTCCCTGTAAAATGGTTTATGTGGATGTATTCAGCTTAAATGTGCGGGGTCTAAACTCAGCTTCACCTGAGATATTCCTTCTTAACGTAATGCAGAAAAATGTATATTTGGCTGGTGACGTTAAGGGTATCCTTTTCAGGCTATGTTCTATAGCTAGGTTAGAGATCCATAATAACTGGAAAACAAATCGCCCACCAGAAATAGAAAGAGTAATTTTGGGGATGCTCAACCTAAGAAACTATGAATTATTTATGTATGAGGGGGGAATTATAAGTAAAAAACGTTTTTTTACTGGATGGGACTTATGGGTACGCATATAAAGAGCTAGAGTCAGAAGGAAATTGGTTATATAACGAAAACAGGATCCAGAAATTAAAATTAGGGAGGTAAAGGGGGAAAGAAAGAAAACAGGTATTATATTATATAATTAAAGGAAACCTATAATATTGACATTGTATAAATAATAATTGTATAGCTAATTTTTGTATAGATTGATTGTTGATTCATACAAAAAGTTGCAAATTGTTGTTTTATTTTTTTTTGCAAAATAAAGAACGTGACGCATGTGCAGTTTTTTTTTCAATTTTTCCACATTTGGAATTTTTTTTCAGCTTCGCAGTACCTGGCATGTTAAAATAAATAACATCACGGGAAAGTAAAATTTGTTTCACACAAAATAAGCCCTCACAAAGGTCTGTACACGTAAAAATGAAAAAGTTATGGATTTTTGAAGTTGGAGAGCGAGAAATGAGCGGAAAAACCCTGCGTCCTTAAGAGGTTGTACATGCAGCTCCCCATCTTGACAGAAAAAAACATAAATGTAGATGTTTTTGCTAATTTATTAGCACTCTGGAAGAGGTTTTCATCCAGGATATCCCTGTACTTGGGTATATACTCGAGTATAAGCCAAAGCCCCTTATTTTACGACAAAATACTGGGAAAACTTATTGACTCGAGTAAAGACCTAGGGTGGGAAATGAATTGTTCCCACCCTCTCAAGTAATGAAATTCCCCATGCAGCCTCCCCTAGTATTAAAATGCTCTGCTGTAGCCCCCCCCATTAATGAATTGCCTTGCAGCAGACCCCCCTAAGTAATGAAATGCCCTATAGCAGCCCCACCAAGCAATGAAATGCCCAGCAGCAACCCCCCCCCCCCAGGTAATATCTTTGATTTTTCATTTGGAAATACCAGATCTTGAAATGTTGTATTTATCATACCAGAAATACCTTGAACAGGACATGCAATTGTTTTACTATTATTATTTTTATGACCATTTAAACTTCTTGAGCAAATTTGTTTGTGTGCACATAGAAGAATTTTCTTACGTATATTAATAGCCCAGACAAAGTAACATGTCTCATTGCCTCAATGAACTGGAGTATCATTTCTATAAAACCATTTTATCTATTATATAAACCCATGTGTCTTACCAATAAAACTAGTTTTATCTCTCCCTCATACTTGCATTATTGTTGAAGTTCAATCATTTTATAAAGGAGTTAGAAGGCTTACTAATAAAAACTAAATTTTCCATATATTCAATAAACTTTCAATAATCTATTTTTTATCTACCATTCAGTAGTGGACACTGCCCCAACACAACCTGATATTTCAGCTAGTCCCCACTTTTTGTGAATTAACTTGGCTTCTTAAGGATCATTCTTTCTTCTGCCACTGACATAATCTACCAATGCTGGCTGGCTCTTCTTACTTTCAAGTAAGTGTAACACTAATCTATCCTTCCCTTAATAGCACTTATGATTCATAGTATTATAGTAAAATAGGTTATAAAAAGATATTAATCCATCAAGTCCAACTTACACATTATATTGGGGCTTATTCACTAAGGGTCCCTCAGATTTATGTCGCATGATAAAGCACTTACATGCACCGGGAAGAAGGTGAACTCTGGCGGACTTGAGCGGGGAAGCAGGACATCAGGTCCACAATCTTAGTGAATCGCGGCAGCTGTGCATTGGAGTCAGGGAGCGCAACTCGGGGATCGCGCAGGGACTGGTAAGGAAATCTGCCCATTGCGTTGGGAAGAAGGCAAAAACCTTACAAAGCTGATGCCAATTGGCTAACAGCAAATTCCTTCACAACCCCTAATATGGTGGTCAGAATAACTCCCTGGATCAACAGAAATTACTAACAAAAAGTTGTATTCCCATATGATATTATTGCTCAGAAAGGCATCCAGGTCTCTCTTGAACATTTTCAAATTATCAGCCATCTTGTGACAGAGAGCTCCATAGTCTCACTGCTCTTACAGTAAAGAACCTTTGTGTATGGGGGATGGTGGAACCATCTCTTCTCTAGGTGTAGAGGATGCCCCCTGTCTATGGTGATGGTAGAACTGCCTCTCCTCTAGGTGTAGAGGATGCCCCCTGTCTATGGTGATGGTAGAGCCACCTCTCCTCTAGGTGTAGAGGATGCCCCCTGTCTATGGTGATGGTAGAACTGCCTCTCCTCTAGGTGTAGAGGATGCCCCCTGTCTATGGTGATGGTAGAACCTCCTCTTCTCTAGGTGTAGAGGATGCCCCCTGTCTATGGTGATGGTAGAACCGCCTCCTCTCTAGGTGTAGAGGATGCCCCCTGTCTATGGTGATGGTAGAACCTCCTCTCCTCTAGGTGTAGAGGATGCCCCCTGTCTATAGTGATGGTAGAACCTCCTCTCCTCTAGGTGTAGAGGATGCCCCTGTCTATGGTGATGGTAGAACCTCCTCTCCTCTAGGTGTAGAGGATGCCCCTGTCTATGGTGATGGTAGAACTGCCTCTCCTCTAGGTGTAGAGGATGTCCCCTGTCTATGGTGATGGTAGAACCTCCTCTCCTCTAGGTGTAGAGGATGCCCCCTGTCTATGGTGATGGTAGAACCGCCTCCTCTCTAGGTGTAGAGGATGTCCCCTGTCTATGGTGATGGTAGAACTGCCTCTCCTCTAGGTGTAGAGGTTTCCCCCCGTCTATGGTGATGGTAGAACCTCCTCTCCTCTAGGTGTAGAGGATGCCCCCTGTCTATGGTGATGGTAGAACCTCCTCTCCTCTAGGTGTAGAGGATGTCCCCTGTCTATGGTGATGGTAGAACTGCCTCTCCTCTAGGTGTAGAGGTTTCCCCCCGTCTATGGTGATGGTAGAACCTCCTCTCCTCTAGGTGTAGAGGATGCCCCTGTCTATGGTGATGGTAGAACCGCCTCCTCTCTAGGTGTAGAGGTTTCCCCCCGTCTATGGTGATGATAAAATCTTTGGAGATATCCTTGTACTGCCCATTCAGGTATTTGTACATTGTAATGAGGTTTCCCCACAGTCATTTTTATTCTGAACTGAATAATCCCAAATTTTGTAATCCCTTGTATTCTAGTTTCCCCTCTATTCCTCTATTAATCTTTGTTGCTCTCCTCTGCACCTGTTCCAGTTCTATTATACCCTTTTATATACTAGTTCTCAAAACTGCACACAATACTCCATGTGTGGTCTAACCAGTGATTTGTATAAAGGTATAACTATGTATTTATCATGAGGGTCAATGCCTCTCTTGATACATCCCATCATTTCATTTGTTTGAGTAGCAGCCGCCTGGCTCTGGTCACTAAAATTGAGTTTACCATCCACCACTGATTGAACTCCAATTTAATCCAAGCAATACTGCCGTGGTTACCTCAGCTACTACTATTCCTAAGTAGTCATATCTACATATCACGTCCCAAACTCTATACTTCTATTGACAGATAATTCTTACAGTATTTTTATTATTAACAATAGGAATGATTGATTGGTTTCAGTGCCCACCGTTCAGCAGCTCCACCTAAACCGGACATGGTGCTACAGGGCAACCAAAAAGGCAGGTTTACGCCCCCTACAGGGATTGTTCTAGCCTTTTTGCTGCCTAAGGAGAAAATTCAAATGGCGCCCCCACCCCAACGCAGTATACACATGCCTATTTAGATGGTTATTTCCACACTCTTTGTATGTAGACAATCACTCACACACATGCCCATATGTATCAATTGTTTACCTCCTGAGATCAGTATTTTCTCCCTCTCCGGGAGGTGGAGGATACAGCTCACTCCAAGACCCAAGGAGCAGCACAGCCACCATCACCCTGCTCCCCCTTCTTCTCTGACCTGTAGTAATATCCTGCATTTACATGGAGGGGGAGGAGGGCTCTGAACAGAGTATGAACAGGGGCAGAATAAGTGGCAGATATTTATCCTCACTTTTTCTCTAGTGGCCTGCTCTATAGAGTATAAATAAGCCCCTGCCTGGCTCCTGCTATCACATAGGGCTAGATACCGCTAAAAGCTCTTCTCTTTCACTCTGGACAGGAGAAGGCTTCATGACCTCCTATTGCCAGTTAACCCCTTAAGGACTAAGCCTATTTTGACCTTATGGACAGATTTTTCTAATCTGACATGTGTCAATTTAAATTGTAATAGCATTGGAACACTTTAATATACCTAGTTGAGATAGTTTGAGATAGTTTTTTTTGTGACACGTGTTATTTGAAACATTTGAGTGATATATTTTGAATTTATTTATGAAAAAACTGAAAAATAGCAAAAAGTTGTAAAAATTTGCTCTTTTATAAACTTTTGAACTCTTAAAAAATAGTTATAACACAAAAATGACTTAATGAATAACATTCACCTTATGTCTGCTTTGTGTTGGCAACAATTTTTAAAATTCTTTTGTATCGATAGGATGGTAGAAGGCTTAGTAGTTTAGTAGATATTTTTAAGAAAATTTCCAAATTCATTTTAATAAGGGCAATTTCATTTCTCAAGTGATTTTAATGGACCTAAACAACAGAAAACACAGAAATTACACAATTTAAGAAACGACACCCCTTAAATTAATCAAAATGTCTTAAAAGAGCTTTATTCACCCTTCAGGTTTTCTTCAAAGTTAAATCAAAATGTAAAGGAGATCACAGATGGGAAAGGTGTGCAGCTGGGCAGTGAAGGGGTTAATAGTGTGTGGTGTGCAGGTGATTTATGGTGTGGAGGGTCACTGAAGGCATCTGATCTTCTTCCTCTGTGAAGGAAAATGAGGAGATAGGATGCTGATAAGGTGAGCTCAGCCAGGGAATGCCTGCTTTCTTCTGGGATTTGTCTGTCTGTACTAAGGGTGCAGTCACACGTTGCAGTTAAAACTGCATTGCAATTAGTTTGGGGGTGGTTTTAGCTGGTATTACTTATTTTAACAAGTGAAAGACATCAAATCAACAGGTGAATGACATTTGGGGAACAGCTTTCTCCTTCAAAATTAAATTCACCCATTGAGTTCATGTCTTTCATCTGTGAAATTGCACCTAAAACCGCCTCAAAACTAATTGCGATGAAGTTTAACTGCAACATGTGAACGCACCCTCAATAACCAGTCCCAGCAATCTCTTGGAGGGGGGAGGGGTTGGACTTCAACTCCTCCCCTGACACGGAGCTTAGAGCCTTGGCTCTCAGAAACTACAGGATCTATCCTGTTACCCTGCGTTTTGTCAGAGTGACAGACAGAAGTCATGACATTCCACAACGTCATGGTGGCTTTATGCACTGCTGCCCATAATGTTGGGTAACGTCATAGTGCCTTGAGGGGTTAATTGGCTGATAGCTAAAAAGATCCTAACTAGAGATTAGCGAACATACTCGTCCGAGCTTGATGCTCGTTCGAGCATTAGCGTACTCGAAACTGCTCGTTGCTCGGACGAATACTTCGCCCGCTCGAGAAAATGGCATCTCCCGCCGTTTATTTTTGGCGGCCAGAAACAGAGCCAATCACAAGCCAGGAGACTCTGCACTCCACCCAGCATGACGTGGTACCCTTACACGTCGATAGCAGTGGTTGGCTGGCCAGATCAGGTGACCCTGGAATAGACTAGCCCCTGCCCGCGCTGCTCTGATCATTCTCTGTCTGGATGCCGCTAGGGAGAGAGCTGCTGCTGCTCAGGGAAAGCGTTAGGGTGTTCTATTAGAATAGTGTTAGGCAGGAGTGATTCTACAAGAATCTTGTAGATTCTTAGCCCTTCTTAGGGCTACAATAGCGTTATATTTTACTTTTTTTTATTTGCTTGTGGCTGGGCTTGCTGGCATTAGTAGTGCAGCTAGTACCATATTGTGAGAAATTTGCTGGGAGACTTGCGACCGTTGTGTTTAGCTCTTAGTGACACACATATCCACCTCCAACACCGAAGTGGGACAATTTATTAGGGGTTTGAGTAGAATTAGGCAGAGTCTGCTGATTTATTTTTTTTTACGTTTATTTCTTTTTATAACTCAAAGTCATCAGGCACAGCACAAAATCCAGTTGTGTGCTGTCAGTGTAGGTTAGAAACTAGCCATAGCAATAGGATAGCATCGTTTTGTTTAAAAAAAATAAAAAATAAAAAAATAAACACAAAAAAAAAAAAAAAAAAAAGTTTACACTTTAATTTGGAAAATGTTTAAACCCGAGGGCTAGGGGTAGAGGACGAGGGCGTGGACGTGGGCGTCCAACTACTGCAGGGGTCAGAGGCCGTGGTCCTGGGCGGGGTGAGACACCACCTGCTGATGAGGGAGCAGGGGAACGCCGCAGAGCTACACTCCCTAGGTTCATCATGTCTCAAGTTACTGGGACTCGTGGTAGAGCACTGTTGAGGCCAGAACAGTGCGAAGAGGTGATGTCGTGGATTGCGGACAATGCTTCTAGCCATTTGTCCACCAGTCAGTCATCCACGCAGTCCACCCATGTCATCGAAATCAGCACTCCTCCAGCTCCTCCACCTCAGCCTCCTTCCCCCCAGTCTGCCCCCTTCCAGCAAAATTTGGCATTTGAACCGGCATACTCTGAGGAACTGTTTTCTGGACCCTTCCCACAGTCACAAACCACTTGTCCGGTTGCTGCTGAGCTATTTTCTGATGTCCAGGTTTTCCACCAGTCGCAGTCTGTGGGTGATGATGACATTATTTGCGTAGTGGAAGAAGTGTGTAAAGAGGTGTCGGACGATGAGGAGACACAGTTGTCAGACAGTGGTGAAGTTGTTGTCAGGGCAGGAAGTCCGAGGGGGGAGCAGACTGAGGGATCGGAGGATGATGAGGTGACAGACCCAAGCTGGGTTGATAGGCCGGGTGAACACAGTGCTTCTGAGACAGAGGCGAGTCGTATAACAGAACAGGTTGGAAGAGGCAGTGGTGGGGCCAGATGGAGCGGAAGGGCCAGAGCTGGTGCATCAGCGCCAAATGTTTCCCGTAGTAAAGCTCCCGTGGCGAGGGCTAGATTTTCAGAAGTCTGGAGGTTCTTTAAAGAAACACCGGATGACCGACGGACTGTGGTGTGCAACCTGTGCCAAACCAGGATCAGCAGGGGTTCCACAACTACTACCTTAACTACCACCAGTTTGCGCAGGCATATGAATGCTAAACACCCCACTCAATGGCACCAAGCCCGTTCACCTCCAGCCGGGCACACCACTGCTCCTTCCCCTGTGTCATCTGCTAGTCAGCCCCTGCTCAGGACCCCGACCCAAACACCTCCCGTGCGAAAACCCCATCTTCGCCTCCACGATCCTCCACAGCATCCACCAGCGTTCAGCTCTCCATACCCCAGACGCTGGAGCGCAAAAGGAAGTATAGTGCAACCCACCCACACGCCCAAGCCCTCAACGTCCACATCTCCAAACTGCTTAGCCTGGAGATGCTGCCCTATAGGCTGGTAGAGACCGAGGCCTTTCGAAACCTCATGGCGGCGGCCGCCCCTCGTTATTCGGTCCCCAGCCGCCACTACTTTTCCCAATGTGCCGTCCCAGCCCTGCACAAGCACGTGTCAGAGAACATCATCCGTGCCCTGACCAACGCCGTTTCTGACAAGGTCCCAGGTTCTGGAGGCTGGGACCGAGTCTGACCCTGTGGCTGGTCATATACTGCCGACGCCGAGGATTGCGGGGCCTACCTCGGTCCAGGTCTCAAAAGCCTACTATGCCTCCTCCTCCTCCCACCCCTCCTCCACCTCCTCCTCCGAATTACCATCTGTGGGCAAGGCACCATCAGTCGGTAACTCTAGGCACAGCAGCAGTGCCGTCGCTAAGCGACAGCAGGCGGTGCTCAAACTGCTGAGCCTAGGCGATAAAAGGCACACCGCCCAAGAGCTATTACAGGGCATCACGGCGCAGACTGATCTGTGGCTGGCACCGCTGAACCTGAAGCCAGGCATGGTTGTATGTGACAACGGCCGTAACCTGGTGGCGGCTCTGCAACTCGGCAGACTGACACATGTGCCATGCCTGGCCCATGTGTTAAATCTGATAGTTCAGCGTTTCATCAAGACATACCCCAATCTGTCTGATTTGCTCACGAAGGTGCGCCGCATCTGTGCGCATTTCAGGAAGTCCAGCACAGATGCTGCCACTCTCAGGGCAGCGCAGCGCCGCCTCCAACTGCCCGCTCACCGACTGTTGTGCGACGTGCCCACGAGGTGGAATTCAACATTAACCATGCTATCCAGAGTTTACCAGCAGCGCAGAGCGATTGTAGGCTGCCAGATGTCAACTTCCACCAGAACTGGTAGTCAGGTCAGTAAGCTTCCTCAAGTCTACAATGAGGAGTGGACGTGGATGTCTGATATCTGTCAGGTGCTGAGTAACTTTGAGGAGTCAACACAGATGGTCAGTGGCGATGCCGCTATCATCAGCCTCACCATCCTGCTGCTTGGCCTGTTGAAAAACTCTCTGGTCAGCATGAAGTCGGAAGCTTTGCGCTCGTCACAAGAGACGGGGGAAGAAGATTCCCTTGTTGATAGCCAAAGCACCCTTAGGTCTGTTTCTCAGCGCATATCGGAGGAGGTGGAGGAGGATGAGGAGGAAGAGGAGGGGAATGTTGGCGAGACAGAAGAGAGGACCATTGTTCAGTCCTTCACTGTTCAGCGTGTATGGGCAGAAGTAGAGGAGTTGGAGAAGTTGGGGGAGGAGGAAATGGGCAGTCAGGCCAGTGAGGGGAGCGAATTCTTGCGCGTTGGGACTCTGGCGCATATGGCAAATTTCATGCTAGGCTGCCTATCCCGTGACCCTCGCGTTCAAAGAATTTATTCCAGCACCGATTACTGGGTATTCACTCTCCTGGACCCACGGTACAAGCAAAATCTTTCCACTCTCATCCCTGGAGAGGAAAGGAGTGTGAGAATGCATGAATACCAGCAGGCCCTGGTGCACAAGCTGAAACAGTATTTCCCTTCTGACAGCGCTAGCGGCAGAGGACGTACTTCTGCGGGACAAGTAGCGAGGGAGAGTAGGCGAGCAGGCAGCTTGTCCAGCACTGGCAGGGGTACGCTTTACAAGGCCTTTCCCAGTTTTATTTAACCCAGCAAGACACTGTCACTTTTCCCCAGTCTCGGCAGAGTAGGGCTGATCTTTACACAAAGATGGTGAGGGAGGACGTAGCTGATCATACCATCGTCCTAAATGATCACACAGCTTCCTACCACCTACCCGGTCCTCTGTTTTAAGCAATTTTTGGGAGTGCCACATACAGGCACTCAATCTATTTAATTTTTCTGGAGGACCACCTACCTGCTCCTCTGGTTTGAAAATTTTTTTGGACTGCCACATACAGGCACTCAATTTATTTAATTTTTCTGGAGGACCACCTACCTGCTCCTCTGGTTTGAAAACTTTTTTGGACTGCCACATCTGTATGTGGCACTATCCAAATTAAATTGTCTCCATAGCAGCCTCCACATGTCGTCTTTTTAGCTGCCTCCACACGTTGTCTCCATTGCTACCTCCACACGTCATCGCCATAGCTGCCTCCAAAAGTCGTCCATATAGCTGCCTCCATACATGGTCCCCTTATCAAACGAGCTGTGTCAGGCAGAATTTTGGGTTGTTTTCATGGCTTCCACATCAAACTTGTTAACTTTGTCGCCACCCTGCTGTGTAATCCACAAAATATACTGGCAAACTTTTATCATTTACCGATATTATTTCAGCGCTTCTTGCGCATCTGTTTACATTCCCCTCACCCGCTATAACCCAAACTTATAAGAACACTACTACACTTGATCTTATACAAAAGGTTCTTAGAAGTGCTGTTTGGGGAGTAGCCTAGAGACAGGGGCTTGGATTGGTGAAAGCTCGCCTGGCAGCGGAGCGCCAGCTCCATCCCAAGATCCAACTAACATAGTTTTAACTGCAGCACCTTTAATCTACTACTAGTTCACTGCCTCCATACATGGTCCCCTTATTAAACGAGCTGTGTCAGGCAGAATTTTGGGTTGTTTTCATGGCTTCTACATCAAACTTGTTAACTTTGTCGCCACCCTGCTGTGTAATCCACAAAATATACTGGCAAACTTTTATAATTTACCGATATTATTTCAGCGCTTCTTGCGCATCTGTTTACATTCTCCTCACCCGCTATAACCCAAACTTATAAGAACGCTACTACACTTTATCTTATACAAAAGGTTCTTAGAAGTGCTGTTTGGGGAGTAGCCGAGAGACAGGGGCTTGGATAGGCGAAAGCTCGCCTGGCAGCGGAGCGCCAGCTCCATCCCAAGATCCAACTAACATAGTTTTAACTGCAGCACCTTTAATCTACTACTAGTTCACTGCCTCCATACATCGCCCCCTTATCAAACGAGCTGTGTCAGGCAGAATTTTCAGGTGTTTCACCAGATACATAGTGGAACTCGGCACATCTGTCGCCGCCATGCTGAAGACCTGAAGTTGCAATCATAGCAGCGCAATATGGATGCCCCATACTGTCGCTCTTAATTATGGAACCATTTCCGTAAAAACAATGAAAAATAGAACCACTATGCTATTCCATTATTCCTAGGTGAAATATTCAAACGACCCGGCCTGCTTTGAAAATTATAATTTTTTCAAAGTAAGCGCTTCTGGCCCCCAGGCCTATTTTGGGTGGGGAGGAGCCGAGAGACAGGGGCTTGGACAGGCGAAAGCTCGCCTGGCAGTGGACCGCCAGCTCCATCCCAAGATTAGGCAGCCTCAGAGGCATCCATGCATGCTGCCCCTGCTGTTTCTTGTCCATTTTGCCTCCACGATCCTCCACAGCGTCCACCAATGTCTCATTTCAACTCTCTATACCCCAGACGCTGGAGCACGAGAGGATATGCAGCACATCATCCCCTTATCAAACGAGCTGTGTCAGGCAGAATTTTCAGGTGTTTCACCATATGCATAGTGGAACACGGCCCATCTGTCGCCGCCATGCTGGGGACCTGAAGTTGCAATCATAGCAGCGCTATATGAATGTCCCATACTGTCGCTCTTAATCATGGAAGTCGTCTCCAGGGCTGCCTCCACATGTCGTCCCCTTATCAAAAGAGCTGTGTCAGGCTCATTTTTCGGGTGTTTCACCAGATACGTTATGGAACTTGGTCACTATGTCGCCACCATGCTGTGTTATCGACTAAATATACCGTCAACTTTTTGTTCACATAGGAAATCATTTCAGCGCTTCTTGCTGCTGAGTCCATTTAGGGTATGTCCCCATGCCACTCTCTAGCCTGCCACTGCTGCCGCTGCCTCTGCATGCCGTCCCCTATAGTGTCAGGGTCAATTATTGGATGTTTTAGATGCTATCTAGCCTCATTCGGTCACTCTGTCATGGCCATGCTGTTGCCCATAATTTTGGCATAATGGTGCGATTAAGCAGCCTCAGAGGCATCCATGCATGCTGCCCCTGCTGTTTCCTGTCCATTTCCTTGGTGTTTCCATCCTTTTCTGAGGTTCCCAGATGTTTGGCCAAGCTTCCCTGTGCCTTGGTCCCCTTGAAAAATGCTCGAGTCTCCCATTGACTTCAATGGGTCTCGTTATTCGAGACGAGCACTCGAGCATCGGGAAAAGTTCGTCTCAAATAACGAGTACCCGAGCATTTTAGTGCTCGCTCATCTCTAATCCTAACTAAATAGTATATGACCTGTGCAGTGGGAGCAGAGAGCAGCCAGCAGGAACTTCTGCTGGGTGATAGATCAGGTCACGGGTTGCCTCCTAAATTATCCAGACTGCCATTCTGCCCCCTCTGATATCCGCCGCCTGAAACAAGATTTTCATCCTGCCTCTGAACAGATGTGTCCCTGGCCCCCTAACAACTAGGCATGGCTGTGATTGGAAACGTTCAAATGTCTGAACTGCTGCTTTTTTTCCATACAGCCACCTATTAAAATGTGAATTAAAAGTGATTCATAGTTCGTATACTTCTCAAAATGGTATCAATGAAAATGTCAACTCCCACAAACAGCAGAGTATAAAAGCTCCGGTTAACAGAAAGTGGAAATACATAGACGTTATTGCACAGAATATTAAATACTGATTCTAGGAGCTATTTGTTTCACAAAAAGCAGCGGTGTAATTGGAAAGTTAATGAAGTTGAGGCTTTTGAAAGGTGGGAAGCAAAAACATTAAATCAGAAAAAGGTAAAGGATAAATTGTTACAAAAGGTAGATACAATAATACTACAGACAAGACTACTTCCATGAAGTCTATTTAAAAAAAGGATTATATACACAGACATTTAATAAGAAGTAATTGTCGTAATACCATATAATGAATGTGTACAGTCATAAAAATATACTTCACTAGATTTTCTACTCCACAAACATTGTCTTCCTTAGCAAACACAAATTAACATCTTCGCGCCCCAGAACGAACTATATTGTCCTCGCACTGCGAAGAGTGTGTGGAGAGAGCTCAGGAGCTTAGCTCTATCCATACACAGTAAGTGACAGCTGTATAATACAGCTGACGCTCACCTGTTACTGCCGCGGTCGGTGCTGGCACCAATTGCGGCAGTTAACCTTTTAAGTGCCACGGTCGAACCCAACCACATCATCTAACTTACCATTACATGGGCGCCGCCATTTTGGATGGCTGATTGCCGCCCTCATCGGAGGGCGGTGATCGGTTGCCATGAGACTCGTAGGCTTGCCATGTGTAATTGTTTCTAATAGCCAGCAGATGGCAGGCCATTAGAAATCATCAGTAATATTGCTATATTCTGCAAAACAGTAGTATTGCAGTATATAGTATTAGCAATCAGATCCTGCAGTGTTAAATTACCCTGGAGGATCTGAAATATTGGTAAAAATTTAAAAAAAATAAAAAAAATGTAAATATGTAAAAATATTACAAAAAGCAAAAGTTTAAATCACCCCCTTTCCCTAGATCACATATAAAAGTAAATAGACAGTAAGAATCATAAACACATTAGGTATTGCCATGTCCCAAAATTTCCGATCTATCAAAATATAATAATGATTTTTCTCGGCTTTTAACCCTGTAACGGAAAATAGCTCCCCAAAGTCTAAAGTACCACGTGATCAAAAGGCCATACAGTCTTCAAAATGGTAGCATTAAAAATGTGATCAAAAGTCACAAAAAGTGAAGTTGTCAGGAGCGGATCGCCGAGGCAGCGACTATCAGCAGGAGGCGGGTCCAGCTTCAGGTGGCCCTGATCGTCGAGAGCGGGAATGGTCATGCCGATGCACGCTACGCCTGCAGGAGCGGCTGCGCGGTCAGGTGAGGTTACCACCGGTACATCCACGGATTCAGTGGGAGGGGTGGGGCAGCTGACACTGGAAAGGGTTAATAGTTTGTTGATAAGTCTGCAGCAGTTTTTGGGTGCGGGGCAGGTAGGGGGAGTGGGTTACCAGTTACAGTGTGGCAGCAAGGGGACAGGCAGGTGGATCAGGGCATAGGTGTGGATTAGTCTGGGTGCAGGGAGGCAGGTTGAGTGGGGGGTCAGGAGTTACGGCAGCAGCATTGGCGCCGCCAGCAGCACCGGCGGTGCCAGAGCAGGTGCCAGCACCGGCGGTTGTGGGGAAGCTGGTGCATGATGTCCGTATGGCAGATGGGGCCAAAGGGAGAGGTTTATGTGTGCAATGGGGGGCCACTGGTGGAGGTGAAGGAACGCATTTGAAAAGGGGAACACGTGGTGGAGATCTTCTCGCTTCTTCCATTGGAGAAGTTTAACCTAGAGCGTCTAAAGCCTGAGGAGAGTAAGAAGGAGGAGGAGGAACAAGGGCGGTATCGTTTGATACCGCAGACTTTCTCAAACTGGCAACAGGCTTTTTCGATTCTGGTGGCAGTGATTGGGGGAAAAGTGCATGAAAATTGTAAGGCTTATTCTGTTACCAAGATTGCATAGGGGAGGCGCACCGGGTCTATGGGGGTAATGCGTGGCGACGATATGACGAACAGTTTCGTCAGCGCAAGCAGTGCCCCCTGAATTAAAATAGGAGCACAAGGACATCAATCTGTGGATGCAGTTGATTTCTGCACCACGGTTGTGGCAGTCTTTTCGGGAATCCCCAGGGGGGGTTTAGCCCACCACCCGCCAGAAGTACCCCATCTGGAAGAGGATGTTGCTGGCAATTTAATGAGGGGATATGTCAGTTTGGGGCAGACTGTCAGTACTGTCACAATTGCTCAGGGTGCGGAGGAGCACATAGTCTCTCCTGTTTTAAGAAGGGGCGTAACAAACCTGGGGAGGTTGAGCAGAAGAGGGGAGACACCAGTGAAACTACTAAGGATGCTTCCGTATCTAGGGGAGTACCCAAACAAGGAAGCACTCGCGTGTTTCCGGTAGGGGTTTAATGTCGGTTTCCCTATTCCGTGTGAGTTGAAGGGGGGAGTGCGGGAGCCAAGGAATTTAGTTTCTGCTCTGGCTCATCCAGAGGTGGTGGGGGAGAAGTTGGGGAAAGAGGTTGCATTGGGGCGGATGGCGGGCCCCTTTGAAGTTTCTCCTATTCCAGGGTTGAGGGTTTCACCTTTAGGGGTGGTTCCGAAGAAGGAGCCGAACAAATTTCGGCTCATTCATCACCTATCATAACTGGCTGGGTTGTCAGAGAATGATGGGATAGCGGGAGAGTTATGTTCAGTTTTGTACATTTCATTTGATGCTGCGTTGCAATGGGTCAGGGGGTATAGAAAGGGGGGCGTTAATGGCAAAAACGGATGTGGAGGCGGCTTTTCGGCTACTTCCTGTTCATCCGGACAGTTTTAGGTTTTTAGGTTGCAAGAGGGAGGGGCAATATTTTGTAGATTTCTGTCTCCCCATGGGATGCTCTATTTCCCCAGTGCATGTTCCGGGTGTGCACAATGTGATAGCGATACCATTTCTCGTTTTCAGTGGAAGTGGTTTCGGGAGGCGGCTCCAGAAGCAGACGTGGAAGGGAAGTTGTGCCCGGAGCATCTATGGGAGCTGGTTTGACAGCTGGGTGGGCTCTTATACAGAGGTCGCTGTGCGCAGCAACTTGGGAGGCATACCTGGCGGTGTGGAGCGAATCGGAGTCTTGGGTTCAGTCCCTGGGTGAGATGAAGGTGGCCGGAGATTGAGAGTCTTGTCTGCTAATGTGGGTGGGGATGGCATTTAATGACGGTAGGTCAGCAGCGACGGTTGCGTGCCGCTTGTCAGCGGTTGTTTTTTGGTTCAAGTTTCGGGGATTTTACTAAATAGTTCACGGTAAGACAGGCATTGCGGGGCTTTAGAAGGCTTCGGGTGGTAAGAGATGCATGAAAACCGGTGTCCTTCCCGTTATTGCTGGAAATGGTGAATGTGTTGGGTTCACTTTGTTGGTCAGCCCGTTGTACTCAAATTAGATTCATACCTACGGGAATCCATGCATTTGATCGAACAACTGCACTCGGTACCAGTGGACCAAGAAACATACATAGTGGTCATGGATGTTGAATCGCTGTATACAAATACAGTCCACGATCTGGGAATACAGGCGGTTTCATACTATCTCGAGAAGCAATCAACCTCAGAACATAAGCAAGACTCTTTCATCTTGGAGCTCTTACATTTTGTATTACATCATAACTATTTTGTCTTCAACAAGGTATTTTACAGACAAGTCTCAGGAACCGCAATGGGTGCGCGTTGTGCCCCCTCCTACGCGAACCTATTCTTAGGTTGGTGGGAGGAGACACACGTGCACCCATTGGCCGCATTCCAAACCAGGATCATCAAATGGTTTAGATACATTGATGATATTGTATTCTTATGGCAGGGGTCCAAGGAAGACTGCACACAATTCATAGAGGAACTCAAGACTAACAACATCAACGTCAAGTTGGTTCCCAACATTTCAAACACCATTGCAGAATTTCTGGACCTAAAACTTATAAAAGATCAGAATAGGATCATTACATCTTTATTCCGTAAAGAGACCAAAAACATCTTACACTTTGAAAGCTTTCATCCCCAGCATCTGAAGAAAGGCATTCCATACAGCCAATTTTTAAGGCTCAAAAGGAACTGTATAGAGATGAGCGAACATACTCGTCCGAGCTTGATGCTCGATCGAGCATTAGTGTACTCGTAACTGCTCGTTGCTCGGACGAGTATTTCGCCCGCTCGAGAAAATGGCAGCTCCCGCCGTTTTGCTTTTTGGCGGCCAGAAACAGAGCCAATCACAAGCCAGGAGACTCTGCACTCCACCCAGCATGACGTGGTACCCTTACACGTAGATAGCAGTGGTTGGCTGGCCAGATCAGGTGACCCTGGGATAGACTAGCCGCTGCCCGCGCTGCTCGGATCATTCTCTGTCTGGATGCCGCTAGGGAGAGAGCTGCTGCTGGTCAGGGAAAGCGTTAGGGTGTTCTATTAGCTTACTGTTAGGCAGGAGTGATTCTAAAAGAACCCAACAGCCCTTCTTAGGGCTACAATAACGTTATAATTTTTTTTTTTTTTATTTCCAGCTAGTACCATATTGTGAGGAATTAGCAGGGGGACTTGCTACCGTTGTGTTTAGCTCTTAGTGACACACATATCCACCTCAAACACCAAAGTGGGAAAATTTATTAGGGGTTTGAGTAGAATTAGGCACAGTCTGCCAGTTTCTTTTTATTTTACGTTTATTGTTTTAATAACTCAGTGTCATCTCATCTTGCATAGTAGTGTGCTGTAATACTTGGCTAGAAAATAGCCATAGGAGAATACAAACGGCTTAATTACGCCTACAGTAGCGTTATATATATTTGATTTCTGGTTGATCTGCTGGTGGCTGTAGTTGTTGCAGTGCATCTACTAGTAAATTGTGAGCAATTTGGAGTCAGACTTGCGACCACTGTGTTTTAGTGACGCACATATCCATCGCAAAGACCGAAGTGGGAAAATTTATTAGGGCCCGGGGTTGTATTTCAATTAGGCACAGTCTGCCATTTCCTTTTTTATTTTACGTTTATTTTTTTCATAACTCAGCGTCATCTCATCTGGCATAGTAGTGTGCTGTAATACTTGGCTAGAAAATAGCCATAGGAGAATACAAACGGCTTAATTACGCCTACAGTAGCGTTATATATATTTGATTTCTGGTTGATCTGCTGGTGGCTGTAGTTGTTGCAGTGCATCTACTAGTAAATTGTGAGCAATTTGGAGTCAGACTTGCGACCACTGTGTTTTAGTGACGCACATATCCATCGCAAAGACCGAAGTGGGAAAATTTATTAGGGCCCGGGGTTGTATTTCAATTAGGCACAGTCTGCCATTTCCTTTTTTATTTTACGTTTATTTTTTTCATAACTCAGCGTCATCTCATCTGGCATAGTAGTGTGCTGTAATACTTGGCTAGAAAATAGCCATAGGAGAATACAAACGGCTTAATTACGCCTACAGTAGCGTTATATATATTTGATTTCTGGTTGATCTGCTGGTGGCTGTAGTTGTTGCAGTGCATCTACTAGTAAATTGTGAGCAATTTGGAGTCAGACTTGCGACCACTGTGTTTTAGTGACGCACATATCCATCGCAAAGACCGAAGTGGGAAAATTTATTAGGGCCCGGGGTTGTATTTCAATTAGGCACAGTCTGCCATTTCCTTTTTTATTTTACGTTTATTTTTTTCATAACTCAGCGTCATCTCATCTGGCATAGTAGTGTGCTGTAATACTTGGCTAGAAAATAGCCATAGGAGAATACAAACGGCTTAATTACGCCTACAGTAGCGTTATATATATTTGATTTCTGGTTGATCTGCTGGTGGCTGTAGTTGTTGCAGTGCATCTACTAGTAAATTGTGAGCAATTTGGAGTCAGACTTGCGACCACTGTGTTTTAGTGACGCACATATCCATCGCAAAGACCGAAGTGGGAAAATTTATTAGGGCCCGGGGTTGTATTTCAATTAGGCACAGTCTGCCATTTCCTTTTTTATTTTACGTTTATTTTTTTCATAACTCAGCGTCATCTCATCTGGCATAGTAGTGTGCTGTAATACTTGGCTAGAAAATAGCCATAGGAGAATACAAACGGCTTAATTACGCCTACAGTAGCGTTATATATATTTGATTTCTGGTTGATCTGCTGGTGGCTGTAGTTGTTGCAGTGCATCTACTAGCAAATTGTGAGCAATTTGGAGTCAGACTTGCGACCACTGTGTTTTGCGCTTAGTGACGCACATATCCATCGCAAAGACCGAAGTGGGAAAATTTATTAGGGGCCGGGGTTGTATTTCAATTAGGCACAGTCTGCCATTTCTTTTTTTATTTTACGTTTATTTTTTTCATAACTCAGCGTCATCTCATCTGGCATAGCAGTGTGCTTTCATACTTGGCTATAAAATAGCCATAGCAATAGGATAGCATCGTTTGGTTTTAAAAACTAAAAAACACAAAAAAAAGTTAAAAAAAAAATTCAAGTTATAACTCTCATTTTCAAAATGTTTAACCCGAGGGCTAGGGGTAGAGGACGAGGGCGGGGATGTGGGCGTCCAACTACTGCAGGGGTCAGAGGCCGTGGTCCTGGGCGGGGTGAGACACCACCTGCTTATGAGGGAGCAGGGGAACGCCGCAGAGCTACACTCCCTATGTTCATGTCTGAAGTTACTGGGACTCGTGGTAGAGCACTGTTGAGGCCAGAACAGTGCGAACAGGTGATGTCGTGGATTGCCGACAATGCTTCGAGCAATTTGTCCACCAGTCAGTCTTCCACGCAGTCCACCCATGTCACCGAAATCGGCACTCCTCCAGCTCCTGCACCTCAGCCTCCTCCCCCCCAGTCTGCCCCCTCCCAGCAAAATTTGCCATTTGAACCGGCATACTCTGAGGAACTGTTTTCTGGACCATTCCCACAGTCACAAACCACTTGTCCGGTTGCTGATGAGCAATTTTCCGATGCCCAGGTTTTCCACCAGTCGCAGTCTGTGGGTGATGATGACCTTGTTGACGTACTGGAAGAAGTGTGTAAAGAGGTGTCCAACGATGAGGAGACACGGTTGTCAGACAGTGGGGAAGTTGTTGTCAGGGCAGGAAGTCCGAGGGGGGAGCAGACTGAGGGATCGGAGGATGATGAGGTGACAGACCCAAGCTGGGTTGAGAGGCCGGGTGAACACAGTGCTTCTGAGACGGAGGAGAGTCCTCGACCAGAACAGGTTGGAAGAGGCAGTGGTGGGACTAGACGGAGAGGCAGGGCCAGAGCTGGTGCATCAGCGCCAAATGTGTCAACTAGTGAAGCTCCCGTGACGAGGGCTCCTGCGGCGAGGGCTAGATTTTCAGAAGTCTGGAGGTTCTTTAAGGAAACACCGGATGACCGACGGACTGTGGTGTGCCACATTTGCCAAACCAGAATCAGCAGGGGTTCCACCACTACTAGCTTAACTACCACCAGTATGCGCAGGCATATGAATGCTAAACACCCCACTCAGTGGCAACAAGCGCGTTCACCTCCGGCCGTGCACACCACTGCTCCTTCCCCTGTGTCAGCTGATAGTCAGCCCCCTGCCCAGGACCCTGCCACAAAAACCCCATCGTCGCCTCCACGATCCTCCACAGCATCCACCAGCGTTCAGCTCTCCATACCACAGACGCTGGAGCGGAAACGCAAATATAGTGCAACCCACCCGCACGCCCAAGCCCTTAATGTGCACATCTCCAGATTCCTAAGCCTGGAGATGCTGCCCTATAGGCTAGTAGAGACTGAGGCCTTTCGCAGCCTCATGGCGGCGGCCGCCCCTCGGTATTCGGTCCCCAGCCGCCACTACTTTTCCCGATGTGCCGTCCCAGCCCTGCACCAGCACGTGTCAGACAACATAATCCGTGCCCTGACCAACGCCGTTTCTGACAAGGTCCACCTGACCACGGACAGTTCAGCTGATAGTTCAGCGTTTCCTCAAGACATACCCCAAACTGTCTGATTTGCTCACGAAGGTGCGCCGCATCTGTGCGCATTTCAGGAAGTCCAGCACAGATGCTGCCACTCTCAGGGCAGCGCAGCGCCGCCTCCAACTGCCCGCTCACCGACTGTTGTGCGACGTGCCCACGAGGTGGAATTCAACACTGACCATGTTATCCAGAGTTTACCAGCAGCGCCGAGCGATTGTAGACTGCCAGATGTCAACTTGCACCAGAACTGGTAGTCAGGTCAGTCAGCTTCCTCAAGTCTACAATGAGGAGTGGACGTGGATGTCTGATATCTGTCAGGTGCTGAGTAACTTTGAGGAGTCAACACAGATGGTCAGTGGCGATGCTGCCATCATCAGCCTCACCATCCCGCTGCTTGGCCTGTTGAAAAACTCTCTGGTCAGCATGAAGTCGGAAGCTTTGCGCTCCTCACAAGAGACGGGGGAAGAAGATTCCCTTGTTGATAGCCAAAGTACCCTTAGGTCTGTTTCTCAGCGCATATCGGAGGAGGTGGAGGTGGAGGAGGATGAGGAGGAAGAGGAGGAGAATGTTGGCGAGACACAAGAGGGGACCATTGTTGAGTCCTTCACTGTTGAGCGTGTATGGGCAGAAGAAGAGGAATTGGAGGAGTTGGAGGAGGAGGAAATGGACAGTCAGGCCAGTGAGGGGAGCGAATTCTTACGCGTTGGTACTCTGGCGCATATGGCAGATTTCATGCTAGGCTGCCTATCCCGTGACCCTCGCGTTCAAAGAATTTATTCCAGCACCGATTACTGGGTGTTCACTCTCCTGGACCCACGGTACAAGCAAAATCTTTCCACTCTCATCCCTGGAGAGGAAAGGAGTGTGAGAATGCATGAATACCAGCAGGCCCTGGTGCACAAGCTGAAACAGTATTTCCCTTCTGACAGCGCTAGCGGCAGAGTGCGTAGTTCTGCGGGACAAGTAGCGAGGGAGAGTAGGCGAGCAGGCAGCTTGTCCAGCACTGGCAAGGGTACGCTTTACAAGGCTTTTGCCAGCTTTATGTCACCCCAGCAAGACACTGTCACCTGTCCCCAGTCTCGGCAGAGTAGGGCTGATCTTTACAGAAAGATGGTGAGGGAGTACGTAGCTGACCATACCATCGTCCTAAATGATCACACAGCTCCCTACAACTATTGGGTTTCAAAGCTGGACATGTGGCACGAACTGGCGCTGTACGCCTTGGAGGTTCTTGCCTGCCCTGCCGCTAGCGTCTTGTCCGAGCGGGTTTTCAGTGCAGCTGGTGGCATCATCACCGATAAGCGTACACGCCTGTCGACTGACAGCGCTGACAGGCTGACGCTTATCAAGATGAATAAAGCATGGATTTCTCCTAATTTCCAATCTCCAGCAGGTGAAGGAAGCTCAACCTGAATAATTTATCCACTCCTCCTCCTCCTCCTCATTTTCCTCCTTCTCCTGCTCTTTGTACAGTAAAGCAGAGGAAACTGGCTATTTTTTGACAGGGCCCACTGGCTCTACCTATAGTACTTTATGCATTTAATTTTTCTGGAGGGCCACCGACCCGGTCCTCTGTTTTAAACAATTTTTGGGAGTGCCACATACAGGCACTCAATCTATTCAATTTTTCTGGAGCTCCACCTACCTGCTCCTCTGGTTTGAAAAATTTTTTGGACTGCCACATACAGGCACTCAATCTATTCCATTTTTCTGGAGGGCCACCTACCTGCTCCTCTGGTTTGAAAACTTTTTTGGACTGCCACATACAGGCACTCAATCTATTCCATTTTTCTGGAGGGCCACCTACCTGCTCCTCTGGTTTAAAAACTTTTTTGGACTGCCACATACAGGCACTCAATCTATTCCATTTTTCTGGAGGGCCACCTACCTGCTCCTCTGGTTTGAAAACCTTTTTGGACTGCCACATACAGGCACTCAATCTATTCCATTTTTCTGGAGGGCCACCTACCTGCTCCTCTGGTTTAAAAACTTTTTTGGACTGCCACATACAGGCACTCAATCTATTCCATTTTTCTGGAGGGCCACCTACCTGCTCCTCTGGTTTAAAAACTTTTTTGGACTGCCACATACAGGCACTCAATCTATTCCATTTTTCTGGAGGGCCACCTACCTGCTCCTCTGGTTTAAAAACTTTTTTGGACTGCCACATACAGGCACTCAATCTATTCCATTTTTCTGGAGGGCCACCTACCTGCTCCTCTGGTTTAAAAACTTTTTTGGACTGCCACATACAGGCACTCAATCTATTCCATTTTTCTGGAGGGCCACCTACCTGTTCCTCTGGTTTGAAAACTTTTTTGGACTGCCACATACAGGCACTATCCAAATTGAATTGTCTCCATAGCAGCCTCCACACGTTGTCTCCATTGCTACCTCCAAAAGTCGTCCATATAGCTGCCTCCATACATCGTCCCTTTATCAAACGAGGTTTGTCAGGCCGAAATTTGGGTTGTTTTCATGGATTCCACATCAAAGTTGTTAACTTTGTCGCCACCCTGCTGTGTTATCCACAAAATACACTGGCAAACTTTTACCATTTACGGATATTATTTCAGCGCTTCTTGCGCATCTGTTTACATTCCCCTCACCCGCCATATCCCAAACTCATAAGAACGCTACTACACTTGATCTTATACAAAAGGTTCTTAGAAGTGCTGTTTGGGGAGTAGCCTAGAGACACGGGCTTGGATTGGCGAAAGCTCGCCTGGCAGCGGAGCGGCAGCTCCATGCCAAGAACCAACTAACATAGTTTTAACTGCAGCACCTTTAATCTACTACTAGTTCACTGCCTCCATACATGCCCGCCTTATCAAACGTGCTGTGTCAGGCAGAATTTTGGGTTGTTTTCATGGCTTCCACAACAAACTTGTTAACTTTGTCGCCACCCTGCTGTGTAATCCACAAAATATACTGGCAAACTTTTACCATTTACGGATATTATTTCAGCGCTTCTTGCGCATCTGTTTACATCCCCCTCACCCGCCATATCCCAAACTTATAAGAACGCTACTACACTTAACTTGGTGCAGGCTGGGACCGAGTCTGACCCTGGGGCTGGTCATATACTGCCGACGCAGAGGATTGCGGGGCCTACCTCGGTCCAGGTCTCAAAGGCCTACTATACCTCCAAATCCTCCCACCCCTCCTCCACCTCCTCCTCCTCCGAATTACCATCCGTGGGCATGGCGCCATCAGTCGGTAGCTCTAGGCACAGCAGCAGTGCCGTCGCTAAGCGACAGCAGGCGGTGCTCAAACTGCTGAGCCTAGGTGATAAAAGGCACACCGCCCAAGAGCTATTGCAGGGCATTCCACATCAAACTTGTTAACTTTGTCGCCACCCTGCTGTGTAAGCCACAAAATATACTGGAAAACTTTCTTCATTTACGGATATTATTTCAGCGCTTCTTGCGCAGATGTTTACATTCCCCTCACCCGCCATATCCCAAACTTATAAGAACGCTACTACACTTGATCTTATCCGAAAGGTTCTTAGAAGTGCTGTTTGGGGAGTAGCCTAGAGAAAAGGGCTTGGATTGGCGAAAGCTCGCCTGGCAGCGGAGCGCCAGCTCCATGCCAAGAAACAACTAACATAGTTTTAACTGCAGCACCTTTAATCTACTACTAGTTCACTGCCTCCATACATCGTCCCCTTATCAAACGAGCTGTGTCAGGCAGAATTTTGGATTGTTTTCATGGCTTCCATGTTAACTTTGTCGCCACCCTGCTGTGTAATCCACAAAATATACTGGCAAACTTTTATCATGTACCGATATTATTTGAGCGCTTCTTGCTCACCTCCTTTGGTTCCTCTCTGCTACCCATTGGTTTGAAGCATGAGTCCATTTAGGGTATGTCGCCATGCCACTCTCTAGCCTTCCGCTGCTGCCGCTGCCTCTGCATGCCGTCCCCTATAGTGTCAGGGTCAATTATTGGATGTTTTAGATGCTATCTAGCTTCATTCTGTCACTCTGTCATGGCCATGCTGTTGCCCATAATTTTGGCATAATGGTGCATTTAAGCAGCCTCAGAGGCATCCATGCATGCTGCCCCTGCTGTTTCCTGTCCATTTCCGTGGTGTTTCCATCCTTTTCTGAGGTTCCCAGGTGTTTGGCCAAGCTTCCCTGTGCAGAGCCTTGGTCCCCTTGAAAAATGCTCGAGTCTCCCATTGACTTCAATGGGGCTCGTTACTCGAAACGAGCACTCGAGCATCGGGAAAAGTTCGTCTCGAATAACGAGTACCCGAGCATTTTAGTGCTCGCTCATCTCTAGAACTGTACCAACTTCAAACAACATGCCAGACAACTAACTGAGAGACTCAGAGCAAGGGGCTACCCCAAGAGAATCATATCCAGAGCCTATATGCGAGCCAAGGTCATAGAAAGAGAGGAACTTCTTACCCCAAAGGCAACCAACAACCAGGTCAGATTAATCACAACCTACAACAATCAGTGGCAGGACCTCTATCGTATCCTAGGTAACAACTGGAATATACTCCACAGCGAACCTAAACTACAGGAGTTTATCAGCACAAAGCCTGCACTTACAGCGAGAAGAGCAAAAAATCTCAAATATTGTCTTACGAGAAGCCACTTTGTTCAGCCTGCTATCAGCACAATAGGGGGTCACCCGATTAAGGGTACTTTTGCATGTGGAGAATGCAACATATGCCAATACATGGCAAACACAGAAACATTTGTTAATTCAAGTACTGGCAAACAATATAAAGCAAAATTGTAAAACAAAAAATGTTATCTATGCCATTAAATGGTCATACCCCAAAATTTATGTAGGGCAGACATCCCAACCCCTGAAGAAGCGGATACAGCAGCATTTCTCCACCATCAATATGGCAAAAAGAAACTTTAAACAGGACAAGAACTTGACGTCGGTGGCCATGCCCGTTCTAGAACATCACAACAGCCTCTACAAAAATGTCAAGATCTATGGCATGGAAAAAATTGGGATGAACATTAGAGGTGGGAATGTCACACCCACCTTGTTACAAAAAGAATCTAGGTGGATCTATGATTTGAAAACATTGACACCTCAAGGACTCAATGAAGAATGGCTCTTTACGGGATACTATAAGCAGGTATAGTGTAAATATTTAGATGCAGGTAGTATGCATAACCTATGTTGCCTGACATATGACTAACTTCTTTAGAAAAAATCACAACACAGTGATATATGATACCATAAATTAATATAGACAGATATCCACGGAATCTGACTTTTTTTTATGAATCTGATATTTCATGCAATGTACTTCAAGTTGACATATACATCACAATTGGTTGAAATATGCACAGTTTTTCACGTTTTGTTGATTTTTTTAGATTGTATAATTCATCCTTACTGCATCACCACTTACCTCAGGCTGCTGAATTGTTGGAGTGGACCTCAGTCCTATGAGATCACCACCAAACTGATATTCACCCATTGCACAGATGAAGCACAGGGCACTTCAAGATATCGACACTCAAGTATAATGCTATATCTGCACTTCACATGAATACCTCTAAGGGGGATACAAAAGAAAAATGAGAGAAAAAGAAAAAAAGAAAAAAAAAAGGAAAAGAGAAAAATGAACATTCACTAATATGGACTTGTTTAGATTAAGCTGCACTTTTCCTTTAATTTAATTACCGTTAATTTGTGATCACTATGTTTCAGCATGGTGTTAGATCTTTTTTCCCTCATATGCAATATTCTAACAATATAAGTAATATTATAATAATTTTTTTTTAAAAGTTCATATTGTCTCATGATCCATCTATATACTTACCACCATACCACTATAGCTTCCATTAGTCCATTCATAGTTTGCATAGGTTTAACATCATATTGCTCTCCACTGCATGGCAGATTAGATCACTACCTGCTCGACTCACTAAACAGAGTGGGGCGTGCACAGCTAGAGTATATACTGGTCCGCACACAAATAGGAGACTATATATACTGAGAAGAAAAGACATGTGCTACACTGGACCAAAATTCATTTTTTAATACAATCCAATCTTTATTCCAAAATATCAAAAATACACAACAATTTGATAAAACCAATTAAAAATGTCAGAAAGAACACAGGGTGGAGTGGGCCAATGGCTCTACTCCATCCACCCCTGAGGAAGTCGCTTCACAGCGACGATACGCGTGGGGAGCCTCCCACCCCTACCACCTGTTCAGTGTATGGTGCGCATGGTGGCTTAGGTTTGTGTATGGGTATACCTGTGTGCTTGGCCAGGCCCAGTTGTACCCGGTTTATTTATACATTGGATTATATTGCACATGTCTAAATACTTTGTATGTTTTGTTGGCAGGTGATTCCATGTCAATTGTATTTTCAGCTATGTACTAGTGGGATGTTTACATCTTTTGTACTTGTTCATTCTAGCCACTGATACGCATTGAATTGTATACCGTGACATCTACTTGACTTCTTGTATTTTGCCCATACACTCGTGGATAGGGGTGGTGGATGGAGTAGAGCCATTGGCCCACTCCACCCTGTGTTCTTTCTGACATTTTTAATTGGTTTTATCAAATTGTTGTGTATTTTTGATATTTTGGAATAAAGATTGGATTGTATTAAAAATTGAATTTTGGTCCAGTGTAGCACACGTTTTTTCTTCTCAGTATATATTACCTGCTCGACTATTACAACTTGATTCGAGCACCATATGTGCTACAACTAAATTTTCTTAATGCTTTGTGCACTCTTGTACATCTTACGTCACGATTAGAGATGAGCGAGCACTAAAATGCTCGAGTACTCGTTATTCAAGACAAACTTTTCCAGATGCTCGAGTGCTCGTCTCGAATAACGAGACCCATTGAAGTCAATGGGAGACTCGAGCATTTTTCAAGGGGACCAAGGCTCTGCACAGGGAAGCTTGGCCAAACACCTGGGAACCTCAGAAAAGGATGGAAACACCACGGAAATGGACAGGAAACAGCAGGGGCAGCATGCATGGATGCCTCTGAGGCTGCTTAATCGTACCATTATGCCAAAATTATGGGCAACAGCATGGCCATGACAGAGTGACCGAATGAGGCTAGATAGCATCTAAAACATACAATAATAGACCCTGACACTATAGGGGACGGCATGCAGCGGCAGCAGTGGCAGGCTAGAGAATGTCATGGCGACATACCCTAAATGGACTCAGGCTTCACCAAAGGAGGTGAGCAAGAAGCGCTGAAATGATTTCCTATATATACAAAAGGTTGACGGTATATTTAGTCGATAACACAGCATGGTGGCGACATAGTGACCAAGTTCCATAACGTATCTGGTGAAACACCCGAAAAATGAGCCTGACACAGCTCTTTTGATGAGGGGACAACATGTGGAGGCAGCCATGGAGACGACTTCCATGATTAAGAGCGACAGTATGGGGCATCCATATTGCGGTGCTATGATTGCAACTTCAGGTCTCCAGCATGGCGCCGACAGATGGGCCGAGTTCCACTATGTATCTGGTGAAACACCTGAAAATTCTGCCCGACACATCTCGTTTGATAAGGGGATGATGTGCTGCATATCCTCTCGTGCTCCAGCGTCTGGGGTATAGAGAGTTGAAATGAGACAATGGTGGACGCTGTGGAGGATCGTGGAGGCAAAATGGACAGGAAACAGCAGGCGCAGCATGCATGGATGCCTCTGAGGCTGCCTAATCTTGGGATGGAGCTGGCGGTCCACTGCCAGGCGAGCTTTCGCCTGTCAAAGCCCCTGTCTCTCGGCTCCACCACACCCAAAATGGGCCTGGGGGCCAGAAGCGTTTACTTTGAAAAAATTATAATTTTCAAAGCAGGGTCGTTTGAATATTTCACCTAGGAATAATGGAATAGCATAGTGGTTCTATTTTTAATTGTTTTTACGGAAATGGTTCCATGATTAAGAGCGACAGTATGGGGCATCCATATTGCGCTGCTATGATTGCAACTTCAGGTCTTCAGCATGGCGGCGACAGATGGGCCGAGTTCCACTATGTATCTGGTGAAACACCTGAAAATTCTGCCTGACACAGCTCGTTTGATAAGGGGGCGATGTATGGAGGCAGTGAACTAGTAGTAGATTAAAGGTGCTGCAGTTAAAACTATGTTAGTTGGATCTTGGGATGGAGCTGGCGCTCCGCTGCCAGGCGAGCTTTCGCCTATCCAAGCCCCTGTCTCTCGGCTACTCCCCAAACAGCACTTCTAAGAAACTTTTGTATAAGATAAAGTGTAGTAGCGTTCTTATAAGTTTGGGTTATGGCGGGTGAGGGGAATGTAAACAGATGCGCAAGAAGCGCTGAATTAATATTGGTAAATGATAAAAGTTTGCCAGTATATTTTGTGGATTACACAGCAGGGTGGCGACAAAGTTAACAAGTTTGATGTGGAAGCCATGAAAACAACCCAAAATTCTGCCTGACACAGTTCGTTTGATAAGGAGACCATGTATGGAGGCAGCTATATGGACGACTTTTGGAGGCAGCTATGGTGATGACGTGTGGAGGTAGCAATGGAGACAACGTGTGGAGGCAGCTAAAAAGACGACATGTGGAGGCTGCTATGGAGACAATTTAATTTGGAGAGTGCCACATACAGATGTGGCAGTCCAAAAAAGTTTTCAAACCAGAGGAGCAGGTAGGTGGTCCTCCAGAAAAATTAAATAAATTGAGTGCCTGTATGTGGCAGTCCAAAAAAGTTTTCAAACCAGAGGAGCAGGTAGGTGGTCCTCCAGAAAAATTAAATAGATTGAGTGCCTGTATGTGGCACTCCCAAAAATTGCTTAAAACAGAGGACCGGGTAGGTGGTAGGAAGCTGTGTGATCATTTAGGACAATGGTATGATCAGCTACGTCCTCCCTCACCATCTTTGTGTAAAGATCAGCCCTACTCTGCCGAGACTGGGGAAAAGTGACAGTGTCTTGCTGGGGTGACATAAAACTGGGAAAGGCCTTGTAAAGCGTACCCCTGCCAGTGCTGGACAAGCTGCCTGCTCGCCTACTCTCCCTCGCTACTTGTCCCGCAGAAGTACGTCCTCTGCCGCTAGCACTGTCAGAAGGGAAATACTGTTTCAGCTTGTGCACCAGGGCCTGCTGGTATTCATGCATTCTCACACTCCTTTCCTCTCCAGGGATGAGAGTGGAAAGATTTTGCTTGTACCGTGGGTCCAGGAGAGTGAATACCCAGTAATCGGTGCTGGAATAAATTCTTTGAACGCGATGGTCACGGGATAGGCAGCCTAGCATGAAATTTGCCATATGCGCCAGAGTCCCAATGCGCAAGAATTCACTCCCCTCACTGGCCTGACTGCCCATTTCCTCCTCCTCCAACTCCTCTTCTTCTGCCCATACACGCTGAACAGTGAAGGACTGAACAATGGTCCTCTCTTCTGTCTCGCCAACATTCCCCTCCTCTTCCTCCTCATCCTCCTCCACCTCCTTCGATATGCGCTGAGAAACAGACCGAAGGGTGCTTTGGCTATCAACAAGGGAATCTTCTTCCCCCGTCTCTTGTGACGAGCACAAAGCTTCCGACTTCATGCTGACCAGAGAGTTTTTCAACAGGCCAAGCAGCGGGATGGTGAGGCTGATGATGGCGGCATCGCCACTGACCATCTGTGTTGACTCCTCAAAGTTACTCAGCACCTGACAGATATCAGACATCCACGTCCACTCCTCATTGTAGACTTGAGGAAGCTGACTGACCTGACTACCAGTTCTGGTGGAAGTTGACATCTGCCAGTCTACAATCGCTCTGCGCTGCTGGTAAACTCTGGATAACATGGTTAATGTTGAATTCCACCTCGTGAGCACGTCGCACAACAGTCGGTGAGCGGGCAGTTGGAGGCGGCGCTGCGCTGCCCTGAGAGTGGCAGCATCTGTGCTGGACTTCCTGAAATGCGCACAGATGCGGCGCACCTTCGTGAGCAAATCAGACAGATTGGGGTATGTCTTGAGGAAACGCTGAACTATGAGATTTAACACATGGTCCAGGCATGGCACATGTGTCAGTCTGCCAAGTTGCAGAGCCGCCACCAGGTTACGGCCGTTGTCACACACAACCATGCCTGGCTTCAGGTTCAGCGGTGCCAGCCACAGATCAGTCTGCGCCGTGTTGCCCTGTAATAGCTCTTGGGCGGTGTGCCTTTTATCGCCTAGACTCAGCAGTTTGAGCACCGCCTGCTTTCGCTTAGCGATGGCACTGCTGCTGTGCCTAGAGCTACCGACTGATGGCGCCATGCCCACGGATGGTAATTCGGAGGAGGAGGTGAAGGAGGGGAGGGAGGAGGAGGAGGCATATTAGGCCTTTGAGACCTGGACCGAGGTAGGCCCCGCAATCCTTGGCGTCGGCAGTACATGACCAGCCCCAGGGTCAGACTCGGTCCCAGCCTCCACCAAGTTAACCCAATGTGCCGTCAGCGATACATAGTGGCCCTGCCCGGCAGCACTCGTCCACGTGTCCGTGGTCAGGTGGACCTTGTCAGAAACAGCGTTGGTCAGGGCACGGATGATGTTATCTGACACGTGCTTGTGCAGGGCTGGGACGGCACATCGGGAAAAGTAGTGGTGGCTGGGGACCGAATACCGAGGGGCGGCCGCCGCCATGAGGTTTCGAAAGGCCTCGGTCTCTACCAGCCTATAGGGCAGCATCTCCAGGCTAAGCAGTTTGGAGATGTGGACGTTGAGGGCTTGGGCGTGTGGGTGGGTTGCACTATATTTCCGTTTCCGCTCCAGCGTCTGGGGTATGGAGAGCTGAACGCTGGTGGATGCTGTGGAGGATCGTGGAGGCGAAGATGGGGTTTTCGCACGGGAGGTGTTTGGGCTGGGGTCCTGGGCAGGGGGCTGACTAGCAGATGACACAGGGGAAGGAGCAGTGGTGTGCCCGGCCGGAGGTGAACGGGCTTGGTGCCATTGAGTGGGGTGTTTAGCATTCATATGCCTGCGCATACTGGTGGTAGTTAAGCTAGTAGTGGTGGAACCCCTGCTGATCCTGGTTTGGCACAGGTTGCACACCACAGTCCGTCGGTCATCCGGTGTTTCTTTAAAGAACCTCCAGACTTCTGAAAGTCAATAATGTCATCATCACCCATAGACTGCGACCGTTGGAAAACCTGGGCATCGGAAAATAGCTCAGCAGCAACCGGAGTGGTTTGTGACTGTGGGAAGGCTCCAGAAAACAGTTCCTCAGAGTATGCCGGTTCAAATACCAAATTTTGCTGGGAGAGGGCAGACTGGGGGGAAGGAGGCTATGGTGGAGGAGCTGGAGGAGTGCTGATTTCGGTGACATGGGTGGACTGCGTGGAAGACTGACTGGTGGACAAATGGCTAGAAGCATTGTCCGCAATCCACGACATCACCTCTTCGCACTGTTCTGGCCTCAACAGTGCTCTACCACGAGTCCCAGTAAATTGAGACATGATGAAACTAGGGAGTGTAGCTCTGCGGCGTTCCCCTGCTCCCTCATCAGCAGGTGGTGTCTCACCCCGCCCAGGACCACGGCCTCTGACTCCTGCAGTAGTTGGACGCCCACGTCCACGCCCTCGTCCTCTACCCCTAGCCCTCGGGTTAAACATTTTCCAAATTAAAGTGTAAACTTTTAATTTTTTTTTTGTGTTTATTTATTTTATTTTTTTTAAACAAAACGATGCTATCCTATTGCTATGGCTAGTTTCTAACCTACACTGACAGCACACAACTGGATTTTGTGCTGTGCCTGATGACTTTGAGTTATAAAAAGAAATAAACGTAAAAAAAAATAAATCAGAAGACTGTGCCTAATTCAAATCAAACCCCTAATAAATTGTCCCACTTCGGTGTTTGAGCTAAGAGCTAAACACAACGGTCGCAAGTCTCCCAGCAAATTTCTCACAATATGGTACTAGCTGCACTACTAATGCCAGCAAGCCCAGCCACAAGCAAACAAAAAAAAGTAAAATATAACGCTATTGTAGGCCTAAGTAAGCCATTGGGGTTCTCCTATGGCTATTTTCTAGCCTACACTGAAAGCACACTGCTATGCCAGATTACTTTGAGTTATAAAAAAAAATAAACGTAAAAAAAAATAAATCAGCAGGCTGTGCCTAATTCAAATCAAACCCCTAATAAATTGTCCCACTTCGGTGTTTGAGGTGGATATGTGTGTCACTAAGAGCTAAACACAACGGTCGCAAGTCTCCCTGCAAATTCCTCACAATATGGTACTAGCTGCACTACTAATGGCAGCAAGCCCAGCCACAGGCAAACCAAAAAAAAGTAAAATAAAACGTTATTGTAGCCCTAAGAAGGGCTGGTGGGTTCTTGTAGAATCACTCCTGCCTAACACTATTCTAATAGAACACCCTAACGCTTTCCCTGACCAGCAGCAGCTCTCTCCCTAGCGGCATCCAGACAGAGAATAATCCGAGCAGCGCTGGCAGGGGCTAGTCTATTCCAGGGTCACCTGATCAGGCCAGCCAACCACTGCTGGGTACGGGTACCACGTCATGCTGGGTGGAGTGCAGAGCCTCCTGGCTTGTGATTGGCTCTGTTTCTGGCCGCCAAAAATCACAACGGTGGGATATGCCATTTTCTCGAGCGGGCGAAGTATTCGTCCGAGCAACGAGCAGTTTCGAGTACGCTAATGCTGGAACGAGCATCAAGCTCGGATGAGTATGTTCGCTCATCTCTAGTCACGATGTTTCCCCCTGCATATATCATTTCCTTACATTGATCACCACCTAGATTACTTTGAGCAGTACAGTTGCCATGGACACGCGTCATGTCGAGGAATCTGTGATGGGGCGGTCTGGAGACGCAAGACAGATACAAGCAGGAGGTGGAGGATTGTGTCTGTCTCGCGAGACTTGGCCCGGCGCATGCGCAGACCTCCGGAGACGCTCGACACTTACAATGGCGAGTGTTTCCACGCACACAGGTGAGACCCATTTACATTACATTGAATATTGTATATAATATACACAAGGCAGCGGAACGCGTGGGGCGTTTGGGTGCCAGGCTCCTACCCCTTACAACATTGGTGATATCTTTTCTTATTATTCTTGTGGACACTTGTCCTTTATCAATTGTTGCTGGATCTGTACTGCAGGCATTACATACTTTGGTTTCTAATTTGTACTCATTTGCACTGTACAGGCACTTTAGTAATCAGATTTCAGACACTTATTTAGGGGTAAACAGCTGTTAGCATGAAACATGACCTCTCTGAGGAATGCTTCCAGCACCTATGCCACTAAGAATTGAGGCAGCTCTGAATGCAAAAGGGGGTCCAACCCGTTACTAGCATGGTGTGCCTAATAAAGTGGCCGGTGAGTGTACTTAAGGGAGTTGTGGCTATAATAGTCTCCCACACACTATATCATCTGTTGGTCAGCTTTCCTAGCAGTGGTCAGCTTTCCTGATGGTGTCGAATGTGGTGAAGGTGGGGGGTATTTTGGAATGTTGCATACGGCATTCCAAAACGGATCAGTTGGGACAGGGTAAATTGTTATGTTTGGCCGCTTGCTCGGAGATGTCGGTGTGTTCTGTACAATGTTTTAAGGAATTTATGGCAGTTCGATCAGGGGAAGGGGGTCCGCTGCTGGTCCACAGCGATGGTGACTATCTGTCATGGTTCCAGTTTGTGCAGGTTTTTTCGGAAGGTGATGGGGAAAGTGGGTTTGGTGGCCAGTGAATACTCATCCCATTCTTTTCGGATTGGAGCAGCTACGGAGGCAGTGCGTTTGGGGGCTGAGGGATCATATATATTCGCCCGCACTTGTTGGACAGAGTCGAGTCGGCTCATGGGTGGTGGCCAGGTGGTATGAAGCAATACAAGTTGAGTGGTATGGGGAGGATTTATAATTGGACACGTTAACTTGTTATCTGTTTCTTTGGTTTAGGTGCCCCTTCGTGCCTGATTTGGATCGTCGGCCACTCCTATGTGTACTTGGGAGCCCAGCGAGCGGATGTACGACCAGCCGGCCACCAGCTAGGTTTTTCCAGGTTTGAGGCGCATAGGTGTTCGCGGGATGGTATGGTCAAAATTGTTTCCCGATACTCACTACCACGCGGGAATGGATAGACCTCCGGATGTGGTAGTCATTCACGCGAGAGGAAATGACATGGGATTGAGAGCTTAATGGTCATTGATGCGAGATATCAAGTTGGGTATTTTGCGGCTGTTGGTTTCCTTTCCCGGTTTCTTGGTGGTCTGGTCTCCGATATTGGCGAGGGCAAAGTGGCGGCAGGCTCGGTCGGTGAGGAATTTAAATAGAGCAAGGGTTAAGGTTAACAAAACGATAGGCCGGTTTATAGTATGAAACGGGGGCATTGTGATATGGCACACGGAGTTGGAAGGAGGGCAAGGGTTGTATTTACGAGAGGATGAGGTACACCTGACCGATGTGGGCCTGGATTTATGGTTACTGGGTATACAGAAAGGAGCGGAGAAGGCATTGAGGGTGTGGCGGGACAGCCGTGTGTGAGGTCATCCCACACGGTGTCATGGCTGATATAGGAGGGGCTCTTGGGGGCAAAAAGGAGGTGTTGATATGGGGGAACTTGCACCATGGGGTTTGTGCAATCCCCCGAATAGTTAGATTAACAGAGAGATGGGAATTCCTGGGAACAATGATCTCAGGAGGTGGGGAAGTCTACATGTTGGGTCCTGGTCAGGCGCATATACAGCTGGGGGCAAGTGAGCTGGTAGTAGAGATATGGCTTAATATTAATAATTAGAGTAAATTGTGTTTTTTTTTTTTTTACCTCTATTGTAATTGCACAAAATCTTGTCAACAATTTAGTACACATTTGTTAAGAGGTTCTATGGGTTTCTTAACCCCTTAAGGACCAGGCCCTTTTTCGTTTTTGCGTCTTTATTTTTCACTCCCCACCTTCAAAAATCTATAACTTTTTTATTTTTCCATTTAAAGAGCTGTGTACAGGTTTTCTGTGTAACAAATTACACTTCATAGTGACGGTATTTAATAATCTATGCCGTATACTGGAAAGCATGAAAAAAATTCTGAATGCAGTGCAAATGATGAAAAAACGCATTTGCGACATTTCTTGTGGGCTTGGATTTTACGGCTTACACTGTGCGCCCCATATGACATGTCTACTTTATTACAGGCGGTCCCCTACTTAAGGACACCCCATAGTTACAGATGGACCCCTCTGCCCACTGTGACCTTTGGTGAAGCTCTCTGGATGCTTTACCATAGTCCCAGACTGTAATAATCAGCTGTAAAGTGTCATTAATGAAGCTTTATTGATCATTCTTGGTCCATTTACAGCAAAAATTTTGAAACTCCAATTGTCACTGTGGCAAAAGAGAAAAATTTGTCTAGAACTTGTCTATAAACTATACAGTTTCGACTTGCATACAAATTCAACTTAAGAACAAACCTCCGGACCCTATCTTGTATGTAACCCGGGGACTACCTGTAATTGGGTCGGTACAATCACTGAGATAACAAATTTGTATAGGTTTTATAATGTTTTCATGTACAAAAATTAAAACCTCCTGTACAAAAAAAATTCTTCATTTTGTCGTCTTCTGGTGCTAATAACTTTTTCATACTTCGGTGTATGGAGCTGTGGGGGGTGTCATTTTTTGCGACTTTTGATTAGGTTTTTAATGCTTCCATAGTTAGGACTGTGCAACCTTTTGATCACTTTTTATTGAACTTTGTATATTGTTCAAAATGGCAAAAAAGGTCCATTTGCAAATTTGGGTGCTATTTTCCATTACAAAGTTAAAGGGGTATTCTCGTCTGGGCACTCACATTCAGTTTGATTAATTTGCCGTATGTAAACATTTCTTCAATTAGATGTTATTAAAAAAAAATGTTCCTGTGTGAAGATAATTTCCCATAAATGTAGAAATAGCTTCCTCGGATATGACTACCTCTGCTGGAGGGATTGCACAAATAAACAAAAAGTTTTTGTATATGAAATGTCCGGGAGTTACTGTATGTCCCAGCCGGCGTGTGGTAATGATCGCTTAATCCAGGAGGTCAGGCAGGACTCAATGTCGCATGTCTGGCCACTGCTGCCAAAATGTCAGGTGGTCGTATCCGAGGAAGCCATCTCGTTTCTGAGGGTCAACATGGCTACATTTATGAGAAATTCACACAGGAAATTTTTTTTAATAACATCCAATTGAAGAAATGTTTATACAGGGAAGATTAATGAAACTGAATGTGAATGTCCAGACGAGAATACCCCTTTAAATGCAGTGAAAAACAGTTATTATATTTTGATAGATCGGGCATTTTCGGAGGCGGAAATACCTAGTGGGGCAGATTTACTTACCCAGTCCTGCCACGATCCCGCGGCGCGTTGTCCGGCGAGGATTCGGGTCCGGTGCAATTCATGAAGAACCCACCGAGGTCCACTGGAGTTCACCTTCTTCTTCCTGGTGCATGTGAGTGCTTAATCTTGCGACACAATCGCGTTTTTAAATTCCGCGGTTTGTCGGGTTGTACGCCGGTCCGCCAGTGCGATGCACCAAAATCTGGTTGCATGCGCCAAAATCGGTGAAAAAACGAATATCGCTGGGAAACCCAGCGAGAGTGCGTCCAACGGACCATTAGTAAATAAGCCCCAATGTGTTTATGATTTTTACTGTTTATTTATATGACTTCTAGGGAAAGGGGGGGGGGGGATTTGAATCTTTAGGTTTTTTAATATAATTTTTTTTTTTACTATTTTTCAGACTCCCTATGGTACTTTAACCCTAGGTTGTCTGATTGATCATACCATATATTGCCATACTACATTATGGCAGTATATGGGGATTTTGCACATCATCTATTACAATGTGCACACTGTAATAGCCTAAAACTTGATAAACTCATGTCACGTCATGGCAACGGATCACCACTCCATGATGACGTCATGGGGAGCGATGATCGGAGCCAAGATGGCAGCACCCACGCGAATACGCGATCAAAGGGTTAACACCCGCGGTCGGTGCTAGCAATGGGTTTTTGCTTTATTGTAAAGCAAACACCCGGTGAGTGTGAAGAGGGCTCAGCCCTACATCCCCCTAAGCAACAAGACGTACAGGTTCACTTCATGCATAGGTATGCTCTATGGAGACTTGGAATTGTATGAATGCCAGCTGTTAAGATCATGAAAATAAATGTGAGAATAAGACACTTTGTCATCTGATTATTTTGGTTCCAAGTTAAATAAGTCTGAATTTTTTTCCCACTGCTTATATAACTCGTGTGTCTAGAGATGGGCCGGCCCTGGAAAAGGTGAGGCAATTATATAGCAAAGGCAAATATTTCTTCTACAAAGCAAACACCATAACGGTGCATCACAGTTCTGACTTACCTCTTGATGGTGCATCCAAAACTATTATTGACACACAAGCTCTCTGCAGAGAAACGAATGAAGCTCTGGCTGTTACTAACAATTGTTAGGTGCATGCCGGATCTACCACTTGTACTTATGTAACAAATCTTCATTATTCTTTTTACTCTTTTGCCTTATTTTTAGTGTTTTTGACACTAATGTGAGTTACTATTCGGCATCTATAAAGAATGACACATCTGAATGTGTAAATTAAAGGAAATCTGCCAGTTAGAACGTAAAAACAGATGAACATACTTTTACCTACTCTCCTCTTCATCACAATCCCAACGCTGGTCTTCTCTATTCTTGACACCCCAGGATCACCTAAAAAAGAAATTCATAATTAGCAGCACGGAGCGTTGTGACAAGATGTCTGGTGCTCTGGGCTTCTAACTATGCGCGCCCCCGCAGCATGGGAGAGAGAGGTAGAGGGAGATGGTGAGGGCATGATTATAATTTTCTTTTTTAGCAGATCCTGTGTCAGGATTATGCTCTTATGCTCTGCTCCCAGTGATGATGTAACAGACTGTCCTGCTCTCTTCATAGTTTCATAGTTTATACGGTTGAAAAAAGACACTTGTCCATCAAGTTCAACCAAGGAAGGGTAGGGATTGGATGAGGAAGGGATTTAGGGGAAACAATCCTATATAGCATAACAATCAATGTTATTTAGGTGTAAAAAGGCATCTAGACCCTTCTTGAAGCTCTCTGCTGTCCCTACTGTGACCAGCTCCTGAGGCAGGCTATTCCACAGATTGACAGTTCTCATAGTAAAAAAGCCCTGTCGCCTCCGGTGATTAAACCTTGGTTTCTCTAAACGGAGACAGTGCCCCCTCGTCTTTTGATTTGATTTAATCTGGAACAATTTACCACCATATTTTTTGTATGGACCATTCATATATTTATATAAATTAATCATGTCCCTTGTAGTCGTCTCTTTTCCAGACTAAATAAATCTAGTTGTTTTAATCTTTCCTCATAACTAAGACTCTCCATACCCCTTATCAGTTTTGTGGCTCTACGTTGAACCCTTTCCAGCTCCAGGGCATCCTTTTTATGGACCGGTGCCCAGAACTGGACAGCATATTCCAGGTGTGGCCGAACCAGTGCCTTGTATAGTGGTAATATTACATCCCTATCACGAGAGTCCATACCACTTTTGATACATGACATGATCCTACTAGCTTTAGAGGCAAATACAAGTCGTGATTTAAAACTTAGCTTTTACTGAAATGGTAAAAAATAAACAAACAGTAATGTGGCTTCAAGAAGAGTTGTGTGAACGCATGGTACCCATCTGAAAAAGAGAGACAATACAGGTGTGAACCTGGTGGCCCCTTTTGTGAAGTTCAAAAATCTGTATAAATCAGAAAGTGAAAGGGGAGCTCACCTTAGTGGGCTACACATCTTGTAAAGTCGATGATCAAAATCTACACTCTGAACTCCGGATGCTCGTCCGTTGTGATGCCAATCAAGTCTCAGTGAGATGGTTACGGGCACCTTATGTCCATATAGAGTGCAGAAGTAAAGAAAAGAATGAGGGTGACGTGACTGTTGGCGTTAGAGGCAAGGGTCAGAATGGCTTCCACTCTCCCTGTTATTGCCCTATGTCCAAGGTCTAGAACACCCTGATTGACCTAACCTCGGGGTTGTGGCCCTAGATGGCCTCAGCCCCGACTGGAACCTTACCCTAGGTAACTGGCCCTATTGTCGGACCTAGTCTAAAGGTGTGATCCCAGTCAAAGTGCAAGTTTAGTGCAACAGTTGTAATAGATAGTTTTGTAGATATAGTGCGGAGTATGTCAACGGGCTTATGCGCAACCAAATCCCGACAGGGCCTGTTTCACCTTTTTGGGCTCATCAGGGGATAGTTAGGTTCGCCTTTTAGAAAACCCTTGCACTAATGAATGGTGCAGGGATTATGAAGATTTCCTTTGGTAGGTAAAGGAGTTGGTCTTCGGGAGAGATGGTTAGGTAATGTGGTGTTGCGGGGGTGCAGATAAACTAAGCCCCGTTCGCAGCTGGCAACCAGTGCACTGGTTGCCAGCTGCGAACGGGGCTTAGTTTATCTGCACCCCCGCAACACCACATTACCTAACCATCTCTCCCGAAGACCAACTCCTTTACCTACCAAAGGAAATCTTCATAATCCCTGCACCATTCATTAGTGCAAGGGTTTTCTAAAAGGCGAACCTAACTATCCCCTGATGAGCCCAAAAAGGTGAAACAGGCCCTGTCGGGATTTGGTTGCGCATAAGCCCGTTGACATACTCCGCACTATATCTACAAAACTATCTATTACAACTGTTGCACTAAACTTGCACTTTGACTGGGATCACACCTTTAGACTAGGTCCGACAATAGGGCCAGTTACCTAGGGTAAGGTTCCAGTCGGGGCTGAGGCCATCTAGGGCCACAACCCCGAGGTTAGGTCAATCAGGGTGTTCTAGACCTTGGACATAGGGCAATAACAGGGAGAGTGGAAGCCATTCTGACCCTTGCCTCTAACGCCAACAGTCACGTCACCCTCATTCTTTTCTTTACTTCTGCACTCTATATGGACATAAGGTGCCCGTAACCATCTCACTGAGACTTGATTGGCATCACAACGGACGAGCATCCGGAGTTCAGAGTGTAGATTTTGATCATCGACTTTACAAGATGTGTAGCCCACTAAGGTGAGCTCCCCTTTCACTTTCTGATTTATACAGATTTTTGAACTTCACAAAAGGGGCCACCAGGTTCACACCTGTATTGTCTCTCTTTTTCAGATGGGTACCATGCGTTCACACAACTCTTCTTGAAGCCACATTACTGTTTGTTTATTTTTTACCATTTCAGTAAAAGCTAAGTTTTAAATCACGACTTGTATTTTCCTTATATAGTTTAGAGTGGTTTAGGCTTCCCATACCTTGTACCATTGATGCCATCTTTGTAGATTAGCTTTAGAGGCAGCTGATTGACATTGCATGCTGTTATTGAATTTATGATCTACTAGTACCCCCAGGTCCTTCTCAACAAGTGACTCCCCCAGATTTACTCCCCCAAGGACATATTTTGCCTTTGGATTATTGGCCCCCAGGTGCATAACATTACATTTATCCACATTAAACCTCATTTGCCAAGTGGATGACCAAACATTCAGTTTGTCCAAGTCACCCTGCAGCCTATGAACATCCTCCATAGACTGTATTACACTACACAGTTTGGTGTCATCTGCAAAAATAGACACAGTGCTATTAATTCCTACCTCTATATCATTAATAAATATATTAAATAGTAGAGGGCCAAACACAGAACCCTGAGGTACACCACTCATAACTGGTGACCATTCCGAGTAGGAATCATTGACCACAACTCTCTGGATACGATCCTTCAGCCAGTTTTCAATCCAATTGCAAATGATTTCTGCCAAACCAACAGCCCTAATTTTACCCATCAGGCGTCTATGAGGGACAGTGTCAAATGCCTTTGCAAAGTCCAAGAACACAATATCCACAGCTGCTCCTCCATCCAGACACCTGCTCACCTCTTCATAAAAGCAGATAAGGTTAGTTTGACAACTTCTATTCTTAGTAAACCCATGCTGGCTATCACTTATTATACTATTTGATGTCACATACTCCAGTATATAGTCTTTTACTAACCCTTCCAACACTTTCCCCACAATGGAAGTTAAGCTTACAGGCCTGTAATTGCCTGGCGAAGTTCTAGAGCCCTTTTTATATATTGGCACCACATTTGCCTTGCGCCAGTCACTTGGCACCACACCAGACATTACGGAATCCCTGAAGATTTTAGACAGTGGTACAGCAATAACAGAACTGAGTTCTTTAAGAACTCTGGGGTGTAACCCATCTGGTCCAGGAGCTTTGTACACATCGATTTTATTTAGCTTAGATTGGATAATGCCTACATTCAGCCAGTCTACTATATTACAGGGTGCATGACTCGCACTGGCACCACCCAAGTCAGAAGTTCTCTCTTCTATTGTATAAACGGAGCTAAAAAACCTATTAAGTATCTCCGCCTTCTCCTGGTCTCCAGTCACCGATGCCCCATTTTCAGAATAAAGGGGTCCAACCTGTTGTGACCCATTTTTTTTTTGCATTGATATACCTTACCATAGTAATGTTGTGTAACTGCCATCACTGCACATTGGGGCTCATTTACTAAGGGTCCGTCGACTGCACTATCGCCGGATATTCAGATGATTTCCTATTTGCGCCACATTTAGCAGAGAATTTTTAGCACGTGATCCGATTTTGGCGCATCGCCACCGGCTTTCATGTGACACAAATCGGGGGGGAGGGCGTGATAGGCAGTGGGACGATCCGACTGATTCAGACTGAGCGGAGGATTTAACATTTTAACTGTGTCGCAAGACATGCACCAAGAAGAAGAAGGTGAACTCTGCCGGACGTGAGCAGGGAAGCGACACATGCAGGATATCGGGCGCACAATGTAAGTGTAAGGGTAAGTAAATGTGCCCCATTATGTCACTGCAGGACATACTAGGGTTGTAACAGATCCTGGGCACGGGGCCCATTGCATATATATAGCACTTTCGGTAATGCCCACTCCTGTACATAACCCTCTCACATTTGGTTGTGCCAATAACAACTTTACAGAAAACAAGAAGAAATCCCTACTTGCTACATCCAGTGACTGCAAGTGACGTGTCCTCTATATTCTCCATTAGGCTCTGCATCCCCATGTCTCCTCTTCAGCCAGGTTTCCTTCCTGTGGAGCTCACCAAACAGACATCTTCTGTTCATTATGGTCCCGACATCTTGGTTCTCTAAGGCTGTATTGTTCACATGTTGCAGTTAAAACTGCATAATATTTAGTTTTAAAGGGCACCTACCACCACAAATCTACCTATAAAGGTAGATCGGGTGGTAGGTGGAACAATGGGACGTGAGGATAGCCCTTTTAAGGGCTAATCCTCACGTCCCCACACATTTTTGTTAACCGCATCTGAGTAGCCGCATCTGAGGTTACACGAGGCGGCTACTCCACGCCCGGTAGCCTCTTTTCCCCTCCTACTCACCCATCTTCGGCGCGCAGCTCCGCGTAGCTGCGCACCCTCGCCGGCAGTCCTGCCGTCTGCGCATGCGCAGAAGAGCAGGCCCGCGCCTGCGCGGTCACTGCTCCGAAACAGGCATGGGCCTGCTCTTCTGCGCCGAAGATGGGTGAGTGGGAGGGGAAAAGAGGCTACCGGGGCGTTTAGTAGCCGCCTCGTGTAACCTCAGATGCGGCTACTCCACGCCCCAGTAGCCGCATAAGTAAATTTGCATAAATGTCTAATAAAAGTTAACAAAAAAGTGTGGGGACGTGAGGATTAGCCCTTAAAAGGGCTATCCTCACGTCCCATTGTTCCACCTACCACCTGATCTACCTTTATAGGTAGATTTGTGGTGGTAGGTTCCCTTTAAGGTGGTGCAGTTTATTTTTTTAATAGGTGAACGACATGACTTGAACAGATGTATCCAATTTATTCAACAGGTGTCCCCTTTAAAATCAAATTCAATTACTGAGTTCATGTCTTTCAGCTCTTACATTAACAAAACTGTGCCTAAAACAACATCACAACTTATTACAATGCAGATAAGGGTGCAGTCACACGAGGCAGTTAAAACTGTATCGCTTTGACAATACAATGTGCTCATTACAGATCACATGCTTTTCACTAGAAACGCATATGAGATCAAACGGAGCCTAGTGCTACATGGGAACACGCCCAGTAATGTGCCCACACAGCCCCCCAATAATGTGCCAAAACAGCCCCCCAGTAATGTGCTCACACAGTCCTCAGTAATGTGCTTACACAGCCCCCAGTGATGTCCTCACACAGCCCCCACAATAGTGTCTCCTGTACAGCACACCAGTAATGTCCTCACACAGCTCTCCAATAATGTGCCCACACAGCCCCCTAGTAATGTCCCACACACAGCCCCCTAGAAATGCACATCCCCACACTAATGTCCTTCACACAGCCCCTCAGTAATGTCCCCACATATCCCCCCCAGTAATGTCCCCCACACATCCCCCAGTAATACCCCCCAAACAACCCCCCATTAATGTTCCCAAGTATCCCCCCAGTAATGTACTCCACACAGATCCCCAGTAATGCCCCTGACACAGCCCCTCAGTAATGTCCCTCACATAGCCCCCTAGTAATGTCCCCACGCATCCCCCAGTAATGTCCCCCACACAACTCCCAGTAATGTCCTCACATAGCCTCCCTTTAATCTCTACACACAGCTCCCTAATTTGTGCCCCCCCGAGTATTGTCCCACACACAGCTCCCCAGTAACATCCCCCACACAGCCCCCAGTAATTTCCCTCACACAGCCCCCAGTAATTTCCCTCACACAGCCCCCAGTAATTTCCCTCACACAGCCCCCCAGTAATGTCCCTCACCCCCCCCCAGTAATGTCCCCCACACTGCCTCCCAGTAATGTCCCCACACATACCCCCAGTAATGTGCCCATCCAGCCCCCAGTAATGTGCTCACACAGCACCCCAGTAAAGTCCTCACACAGCTCACCAATAATTTGCTCACACATCCCCTCAGTAATGTCCCCCACACATCTCCCAGTAATGCCTCCAAACAAACCCTCAGTAATGTTCTCCACAGAGCTTCCCAGTAATGTCCCTCACACAGACACCCAGTAATGTCCTTCACATAGCTCTCCAGCAATGTCCCTCACACAACCCCCAGTAATGTCCCCCACACAACACCCCAGTAATGTCCTCATACAGCCCCCCGTAATGTTTTCACACAGCTCCCTAATGTTGTGCCCACACATCCCCCCAGTATTGTTCCACACACAACCCCCAGTAATTTCCCTCACAGAGGCCCCCAGTAATGTCAGTCACACAGCCCCTCCAGTAGTGTCCACACACATCCTCCAGTAATGTCCCCCACACTGCCCTCCAGTAACGCCCCCCACACATCCCCCCAGTATTGACCCTTAGCTCACCAATAATGTGCCCACACAGCCCCCTAGTAATGTCCCACACACAGCCCCCTATAAATGCACAGACCCCCAGTAATGTCCTTCACACAGCCCCTGAATAATGTCCCCACATATCCCCCCAGTAATGTCCCCCACACATCCCCCAGTAATGCCCCCCAAACAACCCCCCATTAATGTTCCCATGCATCCCCCCCAGTAATGTCCTCCACACAGCTCCCCAGTAATGTCCCTGACACAGCCCCTCAGTAATGTCCCTCACATAGCCCCCTGGTAATGTCCACACGCATCCCCCAGTAATGTCCCCAACACGGCTCTCCAGTAATATCCCTGACACAACTACCAGTAATGTCCTCACACAGCCTCCCTTTAATCTCTTCACACAGCTCCCTAAGTTGTGCCCACCCCCCAGTATTGTCCCACACACAGCTCCCCAGTAACATCCCCCACACAGCCCCCCAGTAATATCCACACACATTCCCCAGTAATGTCCCCCACACTGCCTCCCAGTGATGTCCCCCACACATCCCCCCAGTAGTGTCCCTCACACGGCCCTCCAGTAATGTCCCAAACACATACCCCCAGTAATGTAGTAATGTCCCCACACAGCCCCCCAGTAAAGTGCCCACACAGCCCCCCAGTAAAGTGCCCACACAGCCCCCCAGTAAAGTGCCCACACAGCCCCCCAGTAATGTGTCCATCCAGCCCCCAGTTACATGCTCACACAGCACCCCAGTAAAGTGCTCACACAGCTCACCAATAATTTGCCCACACAGCCCCCCAGTAATGTCCCCCACACATCCCCCAGTAATGCCCCCCAAACAACCCCCCAGTAATGCCCCCAATCATCTCCCCAGTAATGTCCTCCACACAGCTTCCCAGTAATGTCCCTCACACAGACACTGAGTAATGTCCCTCACACAGCTCTCCAGCAATGTCCCTCACACAACCCCCAGTAATGTCCTCACACATCCCCCCCAGTATTGTTCCACACACAACCCCCAGTATTTTCCCTCACACAGCTCTCCAGCAATGTCCCTCACACAACCCCCAGTAACGCCCCCCACACATCCCGCCCAGTAGTGTCCCTCACACGCCCTCCAGTAATGTCCGTCACACAGCCCCCCAGTAAGGTTTCCCAAAGAGCCCCCGAGTAATGTCCCCCACAGCCTCTGGCCAGTAATGTCCCTCACACAGCTCCAGAATGATGTCCCTCACAGCTTCTCCCCAGTAATGTCCCCCACAAAGCCCCCCAGTAATGTACCCCACAGCCTCTCCCAGTAATGTCTCTCATATTGCCCCCAAGTAATGTCCCCTACACATCCCCCTAGTAATGTCACCCACAGCCTCTTTTCAGTAATGTCCCCCACAAATTCCCCTTGCTTTGTCCTCCACAGCCGCTCTCCAGTAATGTGCCCCACAAATCCCTCGGTAATGTCACTCACAGAGCCCCCAGTAATATCCCTCACACATCACCACCAGTAATGTCCTTCACACATCACCCCCAGTAATGCCCTTCACACATCTCCCCAATAATGTTCCCCACACATCCCCCCAATAATGTTCCTCACACATCCCCAAATATTGTCCCTCACACATTCCCCGAGTGATGTGCCCCACACAGTTACCCCCCATGTTCACCCCCATCCCTTAGCTACTATTATGTCTCCCCCTCAACTCACTGGTGCAGATTTCTGCACAGCAGGTCATGTGATGGCATCATAACATGGCATCATAACAGGTCCTGCAGCCTCCCAGAGGCTACAGGACCTGCAGGGGAAAGCAGTAATGCACACTTTTTCATCACGATCTATGTCTTGAGGACACAAGATTGTGATGAGAGTGGTTAGGAATGCCCAGGAAAAATATCCTGCTGACACGAGTGCCAGATTTTTTGACCTAGCGATGTCCCTGTCTCACTCAGATGACGTCTTACCACAACCCTGGCCATACTGGATGCACTGTATGAAACCTACTACAGCCAAACATAGTGATGATCACATGACCTGCCCAGGCAGGTGCAGGACATGTGATGTGAATATTTGACTAGCAGCCATCTTCTGTCCTGTGTCTCCTCCACAGGGACAAAATCAATAGACAGATTAAAGGTCTAGTAGCATTTTAATTCTCCATCATAGTGTATGTCCACAACATTTTTCTGCTAAGCGGTACAAAATTATTCCTTGAATACCCCTTTTTGTTCATGTTTAAGTCCCGCTAGGCACCCGAATTTCCACACAATAGATGATATTACAGCTTATACCCTCCCCCTCCCTGTACAATGACCTCTATATAGATAACACTGACCCATCATTACATCACTACTGACAATAGATGATGTCACAGCTTATCCCCCCTCCCTGTACAATGACCTCTATATAGATACCACTGACCCATCATTACATCACTACTGACAATAGATGATGTCACAGCTTATCACCTCCCCCTCCCTGTACAATGTCCTCTATATAGATAACACTGACCCATCATTACATCACTACTGACAATAGAGGATGTCACAGCTTATCTCCTCCCCCTCCCTGTACAATGACCACTATATAGATAACACTGACCCATCATTACATCACTACTGACAATAGATGATGTCACAGCTTATCTCCTCCCCCTCCCTGTACAATGACCTCTATATAGATAACACTGACCCATCATTACATCACTACTGACAATAGATGATGTCACAGCTTATCTCCTCCCCCCTCCCTGCACTATGACCTCTATATAGATAACACTGACCCATCATTACATCACTACTGACAATAGATGATGTCACAGCTTATCTCCTCCCCTTCCCTGTACAATGACCACTATATAGATAACACTGACTCATCATTACATCACTACTGACAATACACGATGTCACAGCTTATCTCCTCCTCCCTGTACAATGACCTCTATATAGATAACACTGACCCATCATTACATCACTACTGACAATAGATGATGTCACAGCTTATCCCCTCCCCCTCCCTGTACAATGACCTCTATATAGATAACACTGACCCATCATTACATCATTACTGACAATATTTGATGTCACAGCTTATCTCCTCCTCCTCCCTGTACAATGACCACAGTATAGCCTTCTAGGAAGTACTTTTGCAAAGATTTTAGCATATGTGTTGATAAGTGAAATGGGTCTATAGGACCCCATATCAGGCAGATCTTTCATCTTTTGGGGGATAAGAATTATACTTGCTTCTGCCATTGAATCAGACACTTTCCCCTTCTTATAGATTTCCTCCCGCATACTAAACACCATATGCAAAAGCTCTTCCCTGTTCTCTAATACAGCTCTTTCCTGTTCTCTGTGTCTCTAATACATGTATCATGGATACAAGTATTATACAAGGGTAATTGGTGCTTCCAACATCTCTACCTGACTGTTAGATAAACGTGGAAAATAAAAATCCTTTAACCTATTAAGGACACAGCTCATTTTCTCCCTTAGGACATCCTTTTTCTAATCATCCTGTGTCACGTTATGCAGTTATAATTTTGGAACAGTTTATCTTAGGCTATATTCACAACAACATATAGGGGGCGTATATACGTCCCCCATACACAGCAATGGCCTCACAGCGGCGTACGGGAGCAGTACCGTTCTGTAGCCCTTAGAAAGATAGGACATGTTACTTTATAGAGAGGGGCGGGGGTGAGCGGCGCTCTCCCCTCCTCCTACGTACTATGGTACGGCAAGCATACATCATGTGAATGTACAGGGTTTATTTTTAGACTGTTTTTAATTATATGTTGCACTACACATTAATACCATAGTTTAGTTGAAATATATTGCACTTATTTGTAAAAAAAAAAATGGAAATTTGTTGACATTTTTTTAAAGTCCTGTTTTTCTGAGTTCTAAATGTTATACTCGCCCTGCAGTTGGTTGCTTCTCAACATTAACCATATGTCTGCTCCTTGCTGACATAATTATTAATGTTAATTTATTTTATTAGGATGTTAGGAGGTTTACAATTCAAACAGTGATCTTCCAAATTTTTAAGTAAACTTCAGATTCCGTATTATAGGGGATAATTCATCTTCATAAGGGTTTTAAAAGTTCTATTTATCAGAAACTCCCATAAATCTCCCCATTTTTAAAACTGCAATCCTCAAACTATTCAGTAAAAAGCCTGCAGCCCCTGCCCCGACTACATAGCCATTGAGCCTCTGTATATAGCCTGCAGCCCTAATCCCCACTATATATACATTCAGCCCAAGTATATAGCCTGCAGCCAATGCCCCCAATATATAAGCCATTCAACCCCAGTATATAGTGTGCAGCTCTTGCTTCCACTCTATAGACATTCAGCCGTAATATATAGCCTGCAGCCCTTTTCCCCAATATATAAGTCATTCAGCCCCAGTATATTGCCTGCAGCCCTTGCCCCCTCTATTTAGACATTCAGCCCCAGTATATAGCTTGAAACCCTTGCCCCCACTATATAGACATTCAGCCCCAATATATAGGCTTCCAGCTCGCTGCCCGAGCCTATAAGAAAAAAGCAAACACTGTACTCCGACGACCCAACCACCCCCTGCAGGTCTTCTTCTTTCTCCGGCAATTCTCTGGTTCTGTGTTCCTCCGTGCGGCCGTCAAAGAGACCATGACGTCAGCAGCGGCTCCAGCCTGCATAAAACTAGTAGCAAAAAGCATAAAAGTTGCACATATTACTCATACACCAAGCGACTGGAATGGATCACAGTCCTCACCAGGTTAGTGCTTCTATCTGCAAGTGGTGTCAAGTGTCATTTGACTATAAAAAGCTGCGAAAATACAACAAATAGATACAATAGATATAACAAATTTATTCCCTGTAACAAATGCTGAGGTTACAAAGTCATTTGCAGACAGCAGGAGCTATGATGTGTTTGTGAATATTAAACATCCTGGAGATAATTCCATCCAAGTCAAATAAATCAGTTCCTACTTCAATGGAAAATAAAATTAATCTGTATATACATTGGGCGCTGCAGAAGGAGCTGAAGCATTTATGTCAAAAAGGTAAATATTCTGTGTACACAGCAAATTTCGTCATGCAACTTCTCAGAAATGGAAACTTATTTATCCTCATTTAAACTGAACCTCAACTTTTGACAAGCTTTGCAGCCATCAGTTTGTCACTGTGTGGGCAGAGAAATATCACAGTTTTGGGCATTATGTGACTTGTAACCATCAATTTCTAAAGGATTTCCGCCTGTATCTGTAGTTTCTGGTCCTCTCTGAGGTGGATGGTTGAGAGCCAGCTGCATTCTCCTTCCCCTAGAGCTGCCGTGTATTCTTTGGGGCACATTTACTTACCCGGTCCAGTCGCGATCCCGCGGCCCGTTGTCCGACGCTGATTCGGGTCCGGCCGGGATTCACTAGGGTCGTGCGCCCGATATCCACCAGGTGTCGCTGCTGTGCCGAGGTCCGCCGGAGTTCACCTTCCTCGTCCCGGTGCATGTAAGTGAGCGTCTTAGGACACAAACTCTTTTTTAAATTCCACGTTTTTTCGAATCCGTCTGGTTGTCCGACGGCTGCGCCAACCCAGTTTCTATTGCGTGCAAGCTGGCGCCGATGCGCCAAAATCCGATCGCATGAACGCTATGCTCACCCATCTCCGTCAGCTCCATAGAGATTAATGGAACAAAACAGTCATGAGTGGCCGTCTGCAGCAGGGGTGAACCTAGCCTCTCTGCTGCCTGAGGCGAACTATAAAAAAACGCCCCCTCCTGCGGCCAGCCAAATAGCTAGTTACTATGATTAGTGCAAACAATCAATTGGAACCCCCACGGATCACAAGAAGGAGGGTCCTTGTATTGCAAATTGAAAGAGCAGCTGTTCGCACATGCTCCCTGCTACTTTTCTCATCTCAATGGCACTGTTGTAAATATCCGAGTGCCGTACCCAGCCCTCTCCATCAGTGCCATAGACAATGAACAGAGCGTCAGAGGGCATGTCCTTTCTGGTGTTCCGTTCATTTGTTGTACTACAACCACCGTTCTCGTGGTCCTTGACCCCCACTGATCAACAAGTTATTCCCATATTGTGTGGGGAATCCATTAAAGGGGTTTTCCCACGAAGAAAAGTTAGGGCCTAACTTGCTGATCAGTGGAGTTTTAGAGCTGAGACCCCCACAGATCACGAAAACGAGGGGTCCAACGGGGTCCCATAGACCTCCGTCGGACCACTTGTTGCTCCGTCAGATTAATGGAGAAGCCGAATGGGCATGACGATTCTGCTCCATTAATCTCTATGGAGCTGACGGAGATCGCCGAGCAATGCGCTCACCGATCTCCGCCAGCTCCATAGAGATTAATGGAGCAGAACGGTCATGCGCAGCCGTCTTCTCCATTATCAATGTAGGAACCGACGGAGGTCTATGGGACCCCATTGGATCCCTCATTTTCGGGATCTGTTACTCACACAAGCTCTATGTATACATTACAGACACAAGCACTACATACATGTTACGTACACAAGCTCTATGTATACATTACAGACACAAGCTCTACTTATTACAGCTCTACATACAAACAATATTGTACACTTACCTCTCCTGCAGATAGTTAGAGGTGGTCAGGCAGCCAGTAAGGGACATTGTCTCTCCCACACTAGCATAAGAGTGCAGGCTGCAGCAGTAGGGGGGAGCACAGGACAGAGAAGACACTCAGAGCACTTCCTGCTCTTCTCTCTTTTCTGTCCCCTGACTCCCTCCTCCCCTCACCTCTGTTCCGTCTCCTCCAGCAGATAGTGTCATGCAGCAAAAGCTTCCTCTGTGAGAGGAGCTGCTTCCTCTGCACCTGAGGTGGTAGGGGACCCCTAGGAGCCACTGTCAGCGCTTCCCTGGTACACAGAGGCACGGGAATTGTGGGCGGGGCCTCATCAATGAGTGAAGGAAGCGGAGTACCCTGATTGTACTGAGCTGTGCAGCAGCTTTTACTCCACCTGCAGCGCTGCACAGCACAGTTGACAGTTGACAATCTGTGGCTCCACACTAATGTTGCTCTCTATTGAGCCTGCTACCTCCTACTGACTAATGCCTAGCCAGGACATCCCATGGTCATGATTATTTTATCATGACACGTCCTGGCTCAGACTGGCTGCTCTTTGCCGACATCAGTGACCTGCATGATGCCGCCCTCATTGACCACCAGAGGGCGCCGCCTGAGACGAAAGTCTCAACTCGCCTCATGGGTGGTGCGCCCCTGGTCTGCAGCATTACTCTGACGGAGCGGCGAGCGGACTGACGGAGGTTCTTGGAACCCCATCAGACCCCTTGTTTTCATGATCTGTGGGGGTCTCCTCATTGAGACCCCCCCTCCCCCCGCTGATCAGCAAGCTTTGCCCTATCCTGTGGATAGGGCCTAACTTTTGTCCAAGGGAAAACCCCTTTAAGTGCTGCGATTTTAAAATAGAAAATGCTTCAACGGTAAGGGGTTATCCAAATCAATTTCATTTTATAAACAGGCACATTTTACATAACATATCTCTACAAACCTCCTTAAAGGGTTTGCAACTTTATAACATGTTTTTTGCAATGTGTAAGCGTTGGGGGCGGCATATTGGGAAGTTTAGCAATAAACATCTAGAATAAGTTATACATCACATCTTTTTTCTAGAAATGTAAAGTAAAGCCCCTGGTTCAGAAATGTCTTTTACCTCATCAGCTGCCATTCCTGTCCAAAAAATGGCCACAAGTGGAGGGTCATGTACTTGGTCATGTACTTGGGACAAGTATTTAGAAGGGGATTGTGTTGCGCAAGCTGGCTTTTTCATGCAACAGATCGGGGGGGGGGGGGCGGCCATCAGACGATCCGACTGATTGGGACTGAGCGCGGGATTTAAGTTTCGATTTGTGTCGCAAGAACAAGCACTTACATGCATCAGGAAGAAGAAGGTGAACTCCGGCGGACCTGATCGGGGAAGCGACACATGCAGGATATCGGGCGCACAATCTTCTTGAATTGGGGCAGATGTGCATTCCGGTCAGACACTCCGGAGCGGGGAATGCGCATGGTCGGGTAAGTAAATGTGCCCCATTATGTTAGTATTCATGAATATAAACTTAAGGACCTCAAAGGTAGATTGTTCATGGGCATTTAGGACCATACGACCCTCCATCTGCGGCCATTTTATGGGCAGGAATGCCTGGCAGAGGGACTTTACTTTTCATCTAAAAAAGCGGCACAGTACTATTAATAGATGTATATCGCTAAATTACCTAATATCCTGCCCCCCACATCTACAAAAATTACAAAAAGCAAGAGGCCAACCATTCTAATTCCTGGCACTGCAGTAATATTCTAATACTTATCACAACCTTAAAAAAACAGGTCACATAACTATTTGATAAAATGCCATCCTGCAAGGCAAAACATAAACCCAAAAAGAAAAAGAATGGATGCATAAGTTGTCATAGATGTATATAGATATCGATGTTAAAAACAATTAAAAAGCACAAATCTGTGCACATGAAAAAGGTTCCCCCTTCCCTTTTTCATAAACAAATAGTGAAGAAATATAACCCATATGCACATGTATACATAGATACATGTAAACCTTTCTTTAAATATTAAGGTATATCTGAACAGTAGTAAATAAGTAAGCAGGGGTAAAGCCGATCCTAAAATACATGTTGCCAACATAGTTGCCAAGTTGGGGCACATTTACTAAGGGTCCGCACACCACATTTTTGTCAGGTTTTTTGGCGCACACGATCGAATTTTGGCCCAATCGCACCACTTTTCATGCGACACAAATCGGGGGACGTGGCCGTCGGACAACCGGACTGATTCAGACTAAGCACGGGATTTAAAATTCAAATTGTGTCATAAGACAATGCACTCACATACACCGGGAAGAAGAAGGTGAACTCCGGCGGACCTCAGCGGGGAAGCGACACATGCAGGATATCAGATGCACAATCTTAGTGAATCGCGCCGGACTTCAACCTTGTCAGACAACTCACCTCGGGGATCGCGATAGGACCCGGTAAGTAAATGTGCCCCAATATCACTAATACTGCATAATAAACAAGATTCAAGTGAGATGCATAATACCTACAAAAGTCACAGCTGGTTAACACGACAAGGGAATAGAGATGAAGGGGACCGCAAATTCCCCACGCGTATCGCCTGTCCTGGCACAAGTGATGTATATACCGCTGACTAACCCCTGGATTGGGTGCAAAACAAGCAAAACAAGCATGGTGTGCGTGTCACCGGTCAACATGCAGATATGTCCAGAATGCTAGGCGTGCGTTCCAAGCAGTCGGAAACATGAAAGTATGCGCATGCGCGCAGAGGTTACAATCTATAGATCAGTTATATCAGGGAACGCCGGAGTACTGCTTAGGTATTTGTGACGACGGCAAAGTTTTATGTGCATGGTGTTCCCAATCCAGCGATAGCACTAATGAGCAGCCTCAACAAGACACTTAAAACAAATCCCTACGAGCCCCCCCCCACCCCAACATGTTTCCCTGGAACACTGTCGTCATCAGGGGGATCCCCTGGTGTTTCACGAAACATGTCATGGGGGGCTTGTAGGGATTGTGTTTTAAGTGTCTTGTTGAGGCGTCTCATTAGTGCTATCGCTGCAGAGATACACTAGTAGAATTCAGTAGAGGAGAGATCTGTCTCAAGTATACATTAACTTTTTGTCTTCATACCAATAAGGGTTAAGTTTTAGGCCTGACCAATAAGACTCTTAGGACAGTTTGGAATCAAGGTGTAAAGTTGCCTTGGCAGTCCTATAAGGGTTTATTATGCTTGGTGTTAATGGTAGATTTCCTTTCCAACATCATAATCTGCGCACCGCCATCGGCACACAATGGGGGTCATTTACTAAGGGCCCGTCGGTTTTCACGAATTTTTCAGTTTTGCGCCAAATTGCCCCGGGACTTTGGCGCACACGATCGGATTGTGGCGCCGACTTCCACGCAAAAATAGCACTCACATACACCGAGACAGAGAAGGTGAAGGACTTCAGCGCAGCAGCGACACCTAGTGGACATGGGGCGCACGACCTTAGTGAATCCTGGCAGAACCCGAATCAGCGTCGGAGAACACGCCGCTGGATTGCGACTGGACCGGGTAAGTAAATCTGCCCCAATATGATGTCAGCAAGTGGCTGACATCATGGAATATGCAACGGCAGAGTGTGGGGACTGGAAGATGGAGCCTGAGCTGAAGACAGAAGATGACCTGCGGGGGGAGTCGGAAAGGTGAATACATAGTTTTTTGGGTTTTATTAGGCTGGCCAGGGGGCTGCTGGCTATATACTGGGGAGTAGGCACTGGCTATATACAAGGGGGCTGCTGGCTATATACTGGAGAAAATAGGCTGCTGTCTATATACTGGGGGCAGGGGCCTACTGGCTATATACTAGGGGGCAGAAGCTGGTTATATTCTAGGAAACAGGGGCTGGCTATATACTGGGGGGCTGCTGGATATATACACGGGGGCATGTGCTTGCTGGCTATATACTGGGGAGGCTGTGACCAATGCATTTCCCCCCTAGGCTAATACTAGAGTCAATAGTTTTTCCCAGTTTTATGTGTTAAAATGAGGTGCCTCGGCTTTTATTTGGATCTGCTTATACTCACATACATACGGTAATAAGATAAAAATGATAATAACCACCCCCTCTGTCTTTAAATCCCTAACCATTTTATACAACTTTGCTTGCGGTCAATGTGTGTGTGATTTTTTTTACCTGGTTTATTATTTGCCTCTTTCTGGACATGGCCCCTTTTAATCTAACCGGAACAATGAGGTATATAATATAAACAAAATGTTCCAAAGTAACTGGCTCCAAGGAACTTTCCACCATTGCCTTCGGCTATGTAACTTGGGCGCCGTACAAAAAAGGATGTACTCGTTAAAAAATCTAGGCACTTCCTTGAGCGAGACCAGATACAAAGTGGAGACCCTGCACATCCAAGCCATTAGCTGCATTGCACCAATCCAGGTAATACCATTTATCACATATTGGTCTCAGCTTCTTCATATTTATGGCAGAATGCTTACCAATAATTGTTATTATTATCACTATATAGTCTGCTGGAATATAATCTTTCTTTATTTACATTTTTTTAATTACTATTATTGTTCTTACTTTGTACATTTAGGCTGATTTCACATCTTCTTTTAGGATTTTGACAGAATCTACAACCATTGCTCCTCAGTTAGAGCAGATCTGTACAGTGCTGTAGAATATGATGGTTGTATATAAATGAATCTGTATTATTATTATTATTATTATTTACAGAGCCATAGGTGGTAGTGAAAAACTTTTCTTGTGATGTGATGTTGGTGGAGTTATTAGATTTTTACTAGTTTACTAGATTGCCTCAAAAAGTGGAAACCCGCACAGCAAATGTATACTTAGAGTATGCCTCAAGAGGCCATCACACTCTGATTGGCAATATGTAACCAGAAAAAAGAGACAAAGGGGAGTGTGTATAGGCCAAAAATATCTATATACAAATCTTTATTTATGTCACAAATGATAAACACTACAAAACATGCATATATATTGTTAAAAACACCTAAAACGTACAAATGTACATGCAGTTTGACTAGATTAGTATTTTATAGATGGTCTAAATCAAGATGTGCAGCACAGAGAAAGAAACTCAAACTACCTCCCCTTTAAGAACACAACTTAACACTGCCTCATATATACACAAAAACTACTATAATACCTTCTCCGATAAACTAGAATATACAGTAACTACTATAATACTGTCCCCTATGTACAAGAATATAATTACTATAATACTGTCCCCTATGTACAAGAATATAGCTACTATAATACTGTCCCCTATGTACAAGAATATAATTACTATAATACTGTCCCCTATGTACAAGAATATAGCTACTATGATACTGCCCCCTATGTACAAGAATATAGCTACTATAATACTGCCCCCTATGTATAAGAATATAACTACTATAATACTGTCCCCTATGTACAATAATATAACTACTATAATACAGCCCCCTATGTACAAGAATATAACTACTATAATACTGCCCCCTATGTACAAGAATATAACTACTATAATACTGCCCCCTATGTACAAGAATATAATTACTATAATACTACCCCCTATGTATAAGAATATAACTACTATAATACTGCCCTCTATGTACAAGAATATAACTACTATAATACTGCCCCCTATGTACAAGAATATAACTACTATAATACTGCCCCCTATGTACAAGAATATAACTACTATAATACTGCCCCCTATGTACAAGAATATAACTACTATAATACTACTACCCCCTATGTATAAGAATATAACTACTATAATACTGCCCCCTATGTATAAGAATATAACTACTATAATACTGCCCCCTATGTACAAGAATATAACTACTATAATACTGCCCTCTATGTACAAGAATATAACTACTATAATACTGCCCCCTATGTACAAGAATATAGCTACTATAATACTGCCCTCTATGTACAAGAATATAACTACTATAATACTGCCCCCTATGTACAAGAATATAGCTACTATAATACTGCCCTCTATGTACAAGAATATAACTACTATAATACTACCCCCTATGTATAAGAATATAAGTACTATAATACTGCCCTCTATGTACAAGAATATAACTACTATAATACTGCCCCCTATGTACAAGAATATAACTACTATAATACTGCCCCCTATGTACAAGAATATAACTACTATAATACTGCCCCCTATGTACAAGAATATAACTACTATAATACTACTACCCCCTATGTATAAGAATATAACTACTATAATACTGCCCCCTATGTATAAGAATATAACTACTATAATACTGCCCCCTATGTACAAGAATATAACTACTATAATACTGCCCCCTATGTACAAGAATATAGCTACTATAATACTGCCCCCTATGTATAAGAATATAACTACTATAATACTGACCCTATGTACAAGAATATAACTACTATAATACTGCCCTCTATGTACAAGAATATAACTACTATAATACTGCCCCCTATGTACAAGAATATAACTACTATAATACTGCTCCTATGTACAAGAATAAAACTACTATGATAATGCCCCTTATGTACAAGAATATAACTACTATAATACTGCCCCCCATGTACAAGAATATAACTAACTTAATACTGCTCCCTATGTACAAGAATATAACTACTATAATACTGCTCCCTATGTACAATAATATAACTAATTTAATACTGCTCCCTATGTACAAGAATATAACTACTATAATACTTCCCCCTATGTACAAGAATATACCTACTATAATACTGCCCTTATGTACAAGAATATAACTACTATAATACTGCCCCCTATGTACAGGAATATAACTACTATAACACTGCTCCCTATGTACAAGAATATAACTAATTTAATACTGCCCACTATGTTCAAGAATATAACTACTATAATAATGTCCCCTATGTACAAGGATATAACTACTATAATACTGCCCCCTATGTACAAAAATATAACTACTATAATACTGCCAAATATGAACAAAAATATAACTACTATAATACTGCCCCCTATGTACAGGAATATAGCTACTATAATACTGCCCCCTATGTACAAGAATATAACTACTATAATACTGCCCCCTATGTACAAGAATATAACTACTATAATACTGCCCCCTATGTACAAAAATATAACCTCTATAATACTGCCCCTATTTGCAAAAATATAACTACTATAAAACTGCCCCCTATGTACGGGAATATAACTACTATAAAACTGCCCCCTATGTACAAGAATATAACTACCATAATACTGCATTTTATGTATAAGAATATAACTACTATAATACTGCCCCCTATGTACAAGAATATAACTACTATAATACTGCCCCCTATGTACAAGAATATAACTACTATAATACTGCCCCCTATGTACAAGAATATAACTACTATAATACTGCCCCCTATGTACAAGAATATAACTACTATAATACTGCTCCCTATGTACAAGAATAGAATTACTATAATACTGCCCCCTATGTACAATAATATAACTAATTTAACCCCTTAAGGACGCAGCCATTTTGCAGGTTAAGGCTCAGCCCGATTTTTTGGATTCTGACCTGCGTCGCTTTATATGGTTATAACTTTTGAACACTGTTACTTATCAAAACGATTCTGAGATTGTTTTTTCCCCACATGTTGTACTTCATTTTAGTGGTAAATTTTGGCTGATAAGTTTTGCGTTTATTTGCAAAAAAAAAGAAAATATGATAAATTTTTTGAAAAATTTGCCATTTTCGAAATTCAAAATCATTGCGTTTCCAGGCAGATAGATTTACCACCTAAATAAGTTGCTGAATAACATTCCCCATTTGTCTACTTTACATTTTCATAATTTTTGATATGTCTGGATAATTTATTTTGATGTCACGCGGCTTACAAAAAGAATATCGCTTTTCCGGATTTTCAGAATTGACTATTTTGGGGATAAATACAGTTTGGAATGAAATTTTACATATTTAGCATCAAAACCCCCCTATATAATCAACCCAATTTCAAATCTGCACCCCTCAAGCTATCAGAAACCGCTTTTACGAAGATTGTTAACCCCTTGAGATCTTCATAGTAATTGAATCAAAATGGAGGTGAAATTTAGAATGGTCAAATTGTTCCCTTATACGTTCATTTAGCACTAAAATTTACACATTTCCAAAATATAAAAAGAGAAAACCCACCATACAATTTGTTCTGCAATTTCTCCTGAGTACAAAGACCCCCCACATGTGGCCGTTACTTGTTTTATGGGCGCACAGCGAGACGCAGAAGGGAAGGAGCGCCCTGCAGCTGCCAGGATTTTAGTTTCCTCATTGGCCCCTTTTGAAGGCTATAAAATTTTCGCTTTTGCGCTATTAGGGCCATGTGATGCCATTTTTTTTGCGGGATGAGATGCTTTTTCCATTGTTACCATTTTGGGGTTGGTATCACCTATTGTTGAAAATTTAGGAACTTTTTTTGAGGGCAGGAGTAGAAAAGCATCAATTCTGTACTGGATTTTTTACTCTTTTTTTTTTTGGTGTTCACCGTATAGACTAATAATCATGTTATCTTTATTCTATGGGTCGATACAATTACGGGGATACCAGACTTGAATATATTTTCTTACGTTTTACTAAATTTGTCAAACAAAACCCTAATGTGGGGAAAAATCTATCATTTATGTATTGCCGTCTTCCAAGTGACATAACATTGTTACTTTTTTGGCTACGGAGCTGGTTGATGGCTTGTTTTTTGCGGGACATGTTGTACTTTGCACCAGTATCATGTCGGAGTACACATGGTTTTTTGATCGCATTTTATAGCATTTTTTGTGGGATTGAATAGCTAAAAATCATAATTTTTGGAAGGTTTATAGCAGTTTTTTTTTACGGCGTTTATCGTGGGGGTTCAATAATGATTTACTTTTATTCTACGGGTTGTTACGGACGCGGTGATACTATATATGTGGGGTTTGTGTTATGATTTAGACTTTTTTTTTAGTTATATGTCTCTTTATATGTTTTGGGGGTTTTGGGCATTTTTAGTGATTTATTACTTTATTTTTTTATTGAATAACATTTTTTTTTTTACTTTTTCACTTTTATACCATGGGACATGAAGAAGCAATCTTCTGATTGCTTCTTCATGATAATATTCTGCAATACTCATGTATTGCAGGGTATTATCAGTGTCAGCCTATACACTTGCATAGGCTGGCACTGTGCCAGTAAGATGACGTCACAGACGCCATCTTACTGGCAATTCTTGCAGGTAACTCTGGGGTCCAGATCGGACCCCAGAGTTACTATAGCAACGATCGGCGCACCCCGAAAACGGTTCGGGGGGGCCGATCGTGGGGGAAAGACCCCCCAGATACATGTTAGATGCCGCGGTCGCGCTGACCGCGGCATTTAACGGGTTAAGCACCCGCGATCGGAGACAACTCCGATCGCGGGTGTTACACTGGGGTGCCGGCTATCAGTCACAGCCGGCACCCCGTCTTTCCCGATGCCGGTTCGGCTCAGATCTTGAGCCAAACCGGCATCAGCTCAGCGTACGATATATCGGACGCTGAGCGCTAAGTCACTGAGCTCAGCGTCCGATATATCGGACGCTGAGCGGGAAGAGGTTAATACTGCTCTCTATGTACAATAATATAACTACTATAATACTGCCCCAATGTACAGGAATATAACTGCTATTACTACTACTATTATGCCATATAACACCGCCAACAAGTCCCCTGTATATTGCCAGCCAGTCCTTCCAGTATACAGCCAACCAGTCCCATCAGTATACAGCCAGCCTACCCCCTTGATATAGCCAGTTCCCCATGGGTATAGCCACCCCTTCCCCATATAACCAACCAGCCCCCCAGTATATAGCCAGCCAGCCTCCCCAGTATATAGCCAGCCAGTTCCCCCCAGTATACAGCCAGCCTGACCGCTGTATATAGCCATCCCCCATATACATAGCTATCGAGCCCCCCCCACTATATAGGCAGCCTCCCAGTAGATAACCAGCCAAGCCCTAGTACATAGCCAGCCCCCCAGTATACAGCCAGCCAGTCCCCTCAGTATACAGCCAGCATGCCCCCTGAATACAGCTAGCCCCCCTGGATATAGCCAGCCCCCCCTGGATATAGCCAGTCAGCTCCCATAGTATATAGCCAGCTATTCCCTTTATGTAGCCACCCAGTATAAAGCCATCCCCCCTGTATATAGCCAGCCCCTGTTTACAGCCAGCCCCGCAGTATATAGCCAGCCAGTACCTCCCCAGTATAAAATTAGCCTGCCCCCCCAATATATAGCCAGCCATACACCCCACATATAGTCAGCCCCCAGTATATAGACAGCCAGTCCCCCCAGTATATAGGTAGCCCCCCATTATATAGACAGCCAGTCCCCCCATTATATAGACAGCCCTTCCCCCCAGTATAAAGCCAGCCAGTCCCCCCGGTATATATCTAGCCCCCCCCCATATAGCCAGCCAGTTCCCTGGTATACAGCAAGATAGTCCCCCCAGTATACAGCCTGCCTGCCCCCTGTATATAGCCAGCCCCCTGTATACAGCTAGCTAGTCCCCTGAATATAGCCAGTCAGCCCCTGTAATAGCCAGCCAGTCTTCCCAGTTTATAGCAAGCCATTCCCGGAATAAATAACCAGCCTGCCCCCTTGACATAACCAATCCCCTCATATAGCCAGCCCCCCAGTATATAGCCCACCAGTCCCTCCACTATACAGCCAGTCTCCCAGTATACAGCCATCCCCCCTATATATAGCCAGCCCCTGTATATAGCCAGCTAGCCCCTCGCTAGTATATTTCCAGCCTGCCCCCAATATATAGCCAGCCTGCCCCCCAGTATATAGTCAGTCCCCCCATATAAGCAGCCAGTCCCCTAGAATATAGCCACCCACCATATATATTCAGCCCCTGTATATAGCCATCCCCCAGTATATAGCCAGCCTGCCTCCCCAGTATATAGCCAACCAGTCTCCCCAGTATTTAGCCAGCCAGTCCCCCTGGATATAGTCAGCTTCCCCACATAACCATCCCCCAGTATACAGCCAGTCTGCAAGTATACAGCCAGCCTGCCCCCAGTATATAGCCAGCTCCCCTGGATATAACCAGCCACCCCAGTATACAGCTAGCCTGCCCCTTGTATATAGACAGCCAGCCCCCCTCCCCAGTATATAGGCAGCCAGTCCTGCCCTGCCCAGCACATAAAAATAATAAACCGTGTACTCACCATGTACTCACCTCCGACACTCCCCCTCCTTTATATCCCCAGCCCCCCCCCCCCATATAGCCATCCAGCCCCCCAGTATATAGCTAGTAGTTGGGTCACGCGATAAGCAGTCTGACCACTATTAATGCATGACACCAGACCCGCAACTTGGAATTTTGGGGCCCCTGATTGGAATATTTTTGTGAGCCCCCCAACTGGCATCCATTCCCACATTGATACATGATATTGTATACACACTTTTTTTTAACAAAGCATTTTTAAACCGTGACAAGCTAGACAGGACCCATGTGCCCACCCAGTATATAGATAGCCCTAGCACATGCCCACTCAGTATATAGATAGCCCCTGCATGTGTCCTCTCAGTATATAGATAGCCATAGTACATGCCCACTCAGTGTATAGATAGCCCCTGCACTTTCCCACTCAGTGTATAGATAGCCCCTGCACTTTCCCACTCAGTGTATAGATAGCCCCTGCACTTGTCCACTCAGTGTATAGATAGCCCCTGCACTTGCCCACTCAGTGTATAGATAGCCCCTGCACTTGCCCACTCAGTGTATAGATAGCCCCTGCACTTGCCCACTCAGTGTATAGACAGCCCCACCGGTTCACATATAGCTCCTTTCCAGTTCACAGCAGATGTCCAAGTTTAATGAAATGTCCTGCCTGATGCCCCCTTTAATGAAATGTCCTGCCAAGCAGTGGCGTACCGACCGCGGTACTGGCAGTCGGGCAGGAGCCTCCGTCCGTCTGGACAGGAAGCACCTGCTCGTCACTGTATAGTGCTCGATGCGGCCGCTTGAGCTCTATAACCGGAGCAATGTGGCCGAAAGACAACCCCGCCGCACATCGATCCATGAACTGGGCTGCGCGGCCACGTGATGACGTCAGGCCGCGCACCCTTTCCTGTCCAGACGTGTGCGGAAGACAGAAGATGCGGGACCCGCTGCCTGAGGGGAGTACAGGGTTTTTTTTTTTAAATCTGAGGTAAAAGGGGCTTATTGTATAAATGTATATGATATGCTAATTAATTGTGGGGGGGCCAGAATATGAAATAATTCATTGTGGGGGTACAGAATATGTAATAATTCATTGTGAGGGGACAGAATATGAAATAATTCATTATGGGGGGACAGAATATGTAATAATTCATTGTGAGGGGACAGAATATGAAATAATTCATTGTGGGGGGAGAGAATATTAAATAATTAATTGTGGGGGGCAGAATATGTAATAATCACTGAAATGCCGCTTAGCAGAAAGGGTTTTGAGAGTTTTTTTAGGTATAATTTGGGGGGGGCCCCATTAGGAATTTTGTCCTGGGGCCCAGTGGAGTCTAGTTACGCCACTGCTGCCAAGGTTTTTTTTCCTCATTTAAGGCCAGGGAATTTGGGGGCTAGTAGGTACTATGACCCCCTTGGGCCCTCCTTTTGATTTAAAAGGGGGGGGGGCCTTGAACACATTCCCACTAGACCCCCTATGATAGCGGCCCTGCATGACACTACAATCTCTGTAAAGTAACAGTCAGCAGATTACTCACAGGGCTCCCGGGATCATAACAGTCCAAGACAAGGACCAGGCTACTGCTGCAAGAAAATAGTATTTTAGAAATTTGCAAATAAGTGTTAGATAGTACCTACCTGTAGGTAGTACCTGTAGCTGCATAGTGGTGAGCCCCAAGAACAGTTATATTAATGGGGGGCCTTAGGCATGTTAGCCGTATACTATCCAGCTCCACCCCCAGTGTTGCCTTGCATGTCCAACCAGTTTGCTTGAAAATACTATTTTTCAATAAAGCAGATACTGGCCGAAATGTGCCAGTATCATCCTTAAAATGACTCTGTTTCTTTATATGTTTTCTATAAAACAAACAAGAATTAGTTAAAATGGAATAAAAATGTTCTTATTGACAAAGACTTTGCATTTCTTTATTAAAGGGGTTGTCCATGTACAGCACACACTTACTGCTCTCATTCGGCCATTAGACAGGCCGCTACCACCAGTTACTGTTTGTATCCAAAGTCCGGTGGAGACTCAGCATCAGCATTGCATAAATCCGCTACAGCAGCAGTTGAAGGCCGTAGCAGGTGTGTGCAATGTCGACGTTTCATCAACCCCGACCTAGAGGCCATCAGTCACGAGCAGTGCCGCAGCTAAAGGGGAGCACCAGAAAGTCTGAGTATTCGCCTAGAGCCATATGTCCAGCGTTTATTGAATTCGGACAGCCCCTTTAAAGGAAACCTACCACTTGTAGTGGCAGGTTTCCGATGGCAATATCGGGCACCAGCTCAGGGTGAGCTGGTGCCGGAGCTTATTTTAGTTAGTGTTTTAAACCGCGGTATCGCGGTTTAAAACACTTTTTAAACGTTGTAGCCGGCGCAGGCAGGTACGCGCTCGGCGCTTACCGTGCACGCGGCTCTCATTCACTTCCTATGTAGCCGCGTGCACGGTAAGCGCCGAGCGCGTACCTGCCTGCACCGGCTACAACGTTTAAAAAGTGTTTTAAACCGCGATACCGCGGTTTAAAACACTAACTAAAATAAGCTCCGGCACCAGCTCACCCTGAGCTGGTGCCCGATATTGCCATCGGAAACCTGCCACTACAAGTGGTAGGTTTCCTTTAAATATAAATGTTTCACATCATTGTGTATATTCCTACATCGTTTTGTTTTGGCAATTTTTTATTTATTTATTTTTTTACTTTTTCCAGTGCCGCTGACCCCTACTGAAACGAAATGAAATTCCTGTGGGCCTTCCTGTTGTTGGCATTTACTATAGACTCAGTCTATTCATATGCAAGCAGATCTCCAGCAGACTACAGACAAGGTAAGCCAAAGAGTGATGAATGGTTTGTCAGGGTTATAACTACAATCACAGAGGTGTCCTGGAAATAACCTCCATGACCTACCCACAGTATAACATTATATCTGATCCATGGAGGACTAACAACCATCCCATCCATTGTTTTAATCTTGCATTCACAGAGAGGCTTAATAATAATAATTCCTTAACATATATACTGCACACAGATTACGCAGCGCTGCACAGAACTTGCCAAATGGGTCCCTAATGGGGTTCACAATCTATCATTAACCTACCAGTATGTTAAGGAGTGTGGGAGGACACCGGAGGACCCAGAGGAAACGGAGAGAACATACAAACTCTTTGCAGATGTTGACCCTGCTCCCTGGGACTTGAATCCAGGTCCCTAGTGCTGCAAGGCTGTAATGGATAGACCATCCATTATAAATCATTGAAACCTCTTTAACCTTTGGACAGACACACTTTTTGAGACTTTAAATAATAACCTAAAAGGGTTTGTCCAATTTGAACAAATTTGTTTATGATCACTTTGCCCAGACTAAGGAAGTAAGCAATGAACAGCAAACAGAGATCTAGTATACATTGCATATAGAAAATGTATGGAAAATCACATTATGTAAACAATAATATTTATATGTTGGAACTAGACAAACCCCTTTCCGGCTTGTCATGAGAACTATATGAATCAAATGTAAACTTAGCCTGCATGTAACAGTATTAAACTTCAATGTAAACTATACCTGAATGTATAAATGGATCCTTACAGACACTGTGATTCTGAGATCAGACCCCCCTATTAATTTCCAGAATAAGTGGAGCATCAGTTCTTAGACTCTATTTCAGCCACTCATGAACAATCTCTAAGTGATACAGTGGGTTTGGGTTATCTAGTCTAAAGGCAATCTACCGACAGGATGAAGGATTGTAAACCAAGCACACTGACATACTGGTGCGTGCCCCCTCTTGCAGGATTCACTTTTCTTTAAGCTGCCCTTGTTTTTAGAATAAAAGGCTTTAAAATAATAAGGGGCTCCAGGTTCCATTAAAATCTCTGGAGCCTGGAGCCTCTCAGGCTCATTTGCATAATTTTCAAATGCTTTTTTGTAAAAATGAAGAAATAAGAATCTAAAAAAGATTGGATCCAGCAAGAGGGGGAGCACACCAGTATGTCAGTGTGCTTGGTTTACAATCCTTCCTCCTAGTGGTAGAATTCCTCTAAGTTTAAGAACTTGTGCTAAGTTAAGAATCCCTTGTGCACAATATAAAACATTGATCATTGGGTCCAACTGCTAGAAATTCGTGTTTTCTTAAAGGGTCTGGGGCCACATTGGTTCCTTAGAACTGTATATATGCTATCTTGTATGCTTTATGTAATCTGAGAAGAACCAATACAATTAACTTTACATTTCCTTTGCAGTTATTGGACGGGCATTTCAAGCTGCATCTGCTGGGCTGAAGGGAGTAAAGTTTCCACCAATGCCCAGTAGTGGTATCCTAACATCAGGTTTAGGTTCAGCAACTTCTCTCACAAAGTAAGTTATTTACTAATTAGAACATAAAATAATGCAGACAACATCTTACGTTTTGATGACAACTATAAAAAAGACTTTTCAAAGATGATGATATACAGATGAGTGGTATTAGGTCAGATCGGTGGGGGGCCATCACCCATCAGCTGTCGGAGAAGACCCCTGTGATGAGACCTTGTGTAGCGGATGTGGCTGGTATTGTACTGTGTTTCCATTCATGTTATGTCACAGTCGAGGGAAGAGAACACAGTGGATTAGATGCTATGGCCCCTAAAAATAGCTGATCAGTGGGGTTCAAGGGTTGTTGACCTCCACCAAACAACATGTTGCTTTACTATAGCCTGCTGCGAAAAAAAAAAATGTTACACACACTGGGGCACATTTAATGAGGGTCCACAGACCGCATTTTCGTCGGGTTTCCTGACTTTTTCCATTTTGCACCGCATTTAACTGGGATTTTTGGCGTACCCGAATGGATTTTGGCGCAATCACGCCGACTTTAATGCGACATAAATCGAGGGGCGTGGCCGTTGGACAACCTGACTGATTAGGACTAAGCGCGGGATTTAACATTCAAAACTGTGAGGCAACCAAGCACTTACATGCACCGGGAAGTAGAAGGTGAACTCTGGCGGACCTGAGCAGGGAAGCGACACATGTAGGAAATTAGACTCCGAATCCTCGTCAGACAACGCACCTCAAGGATTGCGACGGGACGGGTAAGTAAAAGTGCCCCATTGTTTTTGGATAGTTCCAATCACAGTCGGATTATCATTGGCTGTGTGTTGCAGTTTGGAACGGATAATTTGGATCATTGTTTGGAATATTGGTCTTATGGTATAGTGATAAAAGGACACAGATGACGGCACCAACCTTGTAGTGTAACAATTTTCCAGCGTTCCTTCGGTCACTCATAGCTCCACGATCTTACCAACTTATTAACCCGCTCATTCCCGGGGTGCACACAGAATGCCAAGGCACAATAATCGTGTAGAGAGTAGGAAAGCGGAGTAAAAGCGGAAAACTTTATCGGCTAGGCGACGGGCCGTTTCGCGGACTAGGCGCTTTCTCAAGCCTCGGACAAGCCTTGTCCGAGGCTTGAGAAAGTGCCTAGTGCACGAAACGGCCTGTCGCCTAGCCGTGGCGTGCACTTTGCTTTCCTACTCTCTACACGATTATTGGTCTTATGGTAGTTTTAATTGGCAACAGTGCAGTGGTGTTATTATTTGGTAATGGTACTGTGGTATTATGATTTGGTAATATTATAGTGGTCTCATTATGAAATAATAGTATGATGGGATTATTTTATAGTTGTCATGGACCAAAATTGGAATTGGTTCAGTAACCAATAGGTAGGAATTTATGAAACAATCCTAAACTAAAGAAACCAATGTTTCTTATAACTCTAGAGCTTAGGCTGATATTTGAAACAGTCAAACTATGTGGTATCTTTTTACATTTATTGTTGCAGTTGGGGGCACTGCAGTTGGGACTCTTAATCTGACCCTTGTTCCAGCCAATAGAGTGGAAGGAAAGGAAGTAAACTCCATCCCATAATAGTTCATCAATATTAAGCCCATAACACCAAGGGCAGTTTTCGCTGTGTGGACAGCGCCCAATTTTTCTAATATGACATCTCTCTACAGGGCAATAACTTTAAAATGCTTTAATAGACCCAGGTGATTTAGGGACAGTTTTGTGACCCTTCATACTTCATTTTATTTGGAACATTTTGGTGATAAGATTTTCATTTGTTCATTGAGGAAAGTTCATTGAGGAAAACATACCATTTTCAAAATTCTTAATAATTTACTTTTTTGAGCAGATCCTACTCCCCAAATGTCTTAACCCCTCAAAGACGTGGCTCTTTTTTTGTTTTTTGGGTTTCCATTTTTGCTCCCCACCTTCAAAAATCAATAAATTCTTTATTTTTCCATGTACAGAGCTCCATGTGGGCGTGTTTTCTGTGAAACAAATTGTACTTTCCAGTGATCGTATCTAATATTCCATGCTGTGCACTGGGAAGCGGGAAAAAAATCCAAATGTGGTGAAATTGGCAAAAAAACACATTTGCGCCACTTTCTTGTAAGCTCTGCATTTATGCCTTTCAATTTCCATTCCAATTGACACCTCCACTTTATTCCTTGGGTTGGTACAATCACTGGGATACTGCATTTAAATAGAGTTTAATATGTTTTATCAGATCTTAAAAAAAATGAAAACCTTTAGTATCAAAAAAATGTTTTAATCTTCTGGCGCTAATAACTTTTGCATACTACAGCTTACAGATATGTGTATGGTCTCATTTCTTGCAGAATAATATGACGTTTTCATTGCTACTATTTTAGGGACTGTATAACCTTTTGATCACTTTTTATTACATTTTTTATGAGTTGCGAAATGGCAAAAAAGTGGCGATTCATTCATTTGGGCCCTATTTTCCTTTAAAATATTCAAAACCATGAATAACCGTTTTTATATTTTGACAGAATGGGCATTTTGGGATGCGGTTATGCCTAACATGTTCTAGGGAAGAAGGGGGGTTCTTTTTTCTATTTTTTTCTTACAGGGGCAGATTTATCAAGCTATCTGAAAGTCAGAATATTCTCATGGCAACCAATCACAGCTCCCCTTTAAAATATTCACGAGCACTGGTAAAATGAAAGCTGAGCTGTAATTGGTTGACATGGGCAACTAGGAATATTCTGACTTTCAGACAGGTTGATAAATCTGCCCCCCTATTTTTTAAACCCCTTAGGGTACTTTAACCCTTGGGTGCCTAATCGCTTCTACCACATACTGCAATATTACAGCAGACGCTTACAGATCAGGCTAAATGACAGGCCTGGGATCTATTTTAGACTTCTGCCTCTTATAGTACCTGATCATAAATGACGAAAAATAAAGTCTTGTTATGGCATCTATAATGTGAAAGGAGCCTAAATATGTAAATAGTAGTAAGTGTTTGGCCAAGGAAACCCTATCCCTCGTTGTAATTATGATAATTAAGGTCTTATTTCCTAATTTAATGTTTTTTTTTTTTCACTTTTACAGTGTTGCTCTTTCTGACTCAAAACTTCTTGACCTCAATGTGGTAGTTACAGGACGTGGTTTATCTATAACAACTAAAGTAATCCTTGATGTGAGCAGCAACGAGTAAGTTAAAATTTTAAAGCATTTATTATAAAGGTTTTTTTTCTTTCTTAACTGAAAATGTTCAGCAAGAGAATTGCAGCAGGAAACACCTGTATATTGTACAATATAATATACAATTAGTAATACAGAACGCTGACTTTTCAGGACCATTCTCTGGTAATGGCACATAATACACATACAGGGGGAGGTATCACTGTAGTTACACTGCAGGAAGGGAAATCCTAACTAGCGGGCGTATAGCAAGGCACTTTGGACAATAAAAAACAGATCAATAACAGATAAAAAGATACAAACAGAATATATTAATATAATATATAATAAACAGACTATGCAGCTCATTGTTGGGTGGGAGTCACAGCTTTTATAGTGAATTAATTACTTTTTTAGCAAGGCACCTAAAATTAAATGTTCAGTCGGACCCCCAGCTGACAAGTCGGCCATCCGGGCTGGGCATCCCTCATTACATTCTACCTTCCGCTAGCTATATACAATATACAACACAACAAAACGGGAGGGTGGGTAAGACAGATTTAAGACAGTGGTGAGAAAGAGGAAAAGGTGGGGGAGAGACCAGCGTTATATATCCCTGGGATCATGTGGAAGCGGGAATTATGGGCCAATCAAAGCTATATCTCCCATTCAGTGCCTCAGCAAAAAATCTCATACAAAACAAGCCACCCCACCCTTCCTGAAAAAATTGTGAGGCATCTTGGAGACAGAAAGGTGACATGGAGGGTACCCACAATCGGGTACCCTCCATGTCACCTTTCTGTCTCCAGGATGCCTCACAAATTTTTCATACGCTGATTTGTACTTAATTTGGGACTGTCTTGCATATTTTGCCAACCAAATCCACTTTTGACTTCAGGCAACTAATTCCAGAAAAAAAAAATCATCTGTAAATCTCCTTCGGTCCCCCCATAGTGACTTTTGTGGGACTTTTAAACTAAAAAGTTGCACATCCACTGCACACATGACGACTGCGTGTACCACATTTATCAAGTCATCCAAGCCATTTTACTCGTATATTGTTTGCATTATTTCCATAGGCCATTTCACTTCTAAAATAAAGTTGATCCACAATTTATCTTCCAACAAAAAGCCATATTTTCATGTAATTATTTTGGAAAAATGAGCAGACTGCATATGATTTCATACAGCTTCAAAAATTATATTTATCTATATATGTTTATATTTAGTGACTCCCCTAAAGGTGGCTGCATGAAGTCCTTTACCTGGCAGAAATTGTTGCTCCCCTGACACACAGGGATAAATAGTAAGGGTGTGGTCATTCGTACAATGCAGTGCTAGCAAAAGGGGGCAGACTTCGGCCCGCTGGCATATGCTTTTCCATGGAAATGCATGTGATTGGACCAATGCAAGACACTGTGTTCTGGTAACCGATCTCTGGTGTTTCCATTTGTAAATGCAGAGCTAGCGGTACATGTGACCACACCCTGAGAGTCCACCTACTCACAGTGCTTTACAGTGAGACTCCTGATTATCCTGACCACACATATTGATTTACAGAGAGAGTCCTAATTACTCAGCCCACACACAGTGATTGACAGTGAGAGTCCTGATTACTCTACCCACACACAGTGATTGACAGTAATACTCCTGATTACCCCGCCCACACATAGTGATTTACAGGGAGAGTTCTAATTACCCCGCCCACACACAGTGAATGACAGTGAGAGTCCTGATTACTCTGCCCACACACAGTGATTGACAGTCCTGATTAATCCAAAGTAACGGAAAAAGGCGGCACTTCATTAAAACGACCTTATCCTTTTTTTCTTCATTTTGAAACATCAAGGAATTAGGCAGAAGTTAAGCCTAAGCGTTTCAAGCACTATGTGCTCTTAATCATGGCATAAACTCTGAGTAACAAAGTAAAATATTTAAAACATCAGCTAATCCCTATGTGGGGGGTATGTACTGCTGAAATGGTGATTCGCTTAAGGGTAAAACACCCTACATAGCACGTCACCAAGAACAGCAGACAACTTCCCATATCAGGTAATTCTTACATATGTAGTAACATTATTTACATATAAATTTGCCCTCATCCAGAAATGTATAAACAATCCTTTTAAATATATTAACAATGTATAAATACAAACAAATATCAAGGAAAATAGCTATCGGACTTCTAGTACTACGTAATCTTAGCCTGAACAGCATTCTAATCCTACATCAGACATGTCATATATTTCCTGCATGGCCACAGAAAAATTTCTATTATTAAAAATATTAAACTAAATGCAGGTTAAAATGCAGGTTCATATTGTTCTCATTCAGGTAGGACACATTGCCTGGTACAGACGATATACCACCCGACCAAACGATCGTTATATCGTCAATGTACCAGGCAATGTCTCCTACCTGAATGTATGTTTCATTTTCATCTGGCTTGCTAGAGACCTGATTACCCCACACCCACACAGTGATAGCCCTGATTATTCTGTTCACACAAAGTGTATGACAGTGAGAGCCCTGATTACTATACCCACACACAGTGATTGACAGTGAGAGTCCTGATTACTTCACACACACACAGTGATTGACAATGAGAATCCTGATTACTCCTTCCACACACAGTGATTGACAGTGAGAGTCCTGATTACTCCTTCCACACACAGTGATTGACAGTGAGAGTCCTGATTACTCAGCCCACACACAGTGATTGACAGTGAGAGTCCTGATTACTTCACCCACACACAGTGATTGACAATGAGAGTCCTGATTACTCCTTCCACACACAGTGATTGACAGTGAGAGTCCTGATTACTCCACCCACACACAGTGATTGACAGTGAGAGTCCTGATTACTCCACCCACACACAGTGATTGACAGTGAGAGTCCTGATTACTCCACCCACACACAGTGATTGACAATGAGAGTCCTGATTACTCCTTCCACACACAATGATTGACAGTGAGAGTCCTGATTACTCCTCCCACACACACAGTGATTATCATTGAGAGTCCTTAATACCCCGCCCATACAGTGATTGACAGTGAGAGTCCTGATTACTCCACCCACATAAGGCAGCTCTCTTTGTATCTTGTGTGTACAGAGAAGCCTGTAAATCCTATGATATGAAAGGGATATAAAATGTTTCATTTATACATTGTGGGTTGTGAAACCATTTAAGTTATACAATGTCTTAGTAACAACATGCAAGACAATATTTAAATCCTTAATTTTTTTGTTTTTGCCAGTCTAAGGTTTGCCAATGCAGCTCCATCCATTAATGCTGACATTAACTTTGACATGCAACTTGATATGGACGAGAATTATGGCTGCCTTTCATACACCATCGACAAAGATTCAGTAGACATGTCATTCACAATAGATGAGTAAGTATACAGAGAAATGGGTCTAGTAGTTGCAGACGTTTCAGACTTAACCCGAACCCAAAATACAAAATGCCAATTAATGTTTTATTGATAATCACTGTATCTTATGGCTGAACATTTGCTGCTGCTGCTGCTGCTGTACGATGACCATTCTGATACAAGGCCCGGCATTACCTGAGGTGTTCAAAAACGCAATCCAAATGCAACGTAAGGTCTAAAGCACGTGAACATGTGCTCATCCGGACCAGAAACTGGGAGAGCACAGGGCTGGGGGTAGGAGGGTTGAGCGCTCCTCATCCCTCCCCTCTCCATAGAAAGCCGAGCTTAAAGAGCTAGACACCAGGCCACATTTATTAAACTAGCTGTGCCAATTGTTTGCCATACAGTGCGCATAAATACATGTGCAAATTGCTTACTCAAGTATTAATCATGTGTTTGCCCCACTCCCAAATTCACATGTGTTAAGATCTAAGCGTTTGCAACACATTCTTTGCCTTGTTAATTTTCCAAAAACAAGGGATCCTAGTTCCCAAACCATATCCTGTAATCATTGTAGTAATGGATAACACATTTCTAAAATGACTTTTACTTGTGGAGAGTCATTACCAGTAATAATTTTCATTTCTGATTCTTTGTACAGTGAGTCAGGTGACATAGACACAGACATACTCGGTGTGCTTTTGAGATGGATTACAGGGACACTAAAGCCTCTTGTAAGTGTGACTTCTTCTTTAAAATAAATTACGGTAATAAAATGATGAAGGTCAGGAGAAGAATCACAACCCCCAGGCAGTGCGATGTATTATGGCCAAAAGAGGTTTTACCGAAACCAATAGGAGAAAATAAATAAATAAAAAAAAACATGATACTGGGGAGAAAGGGTGGACACTTCTATTAAATGGTGGAGGACATGGAAACTACAACAATGGGGCACATTTACTAAGGGCCGTGTGCCAGTTTTCTGTTGGACTTTGTACATTCTTTTTAGTGTAAACTGCTTGCACAGGTATTTTACAGCGCCACATTTGTGTTGAATGTGACCCTTTTGTGGTGCGGCTGCACTAGACATAAATGAGGGGGTGTTCCGGTGCTCAGTTGGAACATGCGACAGATCATGCAAAATCTGAAGTGTATCACACGCCCCATGTTAAAGGTGCACCAAAAAAAAGTGGTGCACTCTGTCGGAGCAGCGCAGGGGACACCAGATTCACAAAGAACGGGAGCCAGGTTCACATTCAGGTGAATCTGGCGCCTGTTCTTCATGAATCTGGTGCCTCCTGAATTGCTCTGCACACTACACAGGCAAACTGCATAAAGTGCAGTTTGCACTATTCTTAGTAAATGTGCCCCTATGTGTGTCATTCCCTTTTAAATACCTGGTACCATGTTGAAACAACGGCTATCACATGGCCAAAGTGCATGTCATGCATCATAAGCGCTTTTTTTTATTATATTATACATTTTTCTGTTTAACCCCTTATCTCCGCACCTGTTTTCCACGTTACTGTCTTTATTTCCGCGTTATTATCTTTTGAAGAATTTTGGCAAAATTATGTGTGAAAGCCTTTTCTTACTGAAAAGATCAGCAGATTTTGCTTGTACACACTAGGAGTTTTTTATTGCGATTAATATAACTTTTTGTGTGATGAAGATAAAATATCAATTTTGGGATGAATACCATTTATGGTTTTGTAGCCTAGGTTGGTACGGGTGCGGAGGTACCAAATGAGCATGTTTTTTATTCGTTTTTATTGGAGTTTTTCACAAAACAGTATGTAAAAACAACATATGCATTACATATTACATGTTTAACCACAATCGTGAGCTGGATTTAGCTTAACATATACACCTTTAGTTTGCATGGAGGTATGGTTACACCTAGTCTCGTTTCCAAATGTTGAAAACGGTATAAATAATTATTATCAAACAAACAATATAATAGTATACAAACTAACGGGTCTCACGTGCATCTTTTTAAGCATTGGGTTTTTGCTCCATGGCACCTACAAGGGACAGGGCAATATGAACCGCTGTGCCTTTGTATCAATGTTTCATTGTATGCTTAGGGGGGGACTAGACCAAGGAGTTGACGGAGTGGTTGGGACTTGAGCCATCCATGTGCCAAAATCTTTTCCAAGCCATATATTTTATTAACCTCCCCTACAAACTCTGTCAACAAGGGAGGACTCAGATCCTTCCAGTGTCTAGTTCTTAAGTTCCTATCCATCATCAAGAACTTAAATATGAGGGTCCTGTTTACTGGTGATAGATGGGATAGCTCAAGTGTAGCAGGGCTTGTGCCAGGTTTCTGCGGAGAGAATGAATGAGTACCCAATTATACCATAGACCTGGGTCCAGAAGGACTGAATAGATGGGTAGTCCCACAGTATGTAAAAAAGTGTGCCCCGCTTCTCGCATCCTCTCCAGCATTGAAGGGATGCCCCAGGGTAAGCCTTTTTGTATACAATCTGTGGAGTAGGGTTGTTTTGAGAGCATTCTCCATGTGGGCACTGCACTTCAGGGATTTGTGTGTCAATAATATAGCATTACACCATTCTGCATCTGAAAAGACCCTTCCTAGTGTTTGCTTTTATCCTGATGGAGGTAATTTCGCAAAATCCCAGGCACCAGTCAGAAGACAGTAGAAAGGACCTAGACCAGTGATGGTGAACCTTTTAGCGACTGAGTGCCCAAACTGCAACCTCCACCCCCCTCATTTATCGCGAGGTGCCAACCAAAAATTAAAGCAGTAACTTATTGCGCCCTGTTCTTCAACAACGTTCAATCATATTGACCCCCAGGGACACCGACACAGTAGAAAGAAGGAGGGAAAATTTGCATAATTGTAGCTTCTTTCCAGTGTCATTCTGTATAGAGAGAATCATGGGGCCAGCAGAAGGTCCTCCAAAGATAATTCATCCCTGTCTACACATTCTCCCTCTTCCTACAGTCCCAAGTAGCCAAGTTAGTATCATTTAAATATATGACTGGAAGCAGCATCTTTTAAGTTGCTTGGAACTGCAGGAAGATTCTTTGAGTCCTGTCTGGTGTGCTGGGGTGATGGCCCGGGTGCCCAAAGAGCGGGCTCAGAGTGCCACCTCTGGCACCTGTGCCATAGGTTCGCCACCACTGACCTAGACCTTTCTTCATAGCTGTTAAAAGTGGAGGAGTCTAGTGTCAAATCTACATTTACTCGTTGTGATAAGATGCTTCACTCTAAAATATAAAAAGATGTCACGCTTTTCAAATGAGAGTATATTCAGATTTTTATACAACTGTGCAAAGTTAACTATCCCCTATTTCATACCTATCAATCCTCGAATATGAATTAGTAACAGGCGACTAAAACGAATTTGCAACTATGATGTGCCCTCAACACTTCATATAGATCATTTTTTAGAATTATGTGAACAATACATATATGAGGAAAAGAGGCATTTCTGATCCTAAATGTGTTGCATTACTACAATCGGCATAGCTGTCGCTATCTGTAACCTTGCAGGGGCCACATTGTCTAGCTGTGAGCAAGGGCCTATGAGGCATGTAAGACTAAATAGAGAAAGATAACAAAACTGTTTAGGGTACCTTGACATAAACACTAAGAGTAGCATTAGTTCAGTCTACTCTAGTTGTAGGGGGATAATGGAAGTTCTGTTCATCGGACAGGCTGATCCAGGATCAGCGGGTACCTATTGTAGAGTAGGAAGTACAGTGGGCGAGCCCATGCATGGAAACCTGTGTGCAGCAGAATCAAGTGTCTCTGCTCTTCCTTGTTGGAAGTGTGCACCATTCGTCTTCCACTCAAGGTTGGCGGTCTTGAGAAGAGATAGGGGGTCCTGGCATTGGTATCCCCCAGGCGCTAAGGGGTTTACGGGCATTGTCCGCGCAGTTGATGACATTGACTTTTCCATTCTGGATGACTAAAAGTCTAGTAGTGAAACCCCAAATTGGGATTCGGTGATCACTCAATATAGCAGTGATAGCTGCTACTTGCCTTTGAGCTTGCAGGGTAGGAGCCATCAAATCTATGTATAGAGTTACCTCTCGGAATGGAGGTGCGCCAACCTCATCACTTTTTCCTTGGTCTTGAAAAAGTGAATCCTGGCGAGGACATCTCACGGGACAGTCTCATCCAAGTATTTGGGTCTATGCAGTCTATTTGCCCTGTCTATTTAGAACTCTTGCATAGTACAGCAACAGGACACGCACCAGGTCTGGTAGATATTTCGACAGGTCGTTTGGAGAGACCAGCTCTGAACTTGATGATGTTTTGGCACCATCTGTCCTCTAGGTCCGCCATTTTGGATTGCATATGGTGAACCTCTGCTACCAGCTCATAGTGGGCATCGCAAAATCACCCACCTTAGTTTATACTTGATGTATTCTGTCCCCTATTCGAGAGAGAAAATGGGCGCAGTAAAGTAGTCTTGTCACTTTGAAATGAGAAACGTAGAGCCCCTAGCATTTGCTTCATCGCTGCCTCGGTCAAGATTTTATCTGAGGCAGGCATGTCCTGTTCTTCCTAGTTGCCACTGCCCTGGCCCCTCTGCCCGTGAGGGGTTCTTGTTCTGTGCTCAGGCGTGGGCGCTGTTTCACAGGGCTGTGTGAAGGGGAACAGTCACCCGTTTCCTCCCCATTCTGTGACCCTGTACGGTGTGACGTGTCATAAGGCCCGGGCAATAAAGTCGGGGACCCACGGGACTCACCCCAGTATCTCAGGCTGTCAGCTTTGCCGGGCGGCAAAGTCAGACCTAAGGAGGATCGCCTCAGATGGCACGCTGTGTCTCCGGCCCTTTGTGCTGTGAGTGTGGCACGCCGAGAGGAAGGGAGCTTCTCCTTGTGAAGGCTGTCACCATCTTGGATTTGCTCCGGGACTGGGGTAAGGTAGAAGTTCATCAGTTTATGCAGTCAGATATTGTTTTTTCGCCTCTTTGTCATCCTCAGGTGTGTGGGGTGCTAGTTTTTGCAGAAAAGGAGTGATGGCTTGCTGTTATTTGTTGTTGAATAGAGGGCTTAGCACGGGAGCTCTCTCCTAACACGTCCATGCATCTCGGCTGTCTGGCCACGCCCTCAAATGAGCTTGATTTAACTTTTTGTGTGGTGTTGGGTTTTTATTTTACATTTTTCTAGACTTTTTTTTTTTATTTAACCTTATTTTTTACTTTACATTTTACTTTGTCCCACAAGGGGACACTGTCATGATATCACTTGATCTCATATATACTGCACTGAACTACTTATGTCGTGCAGCATCTTTTTCGAATGCAGTGTCTAAGGGATGAAGCACCCAGGATTCGAGCACCTCCAATCCCTGGAGTTATCGCCAGGACTGGGTTGTGATGACACAGCCCAGCCCTGGCACCAGTCGAACCCGATGTCCTGAAATCTTTGTTTTAACGGCTATCATTATTGTAATTTCTGATGCGCCACCTTTCTACTACACCGCACCAGAAATGCCAATAATGATAGCCGAAAAAACGCAATAAGGTGGTCATAAAGGGGTTAAGCAAGACCAGAAAGAAGGTGCAGTGTAAGGGTGAAGTCACAGGCTGCGCTAGCACTGCAGGGGAAGCGCCGGGGGCCTTGCCTCAGCCTGATCTCATTAGGGTTTCCAGTGAAACACATGCAATTGTTTACTGATCGCATGCGTTTCACTGCAAATGCGTGCATGCCCCCATTGTGTTAGCGCATTGTGAGACTTTACCCTGAGGGCGCATTCACACGTTGCGTTTTGGTTGCGTTTTCATTGCGTTTGAAACGCATATACAACAGCTGATGTGAGGTAATTTGCCTAATTACATTACCGTTTACGTTTGTAAACACAATGTTAACGCATGTGCGTTAACGCGTTGTTAACGCATGAGTTAACATCGCGTTTGCGATGCGTTTTGTATACGGAAATGTTAACAGTGATGTAATTAGGCAAATCCCCCATCCTCAGCTGTTGTATATGTGTTTCAAACGCGATGAAAACGCAGGTCAAAACGCAACGTGTGAACGCGCCCTGAGGGCTCTTTCACACTGGCATTGTTTTTCACATCCGTAGTTCAGTGTTTTTCACAGGTGCCTTACGGAACCATTATTTTCAATCGGTGTTTTCACATTGTCTTTTTTCTTCCAAGGATCCATTTTGCATTGAAACTAAATTTGAAAGCTGTCCATTGATTTTCACTGATGCGGATTTCTCTGAGGGCAAAAGAAGTCTATGGGGGTCATTTATCTCTGAATTTTCTTTTTTTTTCTTTTTATTTTGTGACTTTTTTGTCCAAATTAAATTCATTTAAGCCTAAAATTTTCAACTTTTTTACTCACCTAGCAAAGTTAGCGGCGCACAAATTTTTCAGTGTTGTGCCCGACGTATCTTTAAAATCCAGATGTGAATGTAATTCACATCTGGATTTTGGCAACAATTGGCAACAATTTTGGCAACAATTGTGGCTGAAAAGTCACAAATAAACTCTAGTCCTAACCATGCGTAGGAAAAACTTGCAGAAGAAGTTGCAGAAGAGTGTGAGGGTGCGTTCATAAGTTCGCTTTTTCATATGCAGCTTTTGAAGCCAAAATCAGGTGTGGATCATAATGATTGAGAACATATCATTGGAAGAAGCTGCACCTTTTCTCTTTTCATTCCACTCCTGGTTTGGACATCAAAACCTGTATGCGCTGCGTCACGTTTTTTGATGCATTTTTGAGGCATTCCAAAGGCTTCAGCCTTGATCACATACTTAGGTTACTTTTCATTGCATTTCCTAAAATGCAGTGTAACCCCAGTATTTGATTAAGGCTGACGCCTTTGGAATGCGACAAAAACACAAAAAAAAGCAATGCATCATGCGAATGCGCCTTGAGGGTGATGCCACACATGCCGTTTTTGGTCCATTTTTAAGCATGCGTTTTCATTCCGTTTAAAAACGCGTACGGTTTTAAGACACATTTGTTATATACTGTTTAAGATAAAGGTTAAGATAAACAGGTTCAAAGCAGCCAAACGCATGATAAATGGTATAAATTCACGCGTTTTAAAAATGCTTGCGTCTCCTTGTGAATGCTGTCGCCATCTTGGATTTGCTCCGGTACTGGGGTAAGGTAGAAGTTCATCAGTTTATGCAGTCAGATATTGTTTTTTCGCCTCTTTGTCTTCCTCAGGTGTGTGGGGTGCTAGTTTTTGCAGAAAAGGAGTGATGGATTGCTGTTATTTGTTGTTGAATAGAGGGCTTAGCACGGGAGCTCTCTCTTAACACATCCATGCATCTCGGCTGTCTGGCCACGCCCTCAAATGAGCTTGATTTAACTTTTTGTGTGGTGTTGGGTTTTTATTTTACATTTTTCTAGACTTTTTTTTTTTATTTAACCTTATTTTTTACTTTACATTTTACTTTGTCCCACAAGGGGACACTGTCATGAGATCACTTGATCTCATATATACTGCACTGAACTACTTATGTCGTGCAGCACATTATATGCTTCTGGCCTAATAGACAACCATCACAGGCAGCCCTGGGTTTGCAGGCTGGGAGTATGCTCCTCCTGCAGCCGCTAAGACACCATGATTCTTTTTCGAATGCAGTGTCTAAGGGATGAAGCACCCAGGATTCGAGCACCTCCAATCCCTGGAGTTATCGCCAGGACTGGGTTGTGATGACACAGCCCAGCCCTGGCACCAGTCGAACCCGATGTCCTGAAATCTTTGTTTTAACGGCTATCATTATTGTCATTTCTGATGCGCCACCTTTCTACTACACCGCACCAGAAATGCCAATAATGATAGCCGTAAAAACGCAATAAGGTGGTCATAAAGGGGTTAAGCAAGACCAGAAAGAAGGTGCAGTATAAGGGTGAAGTCACAGGCTGCGCTAGCACTGCAGGGGAAGCGCCGGGGGCCTTACCTCAGCCTGATCTCATTAGGGTTTCCAGTGAAACACATGCAATTGTTTACCGATCGCATGCATTTCACTGCAAATGCCTGCATGCCCCCATTGTGTTAGCGCATTGTGAGACTTTACCCTGAGGGCTCTTTCACACTGGCATTGTTTTTCACATCCGTGGTTCAGTGTTTTTCACAGGTGTCTTACCAGGGGCGTAACTAGGAGAGGCTGGGCCCCATAGCAGATTTCTACATGGGGCCCCCCTTTCCCCCTAAAAATATTTACATATTCAGGCTGCATTCACATAAACGTGTGCGCGCCCGGCTATAGCATGGCAGGCACATCTCAGCCCTCCCCTCTCCATAGAGAATAGAGCCACATGGTCGTTCTTACAGCCATAGATACGCTCTCTCTCTTTTGCGGCCACGGCTCGAAACAGTGAGTACTCGTTGTGCTCACCGTACCGAGCCCAGTCGCTATAGACGCCTATGGGGGAAGTATATCCGGCAGCAAATTTGCAGTCAGATATACGTCCCTCACACGTTCTTGTGAATGTACTCTTATACAGACATGTTTATACAATTAGACATTTCTACACTCATATATATATACATTTATATACTTACACAAATTTCTACACTCATATACTCGTACCTATATACATACAAGTATACACTTATACACACACATTTATGCACTCTGTATATACTTTATGAGTTATATACAGTGTAACACACATACTGTATATAAAAATCACACATACTGCATACACATTATATACTGTATACTATATATATATATTTTAAACACACATACAGTATACACTGACCATATATACACATTCATGCAGTATAAAAACGCCATATACACACATGCGACATATACATACAGAATATACACACATACAGCGTATACAGACGCATACGGGAAATACACACACACACACACATTCAGTATATAGAGCATATACATACATACCATATACACAGCATATGCAAAAACACACATACATCATATATGTGCATATATTTAAATGTGCACATATATATGCTTATATAAATATGTGTGTGTAGAAATACAGTAGATGCATATATACACATATACACAGTATTTACTCAAGGGAAATACAAACAGCACACACAATATATAATCACGAATATAGGCAGCACTCCAAGACGTCCAGCATTAGGTGAAAAAAATGTTCTTTATTCCATGTTTGAAAAAGGCTCCTAGCGAGCCGAAATGTCGCTGTACTTTGTTGAACTTTTTAAACATGGAATAAAGAAGAACATTTTTTTTCACCTAACACTGGACGTCTTGCTGCCTATATTGGTGATTATACACAGTGGGGCACATTTACTTACCCGGTCCAGTCGCGATCCAGCGGCGGGTACTCTGACGCTGATTCGGGTTCTGCCGGGATTCACTAAGGTCCGTGCGCCGATATTCACCAGGTGTCGCTGCTGCGCCGAGGTCCGCTGGAGTTCACCTGCTTTTTTCTGGTGTATGTGAGTGCTTGATCTTGCGACACAAATGGCTTTTTAAATTCTGCGATTTTTCTGAATCCTTCGGGTTGTCCGGTGGCCACGCCCCCGATTTCTGTCGCGCGAAAGTCGGCGCGATTGCGCCAAAAATCGATCGCGTGCGCCACAATTCCGTGAAATACAGCGCAAAGCGGAAATATTCAGGAAAAACCCGACGGATTCGCGGCTGCGGACTCTTAGTAAATGTGCCCCAGTATATACACATATACACAGTATATGCATATATCCAATAATACACAGTATATACAAATATACACATATACACAGTATATGCATGTATCCAATAATACACAATATATACACAGATATACATATATACACAGTATATACATAAATACAATAATACACAATATATGCATATATAAAATAATACACAGTATATGCATATATCCAATAATACACAATATATGCATATATCCAATAATACACAATATATGCATATATACAATACACAATATATACACATATACACAGTATATACAATAATACACAATATATGCATATATACAATAATACACAATATATACACATATACACAGTATATACATATATACAATAATACACAATATATGCATATATACAATAATACACAATATATACACATATACACACATATACACAGTATATACATATATACACATATACACAGTATATACATATATACACAGTGCATACATACATACATACATACATATGCATACATACAATAATACACTACATATACACAGATATACATATATACACAGATATACATATATACACTCACAGATAAATACATATGTATATACTTACCTTTTCAGATGTTTTGGGCCTGTATGGGGGGGGGTTTGGTCGTCGGAGTCAGGCGGGAGCCAGTTCTGTCTTTGCTTGTTTGGTCGGGCCCGGGGGTGGGGGGGCGGTTGCGTGAGTGAAAGTTGGGAGTCGGGCGACAGCTTGTTCGGTCCCCGGGGGGGGGGGGGGGGGTTGGGGTTCGGTGGATGGGTGGTACGGTGCTTGTTCGCCCTGGGGGGGGGGGGGGGGGCGATCGGTGGAGTCAGGCGGGAGCCAGTTCTGCCGCGCAGGGGGTCTTTGCTTGTTCGGTCGGGCCGGGGGGAGGGGGGGGCGGTTGCGTGAGTGAAGGTTGGGAGTCGGACGGCAGCTTGTTCTGTCCCCGGGGGGGGGGGGGGGTTGGGGTTCGGTGGATGGGTGGTACGGTGCTTGTTCGCCCTGGGGGGGGGGGCGGGCGATCAGTGGAGTCAGGCGGGAGCCAGTTCTGCCGCGCAGGGGGTCTTTGCTTGTTCGGTCGGGCCGTGGGGTGGGGGGGCGGTTGCGTGAGTGAAGGTTGGGAGTCAGGCGGCAGCTTGTTTGGCCGCGCGGGGGATTGTGCGCGCGTGGGATTGTTCGGCTGCCGGGGCGGGTGTTTGCTTACTCGGACGGTTGCTTGTGTTGCCCTGGGGGGGGGGGGGCGCGTTGTACACTGGGATGTAGAGTGCGGAGGAGGGGCATCTGTCCACAATGACAGCGGCCGGCTCCAGCATGCAGGGGGATGGCCGGGAGGTCACTTGTGCCGGGAGGCGGGCGGTCACCTGTGCCGGGGGGCGGGCGGTCACCTGTGCCGGGGGGCGGGCGGCCGGCTCACAGAGGGAGGGGGCGGGCGGCTCACGGAGGGGGCGGGCAGTTCACGGAGGGGGCAGATTTAGGAGTGGACACAGAGGTAGGGGCCCGGGGGCACAATCCGGCAGACACCAACACTGCAGGGACACACGGAGTCCGTGCATCTCCGGGCCCTTAACCTCACGGGCCCCGTAGCAACCGCTACGGCGGTTGTTACGCCACTGTGCCTTACGGAACCATTATTTTCAATAGGTGTTTTCACATTGGCTTTTTTCTTCCAAGGATCCATTTTGCATTAAAAAAAAATTTGAAAGCTGTCCATTGATTTTCACTGATGCGGATTTCTCTGAAGGCAAAAGAAGTCTATGGGGGTCATTTATCTCAGAATTTTCTTTTTTTTTCTTTTTATTTTGTGACTTTTTTTGTCCAAATTAAATTCATTTAAGCCTAAATATTCAACTTTTTTACTCACCTAGCAAAGTTAGCGGCGCACAAATTTTTCAGTGTTGTGCCCGACGTATCTTTAAAATCCAGATGTGAATGTAAGAAAAAGTCATATTTTGGCACCAATTGTGGTTGAAAAGTCACAAATAAACTCTAGTCCTAACCATGCGTAGGAAAAACTTGCAGAAGAAGTTGCAGAAGAGTTTGAGGGTGCGTTCATACGTTCGCTTTTTTCATATGCAGCTTTTGAAGCCAAAATCAGGTGTGGATCATAATGATTGAGAACATATCATTGGAAGAATTTTCTCTTTTCATTCCACTCCTGGTTTGGACATCAAAACCTGTATCTGAAAAAGCGAACGTGTAAACGTACCCTCAGGGCGCTTTAACACGATGCGCTGCGTCACGTTTTTTGATGCATTTTTGAGGCATTCCAAAGGCTTCAGCCTTGATCACATACTTAGGTTACTTTTCATTGCATTTCCTAAAATGCAGTGTAACCCCAGTATTTGATTAAGGCTGACGCCTTTGGAATGCGACAAAAACACAAAAAAAAGCAATGCATCATGCGAATGCGCCTTGAGGGTGATGCCACACATGCCGTTTTTGGTCCATTTTTAAGCATGCGTTTTCATTCCGTTTAAAAACGCGTACAGTTTTAAGACAAATTTGTTATATATAGAGATGAGCGAACATGCTCGTCCGAGCTTGATGCTCGGTCGAGCATTAGGGTACTCGAAACTGCTCGTTACTCGGACGAATACTTCGCCCGCTCGAGAAAATGGCAGCTCCCGCCGTTTTGCTTTTTGGCGGCCAGAAACAGAGCCAATCACAAGCCAGGAGACTCTGCACTCCACCCAGCATGACGTGGTACCCTTACACGTCGATAGCAGTGGTTGGCTGGCCAGATCAGGTGACCCTGGGATAGACTAGCCGCTGGCCGCGCTGCTCGGATCATTCTGTCTCTGGATGCCGCTAGGGAGAGAGCTGCTGCTGCTCAGGGAAAGCGTTAGGGTGTTCTATTAGCTTACTGTTAGGCAGGAGTGATTCTCAAAGAACCCAACAGCCCTTCTTAGGGCTACAATAACGTTCTACTTTTTTTATTTTAATTTGCATATTTTACCATTTTGTGAGGAATTAGCAGGGGGACTTGCTACCGTTGTGTTTAGCTCTTAGTGGCACACATATCCATAGCAAAGACCGAAGTGGGAAAATTCAGTAGGGGTTGGATTTCTATTAGGCAATAACTCAGTGTCATCTCATCTGGCATAGTACTGTGCTTCCTTTGATACTTGGCTAGAAAATAGCCATAGGAGAATACAAACAGCTTCTTGAAGCCTACAGTAGCGTTCTATATATTTGATTTCTGGTTGATCTGCTGGTGGCTGTAGTTTCTGCAGTGCATGTACTTGCCAATTCTGAGCAATTTGTAGTGAGACTTGCGACCGCTGTGTTCTGCGCTTAGTGGCGCACATATCCATAGCAAAGGCTGAAGTGGCAAAATTCAGTAGGGGTTGGATTTCTATTAGGCAATAACTCAGTGTCATCTCATCTGGCATAGTACTGTGCTTCCTTTGATACTTGGCTAGAAAATAGCCATAGGAGAATACAAACAGCTTCTTGAAGCCTACAGTAGCGTTCTATATATTTGATTTCTGGTTGATCTGCTGGTGGCTGTAGTTTCTGCAGTGCATGTACTTGCCAATTCTGAGCAATTTGTAGTGAGACTTGCGACCGCTGTGTTCTGCGCTTAGTGGCGCACATATCCATAGCAAAGGCTGAAGTGGCAAAATTCAGTAGGGGTTGGATTTCTATTAGGCAATAACTCAGTGTCATCTCATCCGGCATAGTACTGTGCTTCCTTTGATACTTGGCTAGAAAATAGCCATAGGAGAATACAAACAGCTTCTTGAAGCCTACAGTAGCGTTCTATATATTTGATTTCTGGTTGATCTGCTGGTGGCTGTAGTTTCTGCAGTGCATGTACTTGCCAATTCTGAGCAATTTGTAGTGGGACTTGCGACCGCTGTGTTCTGCGCTTAGTGGCGCACATATCCATAGCAAAGGCCGAAGTGGCAAAATTCAGTAGGGGTTGGATTTCTATTAGGCAATAACTCAGTGTCATCTCATCCGGCATAGTACTGTGCTTCCTTTGATACTTGGCTAGAAAATAGCCATAGCAATAGGATAGCATTGTTTGGTTTTAAAAACTCAAAAAAAAACAAAAAACACAAAAAAAAAAAAAAACACAAAAAAAAAAAAAAAAAGTAAAAAAAAAAATAAAGTTATAACTCTCATTTTAAAAATGTTTAACCCGAGGGCTAGGGGTAGAGGACGAGGGCGGGGACGTGGGCGTCCAACTACTGCAGGGGTCAGAGGCCGTGGTCCTGGGCGGGGTGAGACACCACCTGCTGATGAGGGAGCAGGGGAACGCCGCAGAGCTACACTCCCTAGGTTCATGTCTGAAGTTACTGGGACTCGTGGTAGAGCACTGTTGAGGCCAGAACAGTGCGAACAGGTGATGTCGTGGATTGCTGACAATGCTTCGAGCAATTTGTCCACCACCAGTCAGTCTTCCACGCAGTCCACCCATGTCACCGAAATCGCCACTCCTCCAGCTCCTGCACCTCAGCCTCCTCCCCCCCAGTCTGCCCCCTCCCAGGAAAATTTGGCATTTGAACCGGCATACTCTGAGGAACTGTTTTCTGGACCCTTCCCACAGTCACAAACCACTTGTCCGGTTGCTGCTGAGCAATTTTCCGATGCCCAGGTTTTCCACCAGTCACAGTCTGTGGGTGATGATGACCTTCTTGACGTAGTGGAAGTGTGTAAAGAGGTGTCCGACGATGAGGAGACACGGTTGTCAGACAGTGGGGAAGTTGTTGTCAGGGCAGGAAGTCCGAGGGGGGAGCAGACTGAGGGATCGGAGGATGATGAGGTGACAGACCCAAGCTGGGTTGAGAGGCCGGGTGAACACAGTGCTTCTGAGACGGAGGAGAGTCCTCGACCTGAACAGGTTGGAAGAGGCAGTGGTGGGGCCAGACGGAGAGGCAGGGCCAGAGCTGGTGCATCAGCGCCACTGTCAACTAGTGAAGCTCCCGTGGTGAGGGCTCTTGCGGCGAGGGCTAGATCTTCAGAAGTGTGGAGGTTCTTTAAGGAAACACCGGATGACCGACGGACTGTGGTGTGCAACATTTGCCAAACCAGGCTCAGCAGGGGTTCCACCACTACTAGCTTAACTACCACCAGTATGCGCAGGCATATGAATGCTAAGCACCCCACTCAGTGGCAACAAGCCCGTTCACCTCCGGCCGTGCACACCACTGCTCCTTCCCCTGTGTCAGCTGCTAGTCAGCCCCCTGCCCAGGACCCTGGCACAAAAACCCCATCGTCGCCTCCACGATCCTCCACAGCATCCACCAGCGTTCAGCTCTCCATACCCCAGACGCTGGAGCGGAAACGCAAATATAGTGCAACCCACCCGCACGCCCAAGCCCTTAATGTGCACATCTCCAGATTGCTTAGCCTGGAGATGCTGCCCTATAGGCTAGTAGAGACCGAGGCCTTTCGCAACCTCATGGCGGCGGCCGCCCCTCGGTATTCGGTCCCCAGCCGCCACTACTTTTCCCGATGTGCCGTCCCAGCCCTGCACCAGCACGTGTCAGACAACATCATCCGTGCCCTGACCAACGCCGTTTCTGACAAGGTCCACCTGACCACGGACACGTGGACGAGTGCTGCCGGGCAGGGCCACTATATATCGCTGACGGCACATTGGGTTAACTTGGTGGAGGCTGGGACCGAGTCTGACCCTGGGGCTGCTCATATACTGCCGACGCCGAGGATTGCGGGGCCTACCTCGGTCCAGGTGTTTCAGGCCTACTATGCCTCCTCCTCCTCCCACCCCTCCTCCACCTCCTCCTCCGAACTACCATCCGTGGGCACGGCGCCATCAGTCGGTAGCTCTAGGCACAGCAGCAGTGCCGTCGCTAAGCGACAGCAGGCGGTGCTCAAACTGCTGAGCCTAGGCGACAAAAGGCACACCGCCCAAGAGCTATTACAGGGCATCACGGCGCAGACTGATCTGTGGCTGGCACCGCTGAACCTCAAGCCGGGAATGGTTGTGTGTGACAACGGCCGTAACCTGGTGGCGGCTCTGCAACTCGGCAGACTGACACATGTGCCATGCCTGGCCCATGTGTTAAATCTGATAGTGCAGCGTTTCCTCAAGACATACCCCAATCTGTCTGATTTGCTCACGAAGGTGCGCCGCATCTGTGCGCATTTCAGGAAGTCCAGCCCAGATGCTGCCACTCTCAGGGCAGCGCAGCGCCGCCTCCAACTGCCCGCTCACCGACTGTTGTGCGACGTGCCCACGAGGTGGAATTCAACACTGACCATGTTATCCAGAGTTTACCAGCAGCGCAGAGCGATTGTAGACTGCCAGATGTCAACTTCCACCAGAACTGGTAGTCAGGTCAGTCAGCTTCCTCAAGTCTACAATGAGGAGTGGACGTGGATGTCTGATATCTGTCAGGTGCTGAGTAACTTTGAGGAGTCAACACAGATGGTCAGTGGCGATGCCGCCATCATCAGCCTCACCATCCCGCTGCTTGGCCTGTTGAAAAACTCTCTGGTCAGCATGAAGTCGGAAGCTTTGCGCTCGTCACAAGAGACGGGGGAAGAATATTCCCTTGTTGATAGCCAAAGCACCCTGAGGTCTGTTTCTCAGCGCATATCGGAGGAGGTGGAGGTGGAGGAGGATGAGGAGGAAGAGGAGGAGAATGTTGGCGAGACACAAGAGGGGACCATTGTTGAGTCCTTCACTGTTCAGCGTGTATGGGCAGAAGAAGAGGAGTTGGAGGAGTTGGAGGAGGAGGAAATGGACAGTCAGGCCAGTGAGGGGAGTGAATTCTTACGCGTTGGTACTCTGGCGCATATGGCAGATTTCATGCTAGGCTGCCTATCCCGTGACCCTCGCGTTCAAAGAATTTATTCCAGCACCGATTACTGGGTGTTCACTCTCCTGGACCCACGGTACAAGCAAAATCTTCCCACTCTCATCCCTGGAGAGGAAAGGAGTGTGAGAATGCATGAATACCAGCAGGCCCTGGTGCACAAGCTGAAACAGTATTTCCCTTCTGACAGCGCTAGCGGCAGAGTGCGTAGTTCTGCGGGACAAGTAGCGAGGGAGAGTAGGCGAGCAGGCAGCTTGTCCAGCACTGGCAAGGGTACGCTTTACAAGGCTTTTGCCAGCTTTATGTCACCCCAGCAAGACACTGTCACCTGTCCCCAGTCTCGGCAGAGTAGGGCTGATCTTTACCGAAAGATGGTGAGGGAGTACGTAGCTGACCATACCATCGTCCTAAATGATCACACAGCTCCCTACAACTACTGGGTTTCAAAGCTGGACATGTGGCACGAACTGGCGCTGTACGCCTTGGAGGTTCTTGCCTGCCCTGCCGCTAGCGTCTTGTCCGAGCGGGTTTTCAGTGCAGCTGGTGGCATCATCACCGATAAGCGTACACGCCTGTCGACTGACAGCGCTGACAGGCTGACGCTTATTAAAATGAATAAAGGCTGGATTTCTCAGAATTTCCAATCTCCACCAGGTGAAGGAAGCTCAACCTGAATAATTGATCCACTCCTCCTCCTCCTCCTCATTTTCCTCCTTCTCCTCCTCTTTGTACAGTAAAGCAGAGGAAAATGGCTATTTTTTGACAGGGCCCACTGGCTCTTGCTATAGTACTTCATGCATTTAATTTTTCTGGAGGGCCACCTACCCGGTCCTCTGTTTGAAACAATTTTTGTGAGTGCCACATACAGGCACTCAATCTATTCCATTTTTCTGGAGGGCCACCTACCCGGTCCTCTGTTTTAAAAAATTTTTGGGACTGCCACATACAGGCACTCAATCTATTCCATTTTACTGCAGGGCCACCTACCTGCTCCTCTGGTTTGAACAATTTTTGGGACTGCCACATACAGGCACTCAATCTATTCCATTTTACTGCAGGGCCACCTACCTGCTCCTCTGGTTTGAACAATTTTTGGGACTGCCACATACAGGCACTCAATCTATTCCATTTTACTGCAGGGCCACCTACCTGCTCCTCTGGTTTGAAACATTTTTGGGACTGCCACATACAGGCACTCAATCTATTCCATTTTACTGCAGGGCCACCTACCTGCTCCTCTGGTTTGAACAATTTTTGGGACTGCCACATACAGGCACTCAATCTATTCCATTTTACTGGAGGGCCACCTACCTGCTCCTCTGGTTTGAAACATTTTTGGGACTGCCACATACAGGCACTCAATCTATTCCATTTTACTGCAGGGCCACCTACCTGCTCCTCTGGTTTGAACAATTTTTGGGACTGCCACATACAGGCACTCAATCTATTCCATTTTACTGCAGGGCCACCTACCTGCTCCTCTGGTTTGAACAATTTTTGGGACTGCCACATACAGGCACTCAATCTATTCCATTTTACTGCAGGGCCACCTACCTGCTCCTCTGGTTTGAACAATTTTTGGGACTGCCACATACAGGCACTCAATCTATTCCATTTTACTGCAGGGCCACCTACCTGCTCCTCTGGTTTGAACAATTTTTGGGACTGCCACATACAGGCACTCAATCTATTCCATTTTACTGGAGGGCCACCTACCTGCTCCTCTGGTTTGAAACATTTTTGGGACTGCCACATACAGGCACTCAATCTATCCCATTTTACTGGAGGGCCACCTACCTGCTCCTCTGGTTTGAAAAATGTTTTGGACTGCCACATACAGGCACTATCCAAATTAAATTGTCTCCATAGCAGCCTCCACACGTTGTCTCCATTGCTACCTCCAAAAGTCGTCCATATAGCTGCCTCCATACATCGTCCCTTTATCAAACGAGGTGTGTCAGGCAGAAATTTGGGTTGTTTTCATGGATTCCACATCAAAGTTGTTAACTTTGTCACCACCCTGCTGTGTAATCCCCAAAATATACTGGCAAACTTTTACCATTTAGGGATATTATTTCAGCGCTTCTTGCGCATCTGTTTACATTCCCCTCACCCGCCATATCCTAAACTTATAAGAACGCTACTACACTTGATCTTATACAAAAGGTTCTTAGAAGTGCTGTTTGGGGAGTAGCCTAGAGACAGGGGCTTGGATTGGCGAAAGCTCGCCTGGCAGCGGAACGCCAGCTCCATGCGCATCATGCGCTTCTTGCGCATCTGTTTACATTCCCCTCACCCGCCATATCCCAAACTTATAAGAACGCTACTACACTTAACTTGGTGCAGGCTGGGACCGAGTCTGACCCTGGGGCTGGTCATATACTGCCGACGCAGAGAATTGCGGGGCCTACCTCGGTCCAGGTCTCAAAGGCCTACTATACCTCCTCCCACCCCTCCTCCACCTCCTCCTCCTCCGAATTACCATCCGTGGGCATGGCGCCATCAGTCGGTAGCTCTAGGCACAGCAGCAGTGCCGTCGCTAAGCGACAGCAGGCGGTGCTGAAACTGCTGAGCCTAGGCGATAAAAGGCACACCGCCCAAGAGCTATTACAGGGCATTCCACATCAAAGTTGTTAACTTTGTCGCCACCCTGCTGTGTAATCCCCAAAATATACTTGCAAACTTTTACCATTTAGGGATATTATTTCAGCGCTTCTTGCGCATCTGTTTACATTCCCCTCACCCGGCATATCCTAAACTTATAAGAACGCTACTACACTTGATCTTATACAAAAGGTTCTTAGAAGTGCTGTTTGGGGAGTAGCCTAGAGACAGGGGCTTGGATTGGCGAAAGCTCGCCTGGCAGCGGAGCGCCAGCTCCATGCCAAGATCCAACTAACATAGTTTTAACTGCAGCACCTTTAATCTACTACTAGTTCACTGCCTCCATACATGGTCCCCTTATCAAACGAGCTGTGTCAGGCAGAATTTTGGGTTGTTTTCATGGCTTCCATGTTAACTTTGTCGCCACCCTGCTGTGTAATCCACAAAATATACTGGCAAACTTTTATCATGTACCGATATTATTTGAGCGCTTCTTGCTCACCTCCTTTGGTTCCTCTCTGCCACCCATTGGTTTGAAGCCTGAGTCCATTTAGGGTATGTCGCCATGCCACTCTCTAGCCTGCTGCCGCTGCCTCTGCATGCCGTCCCCTATAGTGTCAGGGTCAATTATTGGATGTTTTAGATGCTATCTAGCTTCATTCTGTCACTCTGTCATGGCCATGCTGTTGCCCATAATTTTGGCATAATGGTGCGATTATGCAGCCTCAGAGGCATCCATGCATGCTGCCCCTGCTGTTTCCTGTCCATTTCCGTGGTGTTTCCATCCTTTTCTGAGGTTCCCAGGTGTTTGGCCAAGCTTCCCTGTGCAGAGCCTTGGTCCCCTTGAAAAATGCTCGAGTCTCCCATTGACTTCAATGGGGTTCGTTATTCGAGACGAGCACTCGAGCATCGGGAAAAGTTCGTCTCGAATAACGAGTACCCGAGCATTTTAGTGTTCGCTCATCTCTAGTTATATACTGTTTAAGATAAAGGTTAAGATAAACAGGTTCAAAGCAGCCAAACGCATGATAAATGGTATAAATTCACGCGTTTTAAAAATGCTTGCGTTTTTACAGGGACCAAAAACGCCACGTATGACATCACCCTGAGGGCGCTTTCACACAATGCGTTGCGTTTTTTAATGCGTTTTTGACCCATTCAAAAACCTTCAGCCTTTATCACATGCTGAGGTTACATTGCGTTTTATCAGATGCAGTGGAAAGTAACCTCAGCATGTGATCAAGGCTGAAGCCTTTGGAATGCTTCATAAAGGCATAAAAAAATGTGACGCAGCGCATCATGTGAATGCGCCAGTTTCTCAAGTACCGTTTTTGACACGTTTTTAAATGCATCCAAAATGCAAGAGTTTAAGATATAAATGAAAGTTTCCAGAGGTCATCAGAGGTCAACCAGCCCCCCCACACTGCGCAAATCGAACAAAACTGGTGCCGAACAATTCTCCTACGTTTGTGCTGCTCAAACTTTTGTTTGTGCTGCTTTTGTTTTGAATATATGAACCAAAAAGTAAAGGTCAAAAGTTCAACCAGCCCACCCACATTAACCGAATCAAACAAAACTGGTGTCAAACGTTAGTGCTAAGCAAAGGCTTGCCAGCACCGATCGCGGGTGTTTGCACGTTGATCGCCGCTAGGCTTGCTTAGGATCGTCCCTCCCCTTGACGTCAATGGGGAGTGCTGATCCATTGCCATGCCAGTCTCGGGTCTCACGAAGGCCTGAAGCTGTCTCATTTTAACCCATTCATTACAATGTGCTAATTGCACATTGTAATGAATGAGGAGGAAATCCCCATATACTGCCATACTGCAGTATGTGATCAGGGGATACCACTCCCTGCTACACTTGGGTTTCTAAACACAATTCAAACACAGTGGGGATCATTTACTAAGGGCCCGATTCGCGTTTTTACAGCGGGTTACCCAAATTTTTCCGTTTTGCACCGATTTTCCCTGTATTGCCCCGGGATTTTGGCGGACGCGATCGGATTGTGTCGCATCGGCGCCGGCATGCATGCGACGGAAATCGGGGGGGGGGGGCATGGCCGTACGAAAACACGATGGATTCAGAAAAACCGCCGCATTTAAAAAAAAAGTGTCGCTGGACACTCGCTTACCTTCACTCGGCCCGGCTTGGTGTACTTCAGTGCATTCAGCACAGCAGCAACACCTGGTGGACGTCGGAGGAACTACCTTAGTGAATCACAGCCGGACCCGAATCCACCGCAGAGAACGCGCCGCTGGATGGTGAATGGACCGGGTAAGTAAATCTGCCCCAATGTGTGAACTTGGTCTGAATACAAAGTTTTATGCTCAGTTTTATGAACTTGGTCTAAAGGCCTCTACTTGAATCCTCTAAACAGTTTACTAAATTCCATAATTAAAACTGACAGAAAAACATAATTAACTTTTTGTCCTTACACCTCTAAAGCCACATTCAATGTTCTGTTAGTTCCTAGATACTAATGTTATAAATAGTAAACATTTTACCAATTTTTTTATTATGCATTTAAACCATTTATCTCTCCACTTCAGATTGGAAGTGTTTTGGATACAGTGCCCATTATACTAAATGAGGAAAACAGAGCCATATCTAATAGTAAGTAATATTTTTTTAACCTATAGGGACTGATGTATTACCTGTTTTTTTTTTTTTTTTGCGACTCTTCATATTGTCACAGTGTTTTTTCTCCAGTTTTGCCGTCAAAACCATGTTTTCCTCATTAATCCCATCAATCCAGATGTTTTGCTGCGCCTACTAATGATTCATCATTATCAACCTTTTCATTTAGGCTCAATTTTGACACAAAACTGGGAAGCAAGACCCTGAGCTCTTGTGCAGAGCAGTGTATTCCCAGTATATTACAGCAGCAGAGCTCATCCAGTGTTTATACTACATGTGGCCTCTGTTTATAATTCATGAGCTTTTATTTACAAATAATCTTCAAAAGCAGCAGCTTAGAGTAGAATAGAAAAGAAGTGTGTGGGGCAGAGACAGTACAGAGAAGTGTCCTTTTGTTTCAAGGTAGAAAAGCAGGGACAGGGGGAGAGACAATACAGAGAAGTGTCCCGTGTAGCAGGATAGAAAAGCAGGGAGAGGAGGAGAGACAGTACAGAGAAGTGTCCCGTGTAGCAGGATAGAAAAGCAGGGAGAGGAGGAGAGACAGTACAGAGAAGTGTAATAATATAATAATAATAATAATTCTTATATAGCGCACACAGATTACGCAGCGCTGCACATATCATGTCAAATTAGTCCCTGTCCCCATGGGGCTCACAATCTAAGCAGCCTAACAGTATGTTTTGGAGTGTGGGAGGAAACCGGAGTACCCGGAGGAAACCCACACAAACACGGAGAGAACATACAAACTCTTTTTGCAGATGTTGACCTGGATGGGATTCGAACCCAGGACCCCAGTGCTGCAAGGCAGAAGTGCTACTCACTCAGCCACTGTGCCGCCCAAGTGTAGCAATGTCTGAGGAGGAATACTGGCCAGAATTACAGGAGGGCAACATAATATCAGTGCCATTTTCATGTTGGGGTGTGCCTAAAGTACAGTGCAGTTGCAAAATCATGATGAGACTCGTGATTAATAAGAGAATTGAACTCAACTCAGTGCACAAACTAAACTAGAGCGCCTCAATTCTCAACTATGATACACCTGGACCACAGCTTCTTTCTAAAGTCCATCCTGAATATTTTGAATATATCAGTTCCTTATCATAGTGAAAGTTAGTTGCCAAGTGTCTAGAAACATTCTAAAAGAATTGAAAAATGTGGCGCAATGCAGGAATTAGAAGTTTAGTGCAAGTAGATTGATAAATCTCCCCCTCATGTGCAGACAGCATGCTGTAGAGCAGGAGGAGAGGAGCAGATTGTATATAGTGTCATATTGAAAGGCAGCATATTATAGAGCAGGAGGAGCTTCCCATATTGTACTGGGTGCAAAATCTGGTGGAGGCCCCAATGAATTTAGCATACATTCGTGTCCTTCTGCTCACCATTTACTATCCAACCAATAATATATATCCATACAGCCGCCAACCCCCAAGTAATACATCTTTATACACCAACCCCCAAGTAATACATCTACATACAGCTGTCAACTCTCCAGTAATACACCTACCCCCTGCCCAGTGCAATCATGCCCCCAACCAGTACAATCACCCCTGCTGAGTAACATCACCCCCCCCACGAGTAACTCCCACCCGCCTTGTAACATCACCCTCCCCCTGACCAGTAACCTCACCTTCCCTGCCCAGCAGTAACATCCCTCTTTCACCGGCCCGACAGCAGCAACATCACCCCCAACCCCGCCAGTAACATCACCCCGCTGCACAGGAGTATATATATATACAGTACTTATAAAAGTAATAACATTGTACCCCCCCACTTCAGCATTCCCCCGACAAGCGGCAGCCTCTTCCCCTTCTCCCCCAGTGCTGGAGTAGCGCAAGGGACATTGGCATCCTGACACATGCGGTGCAGTGACGTTACACACTGCGCTGCATGCAGTAGGACTCTTACGTACTGCACGCTACTGTGGGCTACGGCAGAGCAGGGAATGTACTGTTCCCTCATCTGCCTCAGACAAAAGCATCCAGGATAGCCGGATTGCACACTTAAAGGCAAAGTGTTTGGGCCCACCCTTTTATCCAGCCCTGAGCATGTTATAGAGCAGTGATGGGCAACCTTTTGAGCTTGGTGTGTCAAAATTCGCCAAAAAACGGAGCATAACTCGGGTGGTGTGTCACCTTGACAAAAAAACATAATTTTGTGATATTTATAGTTTAAATAAGAAATATGTATACTATTTAACTTCTAGGGTACTTTAACCGTAGGTTGTCTGATTGATCCTACCATGTACTGCCATACTACATTATGGCAGTATATGGGGATTTTCCCAATCATCTATTACTATGTGCAAATCGCACATTGTAATAGATCGGTTACAATCAGACAGGTGTGGAAATGCTTAGTAACCTGTGAACTTTCTGTCATGAAAGTTCACAGGTTATAGCGAGGGCGCAGGCGCCGCTGTCTGCATCTCCCTCATGCCCTCTTGGCATGGAGAAGGTGTGAGGAGCAAAATAATCGCAATGTCTGGGCTTGTACATCACAAAACTGACACACAAGCCCTGATGACTATCTTCTATCATACAGTGCACTGACCTTACTTACTATATGATGAGAGTGGTTGTCCTCCCTTGCCCCTGCTGTGGAGATGGTCAGTGTAGAGGTGGCAGCAGCGATATGACCTCTGACTGTGATGCCATCTTCCCCCCACCACAACTATCAGGAGCTGCAGAGGAGCCTCCTGGGTGTATGGCCAGGACACCTCTCCTGCTGTGCCCCATGCAGATACCTGTGCTGACTGGAGACACTAGGCACAGCTCACACATGGGGAGGGGCCGGCCCGGGGGAGGAGGAGGGGGGAGTGCCGGAAGCTCAGTGCAATCTCTCAGCCTCCCGGCTACTGCACCTGGTCATGTAGGATGAAACTTAACTCTCAGGCAGCCGTGTGTCAGTGAAAATGACTACGCGTGTCAGCACTGACACGCGTGTCATAGGTTAGCCATCACTGTTATAGAGCAAGAGGAGTTAGATATATATTATCATAAAGTTTTGTAGATGGAGATGCAATGTAACTTGTAACTTACTCATCTTTTCTCAATGAATTAGACTCAGATAGGTGGTCCTACTCCAGGACTGACATCCTTCACTGTATTCCATTGCAGAAAGAGATGGCAACCAAATGTAGAGCCGCCCACTGGACTCTTAAAGAGCAACAATAAAAATAGAATAGAGATAAATACATGACAAGTTATACTGAATCCTTTCCCACTCAAGTGATATGTCAGTACCTGTCCAGCAAACCACGCAACCACAACCAGACTTGGCGCTAGCTGTCAGACTAGGTAAGTGGTGGCGAACTCACCCTGCGATGTCCCTGCGGGCTAAGGCCCTGCCTAAAGCAGATAAACCGCCCTGATAAGGGCAAACCCACTATCAGGAACCTAACTGACAGTCCCTGAGTGACCCTACAACATGACAGGAAAACTTACTTTGTCTGGCAGCTGCTGGATGCTGGAGCGGACAGGTAACCGGGATACAGGGATAGACCAGTGTTCACACTGGCGCACAGAAACCAACACAGGACTGGGACAGGGGCAAAACAACAGTTATAGACAGGTCTTCAGGCAGATAAACAGGTCAGATCCAGATACAGGCGGGATATACAGGTCAGGTCAAGATCAAACGGGTTATATACAGGCCAGGATCAAACGGATTATATACAAGTCAGGTCAAGATCAAGGTCAAGCGGGTAATATACAGACGAGGTACAGATACAGGCAGACAAACAGAGACATGTAAAACTGAACTAGAAACACAGGGAAGACAAGACTCAAAGTAACCAGCAAGGTAAGATGGGAATGGGCAGGTAAATAAGGCCTATCCCGGACACGCCTCCAGCAGCACACTGGGGGAAATGTCCATCAGGCTAGTAACCCTTGCTGGGCAGGACAGAAATGCAAGGAGCAGGGGGTGGCTCAGTTAATCCAAACACAAGAATTAAGCCACAGTTCACACACAAATAAACGCCGCCATGTATTCCGTCAACTGCGGATAGAGCGACGTTCAGGCATGGACGTTACATGATATCAATATTCTCAGCCACAGGCAAACACAGGTATCAAGAATCCCCATCTCGTAGAAATGCTCCTAATTCCCCAAATACACAGAAAATTTGTATAAATGCCCTGATAAATCTCCCCCATGATACAAGGGACGACACAAGCCCCACAGCGGTCCCCTGGTCCACCTGCAGGGTATGCTCATCGCTGTTCTCAGCTCCTCCTGCTCTGTAACCTGCCAATCACAGGTGAGAGTTTAGAAATGAAGATGGAACGGTCATGTGAATAAGGACCTAGGAGAGCTAGCATTTTTTTTCATTGGACTATATTCACACCTTTGTTTTCTGTCCTGTCCTTTTTGGTGTCATCTATGCCTCTCCATTCTCTTTCTAATGACATCTGTCACCCAGTAAACAGGGGTTCGGCCCCCAAATGTCTGTCCCATATGTTGTAAAATCCTGCACTTCATGAACACAACAAAATAATCGTATTTTACCTTTTATTGTTATTTTGCAGCTGTTTTTATGCTTGGTGATACAGTGTGTTATTATAAAGTGTCTGGAATCCAGTATAGCAATGGCAACCACTATGGCACGTTCTGTGTAAGTCCATTTCCATTTCCATATTATTAAGCTAAAGGATAACCGTCATTCTGAGCAAAGAAAACAATTCTGCTCCAGGTGTCCCTGGGAATCATTCCTCAAAGTATTTTGCCCCTCAGACCCCATTTAGTAATTTTTTGGCCCATAGCACCCATGGTTTCCAGTTCTAAAAAGAACTACAATCAGCAAGATGGAGGGGCGGGACCTGCTTCATCACAAGAGCCTGCTGCTGACCAATGAGAACACAGCCTGTGCATCTTAGACACACCCACCCAGGCGAGTGTGGAGCTTGTAGCTGAGAGGTGGAATAATATACATAAGTGAAAATGTGAAGGTTTTAGAAGTATTATGCCCGATCTATCAATATATCAAAACGGTTACTGCCAGCGGTCACCCCATAACAGAAAATGTCGCCCAAATCTCGCCGAAACGCTACTTTTACACTATTTTACATGTAATAATGTAATAAATAAAATGTAATAAAAAGTGATCAAAAGCTCCTCAAAATGGTATCAATGAAAACATCGGCTCATCTCGAAAAAAAATGACACCTCCCACAGCTCCACACACCATAGTATGAAAAGGTTATAAGCGTCATAACATGGCGACATTTATTTTTTGAGTGCAATTTTGAAATTTTAATTTTTTTGGCTTTATGAATGTGTTTTTCAAAATATTTACACATTCTCAGGATAAAAATCAAAATGCTCCAAAAAGTTTGATACCCAATTTCTCCTGAGTATAACAACCCCCCATATGTGGTGGTAACCTGCTGTACAGGCACACGCCATGGCACTGAAGGGAAGCTGCGCCATTCAGAGCAGATTATACATCGTCCCTTTTTAACCGCTATACAATCTTTATTTGTTTTGGCAATTTGGACATATAAGGGCTTATTTTCTGCGACATGAGATGCACTTTACAAATACTTCATTTTAGTGGCTCTTTATCTTATTGATGAGATATAATTAACTCTTGAATTTATGGAGAAAAAGAAAATAATCAATCCTGATTTCCTTTTTTTTTCATTTTTTTTAAGGGGCGTTCACCGTACCATAAAAATAACATGTTTTCTTTTTTGTATAGATCACTATGATTACGGTGATACTTTATTTATATATATATTTACAATTTTATTGATGGAAAAACTAAAATAGAGAAAATCTCATTTGTTTTTCGTATCACCTTCTTTTTGGAGACAACTTAAATGTTTTTTATTTTTTACATGTTGAGTTGTTCTTTCAGTGGTACCATTTTGGTTTGTTTATTTTTTTTTCATTTTTTTGGAACAATTTTGTGAAGGGATTTTATGAAAAATTTGAATTTTTGGCAAGTTTTTCTTTTTTTTTAATGGCTTTCACTAAGTGGGTCCAAAAATTTTAGCGATTTATCATACAGATTGTTACAGACGCAGCAATACCAAATATGTCTGTTCTTTTTTTGTGAGTTTTGTGTTTTTTGTTAGATGTGTTCTCTTTTAGATGTGTATTGCCAGCAATTTTTATTGTCTGTTGATTTTTTTTGTGCTGCTCTCGATTCTTTACTATAATTATATATATATTATACAGTATTTTGTCTGTATTTGTGAGTTATCCTCTTCCTTCTGGGCCTCATTTGTGTCATGTGACCAATAATCGGCCTACAGACTTGGCATCTTGCTTGTGGATAGAAAGTTTGTTTCTCTATTAAATTCAATAGGAACGAGGCTTTGAAAGGAACAAACAGAGAAACATGGGGGGGATTTATCATGACTGTGTGCATTGGGGGCCAGTCATGATTTACCCTTTTCAGTGCCTCGGATCTCTGTCCTCCGGATTAAGCTTACATCCGGTCCAGCCTGGCATAGAATTGCGCAGTAACCCAGAGCATGCTATAGTAAATACGCTGACCTGTCCCTTGCCCCAACCCATTACCCTCAGGTCCGGTGTTAGGGGGTGGCAAACTGCTTGACAAAGATGCATGGTGAATCAAAACGTTGTTGCTTTTTTCATGCCCGTGTGAATATAGGCGTACAGCCTTCTATAAACTGCATCGGATGCTGTGGCCTTTCCTTATTTTTTGGGGTGGCAAACTGGGCATTTGCCAGGGCCCACTGTCCTATAGGGGCCCCCTGCATCTGGACTTCTGGGGCAGAGGATGTATTGCTTATTAATTAACCCTTGATTGAATGCCCGAGTGAAGATGCTTATCATATCTCCTGTGTATATATCAATCTCTCTAGTAATTTATCTCCTATAACTTTTTTGTTCCCTATCTGTCTATCTAACCATTTATCTATCTAGCTCATGGGTCAGGAACCTTTCTGGCTAAGAGAGCCATGAACGACACATATTTTAAAATGTTATTCTGTAAGAGCCCTATAATATGCACATGCCTCCCAGTAGATAGGTAACCCCAGCACATACCCCCAGTAGATCGATAGCCACAGCACATGCCGCCAAGTAGATCGGTAGCCACAGTACATGTCCCCAAGTAGATCAGTAGCCACAGCACCCCCCCCAGTATATAGGTAGCCACAGCACATGCTTCCCAGAACATAAAAAAATTGAATATTCACCTACCTGCGCTGCCTGCAGCCAGCTCCTCATCACTCCCACGCTCTTCTCTTTGACCCAGGTTTAGACAATGTTGCCTTGGCCGCAAAAAGGACACAGGCTAAGACACACACAGCAGCCATCACTATTTATCAAACATCTGTCTGAGAGCCAGATGCAGCCAATAAAAGAGCCACATCTGGCTCCCGAGCCATAGGTTCCCTACCCCTGATTTAGCTTTTTGTCTATTTATCTATATATATAGATAAATATCCACCTATCCATCTCCTATATAGTATCTATACCCTATCTATCTTCTATCTCTCTTGTACTGTATCAATCCCTCTCTCATATCTATCTTGTATCATCTATCCAGTATTACAGATACTCACCTACTTCTGCGTGTAACTACAATGTGTTATTATTGTGCAGGGGTAAAGGAGCCTCTTACCGACTCTGACTGTTCATAAAATAATTTTATTTTGGGGCCTCAGTTTGAATTTTTGCCCAGGGCCCCACTTTGTCTAAAAGCAGCCCTGATCACGCTCAATTGCGGTGAGGGGTGTAGAGGCAAAAACTGGTGCTCCAGACATGTTAAATGCCCTTCAATGACTTCTTGTTTGCATTTACAAATTTTGGCGCCGCCTGCACTGCTCCGGCAGAGGGCTTTTGATGGATTTTGGTGTGTGTTTTTGGCGCTCAAATCCTGCTATTTTCACTGATGATGTTAGATTGTGGCGCAAGGGGTTACTGAAGTGGCGCTGGACCAACATACGCTAGTTTTCCATTTGAGAGTTAATGATAAATGCCCCCTGCGTCGCTGGGTGATGGACTGGTTGTTGGTCACAGGACACAGCTAAGGAGCAGACGGCAGTGCGTGTCTCACATATAAAGCCGGCCTATAGATATTTACCTGTATTATATCAGGCAGGTCAGAGAATAACAGTTTTTGTACAGTCCATAGGGTGAGTGGAGTTACCCAAATAAGTGACTTCCCCATGACCAGCTTTAGAAGAATAACAGGCTGTTTGCTTCTTCCCTTCACTGATCTCCTGAGATAAATGTATAAAGTTTGGTTTCTGAACAATAAAGGTTTTATATTTCTGTTCTAGTTAATATGCGATGGAGGGGAAATCTGCCCATCAGGACCTATTACACCCATCAGACCCGAACCACATGAAGGCTACGTTATGGTATTCTCACCTGAACTGGTTTCAGCTGCTGCAGAACTTTCACTAATAGATTTGTCTGTCCAGGTAATATAATATGGATTATACAGAACAATATTGTGCAGGAAATCTTCATGTATATAAGAACAGTAATATCTGTGCGCTGCCTGTGCTGCTCTGTATTATCCTCACATCCCCTCATGTATTGCTTATTTCAGAAGAGGTGGGGCTGTGGGGATGTTGGAATTACTACATTATATTATTGAATCCACTGTTTTTGCCGGCTGATTCACATCCTCGCCATCATTCTTACCACGATTGGTATAACATGAGCATAGCTCCCACCCGTCCCGGTTTGGCCGGGACAGTCCCGTTTTTCTTACCTCTGCCCCACGTCACGGGCAGCAGTAAGATTGTTATGGATTTTCTCTCGAGGTCCCGCACTTGCTGGGATTGTCCAAGCAAAAGGGAATCCTTTTGAGAGAAGTGTCGGGTTAGCGGAGAGCATGGACCACGTCATCAGGTTCAGATCTCTATCCATATATGGTCACTACATCTCCTAGGGTTCCCCAGAGCAGACATCGGGCAGGGAATCCTTTTGGGCAGAGCAGGGACCACATCAGATCACCATCTGTCCATATATGGTGTCTACCTAGGGCTTCCCCAGACACAAGGTTCAATTAAATAAATTTTTGCCCAGCCTGGGATTCAAACCCCAGACTCTCTGCCATAGAGACACAGGGGGTCATTTACTAAGGGCCCGATTCGCGTTTTCCCGACGTGTTACCTGAATATTTCCGATTTGCTCCGATTTTCCCTGTATTGCCCCGGGATTTTGGCGCACGCGATCGGATTGTGGCGCATTGGCGCTGGCATGCACGCGACGGAAATCGGGGGGCGTGGCCGAGCAAAAACCCGACGGATTCGGAAAAACCGCCGCATTTAAAGCACTAAAAGTGTCGCTTGGGATGCGCTTACCTTCACTTGGTCCGGCTCGGTGTAATCCAGTGCGTTCAGATGCTTTTCAGCGCAGCAGCGCCACCTGGTGGACGGCGGAGGAACTACCTTGATGAATCCCGGCCGGACCCGAATCCACCTCAGAGAACGCGCCGCTGGATCGCGAACGGACTGGGTAAGTAAATCTGCCCAGTCTGCACAGTCTTTATCCACTGAGCTATGAGCCCAGTGATTATCCAGCTGAGGATTTTTGGTAACTAAGACATGTTATCTGCCACTGTTACACTGTGTATTATAGAGAGGGATCTTCTCAGAGATTATTATTGTAATTATTGAGACAATTATTATTATTATAAATTTAATTATTTTTATTATTATGGAGACGATTATTAATAATAGTAAAAAAAATAATAATTGTCTCAATAATTACAATAATCTCTGAGAAGATCCCTCTGTGCATTAAATCTGTCACAGTGTAACAGTAGCAGTTACCAGCTCTTAGTTACCAAAAATCCTCAGCTATTTAATCACTGAGATCATAGCTCAGTGGGTTGAGGCTCTGCAGGTTTTAGGTTAAAATCCCAAACAGGTTAAAAAGTTTTTTATTACTGAGAAGATGATTTTTATTATTATAATATGGTAAAAATTTGGGATTGTGGCCAGGGAGTGATTGGGAGTAGGAAGAGGAGATTCTGTGGATCCAGCACTCGTAGTGATTGGGGGTGGCTTAGGCGGATTGCCGCTACGCGTGCCGCCATTTTGAACCTCTTTCCCTTCCACAAATGTTGGGAGGTATGCATGAGTGTAACTATAGACTCCGGGGGCCAAAAGCTAAGCTCAGCTCCCTGAGGCAAATTTTCCTAATAGCAGAACCTTTCACAAGCTTACACAACCCTTCAGTGCAGCACTAGCAGCCTGGTTCATGGTCAGTCTTAATAAGTTAGGGGCATAGGCTCAAAGATGTCTTACCCTGTTGTACTGAGGCCTAAGGGCTTCACTGTGAAGTAGGGACCCAGTCCCAACCTCTATAGTGATGCCGATGGGTAATCTCATCTTTCAGATCACATCAGATTTCTGGTTCTCTGATCTACAGAACAAGAGAAACAGTCACTTTAAGACATAATAGGAAATGTGAACAATGAAATTCATTCCTGTCTGATTCAACTGTCCCTATATTTAGTTCTGTAGCCCATAGATCTAAATATGAGATTCTTATCTTTTATATGACATCAAAAGCATGTTTCTACCTTTAATATAACCAAAGATAGAGGCGTCTGAAGTGACACTCCCCATGCAGCCTCATCTCGGGCAAAGTAGCCAAAGGGTGATATCACATAAAAGAGGGGACTCTAGAAGGACTTTCATACCCTACTTGATAGGTCACAGTTTCATGGGGTAAAGTCTGCTGATAGTCTCCCTATAATAGCATAAAAGTATAAGGGAAGGGGATCAGATGTATTGGCTAAAGGGAGACGTGACAGGAACATAATCGCTGGGGGCACCTCTCTAAGGCCAAAGATTACAGAAAAGTGACCACCAGGAAGACTTTGTGGCACCTCTAGAAGTGTTTGTCATGTGAAAGTATAAAGAGGTAAAATGTGGCCCATAGGAACTTTCACAAACCTTTTTAGAACATGTATACAAAGTCCTCAATGCAAAGTCCTCTTTAGGACGTCTCCGTATCTGCGACCTCCAGTCCTTACCATGATACGGGGTCTCACCAATACAAATATGAACAATTTGTACTAAACCAATAACTGCTGAAAATATAGTGAAACCAGGATATGAAAAAGTGCTATAACATGTAACAGGTGCAGATGATATGTATCAGAATAATTACTGGCAACTGATTTATCACAATCTCATGAATCCGCGATACCATTATTGGTGTTTACCACTCTGATAACATAACATTTCTTTGGTTTACAGATTGGTTTAGACGTTGCTCAGTTGGACGGAGTTGGTTTAACTGATTCAGTAAGTAACTTTCATGTTGTTTGCAATACACTGCATAACTTGTGTCATATAAACATACCATATGTGTCAGTCATTGAAGAGAACCTGTCAGCACAAACTAAACTAATGAACCCTAATATACCGCTACCAGCATGTTTTCAAGCGGCTTAACACCTTCCACTTTCTTTCATTGTCCAGTGTGGTGACAGCATCCAGAAAATCAACTTTGAAGTGAGATGTAGTAAACTGATTGTATAAAGTCAAAGAGGTGGAGAGTTTAGCACTGAAGTCAAGCTCTCCCCACCTCAGAACCTCTCTGCTGCATTTGATGCCCTTAGGTACAGGATTACTACTATCTAGCTCTCCTGTCAGCCAGAGCAGAGAGGAATTTCTGAAATGAGGAGAGCTTGACTTCAGTATTGAGCTCTCTACCTCTGTGACTCTTTAATACTAATTTGCATCTCACTTTAAAGTAGATTTTCTGAATGATACCACAACACTGAGCCATGCAAGAAACATGATCAGGAAGGTGTTAATCTTCAGTGGTTTATTAAAGGAAACCTGTCACCACATTTTTACAAATACAGTTGTTGATAGATTCTTATAGAGCCCAATTAACTGACACCATTTTTTTAGCTAAAAATTGTTCTTTACATCCCCATAAATGAACTTTATGTTATATTCCCTGGAATCAGAGTGGGCCAGACCTTTCCATCTACTCCTCCCCATGTCCCATGCCTCTTCTCAGCATGCCATGTGACCAGAGTGACAACATTCCCTTTAGCCTCCTTACCTTAGCAAAATAAACACCATGCATACATCTGATCACATGAAATCACAGCAACCTCCATGGACTTGTATTCCTCCTCCATGGATTTTTTTTTTAACTCCTCCCCATCCTCCATGTAGGCTGCTATGATTTCATGTGATCAGATACATACATGGGTTCAGAGGTATCAGGAACTTTGATGATGTCATCCTGGTCACATTGGACATCAAGTGTCCAATGCTGTAATAGAGCTCTCCTTACAGTAGAATATCATAGCCAGTGTGAATGACTCACGTCAATTGTGAGCCTAGAATTGTTTTCCTTTTCTCTCACTAACAATGAGGTTTTTCTTGTATCCCCAATACACTGGTCATTCATAAAGGAATATCATTTTATATGTTTGTCAAATAAAAACTAAAAGTGCTAAAACTTTTACATTTCCTTTTTCTGTACAGCATCCTGATAATGCTGACTTCAGTGTTCAGATGAAAGTCTCTGACGTCACTAATCTTGTACTAAAAGATGAAGCTGGGTCTATGGACGTCTTGTTGGGTATTGATCTGTTCAAGTCGGATAAAGTCATCGCCAGTGGTAGATCTGTAAGTACAAAGAACATCAAGTTAAAAGCTATGGCTTTGGGGATACAAGAACACTATGACCACTTATGATAAATTGGGGTATCAAAAACCAAAAATGTAAATATCACAAATAATAATATAAACTGGCAGTGCAATAGATGGAGGTAACAAATATATTTAATATCAGTCTAAGGCTACATTCACACGATGTAGTACGGCGGGTATACATCGACACCGGGGAGTGAAGCAGGGGATGAGCACTGCTCACCCCCGCCCCTCTCCATCGATTAATATGGCACCCGGTGACGTATTCCATAGAAAGATAGGACATGTCCTATCTTTCTACTAGCTACAGTACAGTACCGCTCCCATACGGCGGTGTTAGGCCATAGAAGTGTATGGGGGACATATATAAGGCCGACATATATACGGCGTATACAAGACCCCCATACGTTCGTGTGAATGTAGTCTAATACATATAGTCTAAAAATAGACATAAAATGCATAGACACAATGGGGCACATTTACTTATCCGGTCTGGAGGATTTCCCAACGACAATGCACTGTGCCGCGATTCAATAAGATCGTGCACCAAATTTCCTGAATGTGTCGCTTCCCCGCTCAGGTCCGCCGGAGTTCACCATCTTCCTCCGGGTGTAAGTAATTTTAAAGTTAAATCCTGCGGTGTGTCCGAATCAGGCGGCCCTCCGATTTCTGACGCATGAAAGACAGTGTCGCTGCGCCAAAATCCTGAACCTGAAAACGTCGGAATAGCCACTAAAGTGCAATCCCCGGGACCCTTACTAAATAATCCCCAATGCATTAGTACATGCATTTTATGTATATTCTAGGCTATATGTATTAGACTAATATTAAATATATTTGTTACCTCCATCTATTTTGTGTCTATGCATTTAATGTATATTTTTATACTACAGGCAGTCCCCGGGTTACGTACAAGATAGGTTCTGTAGGTTTGTTCTGAAGTAGAATAAGTATGTAAGTCAGAAGTGAATATTTTATAATTGTAACCCCAGCCAAAACCCCGTTTGTAACTAGGGGTCGTCTGTAAGTCGGGTGTTCTTAAGTAGGGAACTGCCTGTATAAGACTGATATTAAATATATTTGTGACCTCCATCTATTGCACTGCCAGTTTATATTTTTATTTGTTAGATAGATTCTTTAGTCTTATAAATATAACTGTGTGCACGTAGGTCACGGTGTAAGTATTAGGATACACCAGGCCACATGCCAAACACGTGGCTGGCAGCAGCTTAACCACAATCAAACATTCCATGTGATCTCTAACTGTACATGAGCAATCACCCTGCCAGGACTTTATGATAGTATTCATATATATAAGATCATGGTTCTGGCAGGGCGTTTGTTCGTGGACAGATAGAGATCACATGACCCTCCATCTGCGGCCATTTTATGGACAGGAATCTCTGGCTAATGAGGTAAAACACAGGAGGCTTCACTTTACATATCAAGAAAGCGAAACAGAACTATTAATACATGTATTTTAGTAAATGAAATTGGTTATATCCTGCCCTTCCACACTTACTTACACATTATAAAAACATGAGATAAAGTCGCCAACCCCTTTAAGTTGCACAACTCTCGGGATGACGCTTCTGTGATACTTATTGTTAGAAGTGCCAAATATCAGAAGCTCCTGTTGTATCAGCACTTCAGTGGTCATTACACAGAAGGTCAAAGTTTAATGTTTTATAGGATTTTTCCACATTTTAATTTAAAAAAATGTGAAATGGAGTCAATGCTCCAAATTTTTTTTTTCCCCTGCAGGATGTGAATATGGCCTTAAGCACTGGTTTCCGAGCAGGGTTTATGTTACTAAAGTACAAGTTCAAGTAAGTTTCTACAATTTATAGCTGCTACGTGAAACTAGACATATAAGTTTAAAGGAAATGTCCTACTTATTTAGTGGTAGATTCTACTTTAACACTGTTGGGCAGATCCCAGCAGCATGATTATAATCATATGTGCAACACCCCTGCCAACGTGTAGGTAAGGGGGTAGTTGCAAATAGGGCCCTCTACCTGTCAGAATCCATATAGTTAGTATGATCAACTCACCCAAGGGATAATGCAGGGAGATCTCAGGTAATCTGCAGCTGTAGCCTCAGCCTGGACAGGCAATAGTTAGATGGTGTGTAAGATGTTATCCCAGTATGCGGCTGTACTGTAAACTGGAGTGTGATTGGAGAGCTGCTACCACCTGACTAGGGGGAGTATAAAACCCCTGATTCCAGTCTTGGTGGTCTGAGCACAAGCTCTAGGCCCCATGGTCTTTCTACAGATCAGCAGTCCAATCTAAGCTAATTCCAGGACCACAGTCTAGAGACTAACCAGAGCTGCAGCTTCCAGAGTTTGGACACAGCTCTATCCAAATTCTTCTAGTCTGCATCTACTACCAGGCTGGTGCACTCTTCCTGAGGACTCTCTCCATGAACATTCCAGTAGCAGAATCTGCCGTGAGTTGATTTACACAACGTTGCCTCTGTCTGATCCCTGGATACGGCTGTTACCACCACGGCTCCCCATCCATTACCCTGGGACCTATATTACAGACACTCAGGGGTTGCCCCAGGGAGAACCAGTACTTCAGCCTCTACCTCCATATTTCTTGCACACACCACCTGCTGGAGACCTGCCAGGCTGTAGGACAACCCTCCAGTCTCAACACCAAGCACCATGACATCAGTGCGCCCAAGCCGCAACTGCCAGCCACTCCGGTAATCTGGGCCCTGGCTGCCTCCAAGTCTCAAGATTTATACAAATGTGCAAGGGCTCCAGGGTGTCACCATACCTCCCAACCATCCCAGATCCAGTGGGAAAGTCCTGTTTTTTTAGCACTGTCCCGCCCACAGCGCTGACCACTGCCATAGCCACTTACAGTAAAATACAAAGAGCCAGCAGCTCCCTGCATCATCCCTGTGACTGTAGCAGAACCGGCATAAGAGCATCAAACATGAATATTCCCCAAGACATACAGACAATCATGAAAGAGCCCATAGTCATGTAATTTATGCCTCTTAGCACATGTAAAACAGAACCTAGGACTAATCAAACAGTTCTGATGTTATATATTCCAACACTCATACACAATGCTACACAAATACTCCTCAGAGATGGCAGCAAAAAGTACCCAACAGCTTTCCTGTAATATATTAATATGGTCTTAAAAGAGGTCTTCCAGCATTTATACATAGTAGCTGGACTTAGTACAATGTGGTGCAGTCTGTACAATTGCTCCATACACCCGTCCCTCGATTGTGTAAAAGCAGTAGCATGCATCTGGTTACATAATAAAGATGGACAGCACCAGGATAGCAAAACAAAATACAAAGTATCAAAGTACCAATGGGTACATGCAGCCTAAAAATCCTGGTCCCATGGATCCTGAATATATAATTCCAGACGAAAAAAGTAGCAGCACTCCAAGAATTTGGTGAACAAAATGTTTTTTTATTCACCCGACACAGAACAACATTTCAACATCTTTGACTTTTTCGTGCTTGAAAAAACATTGTGGAAACATTGCTGTGTGCCGGGTCACTTTTTTCACCAAATACTTGGAGTTCTGCTATTTTTTCTTTTTACTATGTTTACTCAGAGAAGATTGATTGCAGAAATTAAAGTAAACAGCAGATGTCTCCCGAGCTCCAATACTTTTTTTTCTAATAACCATTTTATTAATATTGTAAACATACAGATACACATATACACAAAATTATGAAAAATGTTGGCATATATGTTGAATCTTTCCAGAGTGAAAGTGTTGTTGGTTCAAGTTCGTATTCTTTTGCTGTTGTTAGTTAAATTCGCCTTGTAGAAATCTGGGTATCCAGTATAGATTACCAAACCGACTTGACTAATCCAAGCGAAAAAAGAAAATCATCAAAGACAGTTCAAACAATGACCTAAGAGTATCTTGGATATAGCTGATGCCATCCTTGGTAGTTAGGGCTCTTGATCCATTTTTCCCAAGCTGGAGTATATTTATGGTGTTTGTTCTCTTGAATAGAGATGTGTCTCTCGTATACACAATTTGGGGCCATATTTATCAGGACCTCTGCGCACCGCCAGTGGCGCAGAGGCCCTGAAATAATCGCAAATGCTAGCTTATTGCTAGCTTTTGCGATTATTTTCCCCAATCCGCCACCTTCACGCCAGTGGGGCGTGAAGGGGGGGGGGCGCGGCCGGCCGAGCGGGGGGCGCGGCCGGACGGGAGTGGGCCGGCGCGGGGCGTTACTGTCCCCACGCCTGCGCACTTGCTGCTGCCGGCGACTTTTCATACGTGAAAAGTCGCCGGCTCCGTTTTTTTTTTCTACGCCAGGCCCTGTCTGGCGTAGGATAAACGCTGCGCTGCTGGCAGCCCGATACATCAAGAGGCAGATGCCTTGTGCGCCAGCGTATGATAAATATCCCCCTTTGTGTTCACCTTCCTAATTACTTCATTTATACTGGGACAGTAGATTTCTTTGTGGCCATTAACACGTGTGTGATGATTGTTCTGTTGGATACAGGAAATTTTTCTATTCCTATTAAAAGTAATGCTGTAGCTGGTGAAGATTGAATGGAATGATTGAGTGTGTTTGAAATAATATGGAATGTTTCTTTCCATAATGGTCTGATTTTTGGGCATGACCATAGTATATGCAATAGTGTTCCTCTTTCTCCACAATTCCTCCAACATAATGGTGATGTTGAGGGATATATTTTACTCAGACGGGAGGGGGTAAAGTACCATCTCATACGTGTTTAAGTTAAAGCCTCCTGGTGGGAGGTATTTCTAGTTAGTGTGTTTGCTGCTTGGATAGCCTTGGTCCACCGATCTTCTGAAAAAGTTGAGTTAAGGTCTAATTCCCATTTACTCATGTAGGGAAGTTTAGAGAAGGTATTTTTGTTATAGTCAAATCAAGTGGTATCATAGTGGTTGACAATGTATGATTAGTACTACGACATGAGATGCAGATGGGAAAAAAAGCGACATTTCCATTATTCTGGGTAGAGTTGAGGCAGTTGCTGCACAGAATATACAGGAGATGGACAGGAGATTTTGACATTAGACCCAGTTTCTGTAGTGGTAAATCCAGGATAAATACTGCTATGTGAACTGAGCCTGAAACACAGGAGATAGATGTGTGTTACTAATCCAGATGCACATCTTCTTTTTCATTATAGCTTTGAGATTCAAATAAAAATAACGTTTGTGGATAAGGATTATGACAAAACATCTGTAAGTATATATACCACCCCTGGTTTATTATTTAAAGTAAACCTACCACCACGGATCTACCTATTAAGGTATATCCGGTGGTAGGTGCATCTAACATTTGCAAGAGTAGTGTCACAGGTGCCCCCGCGATCCATGTCATGGATCGCAGGCACACCCGTGCCCCTCTCCACGGCACTATCCCCACTGCCCATTCTTCATGCCCAGGCTTACCTTTCCACGAGCCTGCTTCCCGACGGCCTAGGCCTCGCGTGCGTCCCCGTTCCTTAGGACGCACACGCACCTTTTTTAGTTTTTTCACTTCCATTTTTCACTCACCACCTTCAAAAATCTATAACTTTATTATTTTTCCACATAAAGAGCTGTGTGACGGCTGCATAACATTTTCTGCATAACAAATTGCACATTGTGATGGTATTTAATATTCCATGCCGTGTACTGGGAAACAGGAAAAAAATTCCATATGCAGTGAAAATGGTGAAAAAACACATTTGCGACGTATTCTTTACAGCTTTCACTGTACGCACCAAATGACAAGTCTACTTTATTTTTGGGTCGCTAGGATTACATGGATACCAAATTTATATAGGTTTTATAATGGTTTCGTACATTGAAAAAAATTTAAACCTCCTGTACAAAAATTTTTGGGGGGGTTTTTGCCATCTTCCGGCGCCAATAACTTTTTCTTATTTTGTTTACGGAGCTGTGGTTGGTGTAATTTTTTGCGACTTTTGATGGCGTTTTCATTGCTATAAATTTTAGAACCTTTTGATCACTTTTTATAAATTTTTTTAAAATCTTTTTCAAAATGGCAAAAAATGCCATTTTCGACTTTGGACGCTATTTTCCGTTACGGGCTTAAACGCAGTGAAAAACCGTTATTATATTTTGATAGATCGGGCATTTTTGGATGCGGCTATACCTTATGTGTTTATGATTTTTACTGTTTATTAATATTTATATCAGTTCTAGGGAAAGGGGGGTGATTTGAATTTTTAGTTTTTTTTATTATAATTTTTTTTTTTACTTTTTTTTATTTTTACTATTTTTCAGACTCCCTAGGGTACTTTAACCCTAGGTTGTCTGATCGATCCTACCATATACTACCATAATGCAATATGGCAGTATATGGGGATTTTACTTCTCATTCATTACAATGTGCTGATAGCACATTGTAATGAATGGGTTAAAACGAGACAGCTTCAGGCCTTCGTGAGAAACGAAGCTGTCATGGCAACGGATCGCCGCTCCCTGTGACGTCATCGGGGAGCGATGATCCGCGTCAAGATAGCGACGTTTAAAGAAATAATCAGGCCAAAGGTAAGATGATTAAGGGTAAAGTTGCGACTGTGCAATGAAACATATAATGAGAAGGACCGGAGGTACCTTCCGGCGTTAAAATATACATATATCTGCAGCACACTAACCCGAAAGCATGGTGAAGGGCAGACACAGGGCAAGCAAAGTGAGGCCATATAGTACACCCCGACGCGCTTTTCGCACTGTTGCTTCGTCAGGAGTTATCCTTTACTCCACTGTATCTTTTATTGGGGTAATATGCAAATTTTCTAAAGAGGCTACTGGGGCGTGGAGTAGCCGGAGGCTACACGGCACGGCTACTCCACGCCCCAGTATCCTCTTTGATCCTCCTACTCAGATATCTTCAGCACGCAGCTACGAGCACTCGGCCACAAAGGCGGAGTTCTGCACAATCTAGACTCCAAAGCCGGCGCTACTGGTACCACTCCATGGAGTGGAGTAAAGGATTAGCCCTTGCAAACGTTAGATACACCTACCATCGGATCTACCATAATACCTTAATAGGTAGATCTGTGGTGGTAGGTTTCCTTTAAGGAAATATTTAATTGTTAATGTATATATATATATACACAAAAGTGTGCATGTTAAACGAGGAAATTTTTTCTGTGATTACCATAATTATTTTCTGCCAGGAAGCCAATGGCTTTCTGCAAGTCACTGCCTAACATTTTTGTAATTTATAGGCTGGAACTTTCTTGAAAAAAATGATGAATTCCCATGCTAACGTCTTGGTGGATAAAATGAACTGTAAGTATGAAGGGGAGGTGGTGAGAATGGCGCGAGCCGCATCTGCTCTATGGTCCGAATGATGTGGAATAAGGGGCCACATGTCAGTGGCTGCTGCTTATATGTCCCCAGTGATCGCCCTCACAGGGTCAGAAATATTCACCCGATTCTGTTACCAATTGTGTCAGAGCCCCAGCACCTTACAATGAAATCTGCGGAGCTGTCATTGTTCATTGTGACGGGTTAAATATAATTTCCTGCAAAGGGATTGGATTGATACTTTTCTCTCCTTACAGACTAATGTTTATAGGGATAAAATAATCTCATATATTGGATTTCTGAAGATTCTTGTTTCCCTGAAAGCTCCATGTCAGAGGAATGTGGCTCCGGGATAATACACTGATCATTTTATATGTCTTGTTAAAATAACATGAATCCTTCATATCTAACTAATCATATATTTTATGGTGTTTTCTGTAGGCAAAATGGAAAGATGCTTCCCAGTGTTGCCAGTTTTTGGACCAGGTTACCCAGCAATGCCACTACCAGCATCCCCTCCAACACAGGGATCATACCACCCACAAACTCCAGCACCAGGACAATGTCATTTCAGACATGTAAGTCCTCCTGTAGTTTCTTACAAAGAACAGCCCTGCGTCACCACTATACAGTGTACTGACAATATACAATAACAGGCGAGAAAGCTTCTAGTGATAGCGTCCTGCATATATGTGTATATATGTATATACTTTACTGCCTTCCCTTGTAACTATATGTCAGGGATCCTCCTGCTTTATACTTACAAAGGAGGGAAACATCTAAGTGGTGTAAATGTAGATGGACTCAATATCAACATTCAATCACAGGAATCAATAGAGAAGCTTCACCTTCTCACTGCACATCAGATGGAGACATGTAACGTGATAATAGCTGCTGTTACTATATGTACATACAGTTGTCTTATCATTTTATGTTGTTTTATTACAGGGTTCCTGCGAATGTTCAGTTCCTTAATAATAAGGATTCTGACTCAACTTCCAGGAGGATGAAACAAGGAATAATCCGGCTCATGTTCCCAATGTCATTTCTATAATTATATAATCTATATAATCTACAAAGAATCATTATCAATAAATTACTGCAAAGCAAGTTACTGCGTCCTGTGGTGAATCAAACTAGTATTACAGTAGCACTTACCTGAGACAAGTCCAAATATATTTGGTAGCAGAAGTCCCATCACCTCCTCCCCCAGTCCCAGCATCACGGGACCTACCCAGTTCTCTCTGCTGGACTGCACTGGGAATCTTTGGTAACAGATGACGTCCATCAGATAGTTACATCTTTCTTCTTCATGTAATACCACACATATTAATGTTAAGGAGAAGATTGAGAAGTATAAATTTGATGTAACCGAAAAATAAATCAACAGAAACACATTCATGTCTAAACTGCTGGCAACAACATTGAGAAGACCCCTAAGTGACAGTGACACAATTGTGCCCAATGTGTCGCTATCTGGTGTGGCCACCATCATTTTCCAGCTCTGCCTTTCCTCTCTTGGGCCTGGACTTCTCTAGAGGTTCACACATTACAGCCACTGATATCCTCTTTTACTTCTCCTTGACGACATCACGGAGCTGCTGGATATTTGAGACCTTTCACTCCTCCATCTTCCTTTTTCAGATGCCCCCAAGATACTCAACGCTCAGAGCGCACTTCTTGGGTTGCTTTCATAAAAGGTTAAATTGCACCCCACACATGGGGCAGACAGTAGCCCCCACATGTGCCCCATCCATATATAGGTATCATCAACACATGCTCCATCAGTATATAGTAGCCCCACACATGCCCCAGCAGTATATGGTTATCACCACACATGCCCTAGCAGTATATGGTTATCACCACACATGCCCCCGCAGTATATGGTTATCACCACACATGCCCCAGCAGTATATGGTTATCACCACACATGCCCCAGCAGTATATGGTTATCAACACACATGCCCCAGCAGTATATGGTTATCACCACACATGCCCCAGCAGTATATGGTTATCACCACACATGCCCCAGCAGTATATAGGTATCATCTTACATACCCCAGCAGTATATGGTTATCACCACACATGCCCCAGCAGTATATGGTTATCACCACACATGCCCCAGCAGTATATGGTTATCACCACACATGCCCCAGCAGTATATGGTTATCACCACACATACCCCAGCAGTATATGGTTATCACCACACATACCCCAGCAGTATATAGGTATCACCACACATACCCCAGCAGTATATAGGTATCATCACACATGCCCCAGCAGTATATGGTTATCACCACACATGCCCCAGCAGTATATGGTTATCACCACACATGCCCCAGCAGTATATGGTTATCACCACACATGCCCCAGCAGTATATGGTTATCACTAGGGATGAGCGAACATACTCGTCCGAGCTTGATGCTCGTTCGAGCATTAGCGTACTCGAAACTGCTCGTTGCTCGGACGAATACTTCGCCCGCTCGAGAAAATGGCATCTCCCGCCGTTTTGCTTTTTGGCGGCCAGAAACAGAGCCAATCACAAGCCAGGAGACTCTGCACTCCACCCAGCATGACGTGGTACCCTTACACGTCGATAGCAGTGGTTGGCTGGCCAGATCAGGTGACCCTGGGATAGACTAGCTGCTGCCCGCGCTGCTCGGATCATTCTGTGTCTGGATGCCGCTAGGGAGAGAGCTGCTGCTGGTCAGGGAAAGCGTTAGGGTGTTCTATTAGAATAGTGTTAGGCAGGAGTGATTCTACAAGAACCCAACAGCCCTTCTTAGGGCTACAATAACGTTATACATTTTTTTTTTTATTTGCAGCTAGTACCATATTGTGAGGAATTTGCAGGGGGACTTGCTACCGTTGTGTTTAGCTCTTAGTGACACACATATCCACCTCAAACACCAAAGTGGGACAATTTATTAGGGGTTTGATTTCAATTAGGCACAGTCTGCCAGTTTCTTTTTATTTTACGTTTATTTTTTCATAACTCAGCGTCATCTCATCTGGCATAGCAGTGTGCTTTCATACTTGGCTAGAAAATAGCCATAGGAGAATCCAAACGGCTTACTTACGCCTACAGTAGCGTTATATATATTTGATTTCTGTTTGATCTGCTGGTGGCTGTCCTTGCTGCAGTGCATCTACTACCATATTGTGAGGAATTTGCAGTGAGACTTGCGACTGTTGTGTTTAGCGCTTAGTGACGCACATATCCATCGCAAAGACCGAAGTGGGACAATTTATTAGGGGTTGGATTTCAATTAGGCACAGTCTGCCATTTACTTTTTATTTTACGTTTATTTTTTCATAACTCAGTGTCATCTCATCTGGCATAGCAGTGTGCTTTCATACTTGGCTAGAAAATAGCCATAGCAATAGGATAGCATCGTTTGGTTTTAAAAACTAAAAAACACAAAAAAAAAAAAAAAAAGTTAAAAAAAAAATTCAAGTTATAACTTTCATTTTCAAAATGTTTAACCCGAGGGCTAGGGGTAGAGGACGAGGGCGGGGACGTGGGCGTCCAACTACTGCAGGGGTCAGAGGCCGTGGTCCTGGGCGGGGTGAGACACCACCTGCTGATGAGGGAGCAGGGGAACGCCGCAGAGCTACACTCCCTAGGTTCATGTCTGAAGTTACTGGGACTCGTGGTAGAGCACTGTTGAGGCCAGAACAGTGCGAACAGGTGATGTCGTGGATTGCCGACAATGCTTCGAGCAATTTGTCCACCAGTCAGTCTTCCACGCAGTCCACCCATGTCACCGAAATCGGCACTCCTCCAGCTCCTGCACCTCAGCCTCCTCCCCCCCCAGTCTGCCCCCTCCCAGGAAAATTTGGCATTTGAACCGGCATACTCTGAGGAACTGTTTTCTGGACCCTTCCCACAGTCACAAACCACTTGTCCGGTTGCTGCTGAGCAATTTTCCGATGCCCAGGTTTTCCACCAGTCGCAGTCTGTGGGTGATGATGACATTATTCACGTAGTGGAAGAAGTGTGTAAAGAGGTGTCCGACGATGAGGAGACACGGTTGTCAGACAGTGGGGAAGTTGTTGTCAGGGCAGGAAGTCCGAGGGGGGAGCAGACTGAGGGATCGGAGGATGATGAGGTGACAGACCCAAGCTGGGTTGAGAGGCCGGGTGAACACAGTGCTTCTGAGACGGAGGAGAGTCCTCGACCAGAACAGGTTGGAAGAGGCAGTGGTGGGGCCAGACGGAGAGGCAGGGCCAGAGCTGGTGCATCAGCGCCAAATGTGTCACGTAGTGAAGTTCCTGTGGCGAGGGCTCCCGCGGCGAGGGCTAGATTTTCAGAAGTCTGGAGGTTCTTTAAGGAAACACTGGATGACCGACGGACTGTGGTGTGCAACCTTTGCCAAACCAGGATCAGCAGGGGTTCCACCACTACTAGCTTAACTACCACCAGTATGCGCAGGCATATGAATGCTAAACACCCCACTCAGTGGCACCAAGCCCATTCACCTCCGGCCGTGCACACCACTGCTCCTTCCCCTGTGTCAGCTGATAGTCAGCCCCCTGCCCAGGACCCTGGCACAAAAACCCCATCGTCGCCTCCACGATCCTCCACAGCATCCACCAGCGTTCAGCTCTCCATACCCCAGACGCTGAAGCGGAAAAGGAAATATAGTGCACGCACGCCCAAGCCCTTAATGTCCACATCTCCAGATTGCTTAGCCTGGAGATGCTGCCCTATAGGCTAGTAGAGACCGAGGCCTTTCGCAACCTCATGACGGCGACCGCCCCTCGGTATTCGGTCCCCAGCCGCCACTACTTTTCCCGATGTGCCGTCCCAGCCCTGCACAAGCACGTGTCAGACAACATCATCCATGCCCTGACCAACGCCGTTTCTGACAAGGTCCACCTGACCACGGACACGTGGACGAGTGCTGCCGGGCAGGGCCACTATATATCGCTGAGGCACATTGGGTTAACTTGGTGGAGGCTGGGACCGAGTCTGACCCCACGGCTGGTCATATACTGCCGACGCCGAAGATTGCGGGGCCTACCTCGGTCCAGGTCTTTCAGGCCTACTATGCCTCCTCCTCCTCCCACCCCTCCTCCACCTCCTCCTCCGAACTACCATCCGTGGGCATGGCGCCATCAGTCGCTAGCTCTAGGCACAGCAGCAGTGCCGTCGCTAAGCGACAGCAGGCGTTGCTCAAACTGCTGAGCCTAGGCGATAAAAGGCACACCGCCCAAGAACTATTACAGGGCATCACGGCGCAGACTGATCTGTGGCTGGCACCGCTGAACCTGAAGCCAGGCATGGTTGTGTGTGACAACAGCCGTAACCTGGTGGCGGCTCTGCAACTCGGCAGACTGACACATGTGCCATGCCTGGCCCATGTGTTAAATCTCATAGTTCAGCGTTTCCTCAAGACATACCCCAATCTGTCTGATTTGCTCACGAAGGTGCGCCACATCTGTGCGCATTTCAGGAAGTCCAGCACAGATGCTGCCACTCTCAGGGCAGCGCAGCGCCGCCTCCAACTGCCCGCTCACCGACTGTTGTGCGACGTGCCCACGAGGTGGAATTCAACATTAACCATGTTATCCAGAGTTTACCAGCAGCGCAGAGCGATTGTAGACTGCCAGATGTCAACTTCCACCAGAACTGGTAGTCAGGTCAGTCAGCTTCCTCAAGTCTACAATGAGGAGTGGACGTGGATGTCTGATATCTGTCAGGTGCTGAGTAACTTCGAGGAGTCAACACAGATGGTCAGTGGCGATGCCGCCATCATCAGCCTCACCATCCCACTGCTTGGCCTGTTGAAAAACTCTCTGATCAGCATGAAGTCGGAAGCTTTGCGCTCGTCACAAGAGACGGGGGAAGAAGATTCCCTTGTTGATAGCCAAAGCACCCTCAGGTCTGTTTCTCAGCGCATATCGGAGGAGGTGGAGGAGGATGAGGAGGAGAATGTTGGCGAGACACAAGAGGGGACCATTGTTCAGTCCTTCACTGTTCAGCGTGTATGGGCAGAAGAAGAGGAGTTGGAGGAGTTGGAGGAGGAGGAAATGGGCAGTCAGGCCAGTGAGGGGAGTGAATTCATGCGCGTTGGGACTCTGGCGCGTATGGCAGATTTCATGCTAGGCTGCCTATCCCGTGACCCTCGCGTTCAAAGAATTTATTCAAGCACCGATTACTGGGTATTCACTCTCCTGTACCCACGGTACAAGCAAAATCTTTCCACTCTCATCCCTGGAGAGGAAAGGAGTGTGAGAATGCATGAATACCAGCAGGCCCTGGTGCACAAGCTGAAACAGTATTTCCCTTCTGACAGCGCTAGCGGCAGAGGGCGTACTTCTGTGGGACAAGTAGCGAAGGAGAGTAGGCGAGCAGGCAGCTTGTCCAGCACTGGCAGGGGTACGCTTTACAAGGCTTTTGCCAGCTTTATGTCACCCCAGCAAGACACTGTCACCTGTCCCCAGTCTCGGCAGAGTAGGGCTGATCTTTACAGAAAGATGGTGAGGGAGTACGTAGCTGACCATACCATCGTCTTAAATGATCACACAGCTCCCTACAACTACTGGGTTTCAAAGCTGGACATGTGGCACGAACTGGCGCTGTACGCCTTGGAGGTTCTTGCCTGCCCTGCCGCTAGCGTGTTGTCCGAGCGGGTTTTCAGTGCAGCTGGTGGCATCATCACCGATAAGCGTACACGCCTGTCGACTGACAGCGCTGACAGGCTGACGCTTATCAAGATGAATAAAGCCTGGATTTCTCCGCATTTCCATTCTCCACCAGGTGAAAGAAGCTGAACCTGAATAATGTATGCACTCCTCCTCCTCATTGTCCTCCTTCTCCTCCTCTTTGTACACTAAAGCAGAGGAAACTGGCTATTTTTTTGCCAGGGCCAACTGGCTCTGGCTATAGTACTCTATGTATTTAATTTTTCTGGAGGGCCAACTACCCGGTCCTCTGTTTTAAACAATTTTTGGGAGTGCCACACACAGGCACTCAATCTATGTAATTTTTCTGGAGGACCAGATACCTGCTCCTCTGGTTTGAAAACTTTTTTGGACTGCCACATACAGGCACTCAATTTATTTAATCTTTTTGGGGGACCAGCTACCTGCTCCTCTGGTTTGAAAACTTTTTTGGACTGCCACATACAGGCACTCAATCTATGTAATTTTTCTGGAGGACCAGCTACCTGCTCCTCTGGTTTGAAAACTTTTTTGGACTGCCACATACAGGCACTATCCAAATTAAATTGTCTCCATAGCAGCCTCCACACGTCGTCTTTTTAGCTGCCTTCACACGTTGTCTCCATTGCTACCTCCACACGTCATCGCCATAGCTGCCTCCAAAAGTAGTCCATATAGCTGCCTCCATACATGGTCCCCTTATCAAACGAGCTGTGTCAGGCAGAATTTTGGGTTGTTTTCATGGCTTCCATGTTAACTTTGTCGCCACCCTGCTGTGTAATCCACAAAATATACTGGCAAACTTTTATCATTTACCAATATTATTTCAGCGCTTCTTGCGCATCTGTTTACATTCCTCTCACCCGCCAGAACCCAAACTTATAAGAACGCTACTATACTTGATCTTATACAAAAGGTTCTTAGAAGTGCTGTTTGGGGAGTAGCCTAGGGACAGGGGCTTGGATTGGCGAAAGCTCGCCTGGCAGCGGAGCGCCAGCTCCATCCCAAGATCCTACTAACATAGTTTTAACTGCAGCACCTTTAATCTACTACCAGTTCACTGCCTCCATACATGGTCCCCTTATCAAACGAGCTGTCAGGCAGAATTTTGGGTTGTTTTCTTGGCTTCCTCATCAAACTTGTTAACTTTGTCGCCACCCTGCTGTGTAATCCACAAAATATACTGGCAAACTTTTATCATTTACCGATATTATTTGAGCGCTTCTTGCTCACCTCCTTTGGTTCCTCTCTGCCACCCATTGGTTTTAAGCCTGAGTCCATTTGGGGTATGTTGCCAAGACACTCTCTAGCCTGCCGCTGCTGCCGCTGCCTCTGCATAGTCCCCTATAGTGTCAGGGTCAATTATTGGATGTTTTAGATGCTATCTTGCCTCATTCGGTCACTCTGTCATTGCCATGCTGTTGCCCATAGTTTTGGCATAATGGTGCCATTAAGCAGCCTCAGAGGCATCTATGCATGCTGCCCCTGCTGTTTCCTGTCCATTTCCGTGGTGTTTCCATCCTTTTCTGAGGTTCCCAGGTGTTTGGCCAAGCTTCCCTGTGCAGATCCTTGGTCCCCTTGAAAAATGCTCGAGTCTCCCATTGACTTCAATGGGGCTCGTTATTCGAGACGAGCACTCGAGCATCGGGAAAAGTTCGTCTCGAATAACGAGTACCCGAGCATTTTAGTGCTCGCTCATCTCTATTCACTATATTTGTGATTTGTGCTGTGTGCTATTTGTTTTTGTATATAAGCTGTAGAGACATCCAGGCCCAAGAAAAGAAAGGCAGATCTGGAATATGATGGTGGCCACACCAAATAGTGACACGTTGGGCACAATTTTGCTACTGTCACTTGGAAGGGGTCTCAATGTTGTTGCCAGCAGTTTAGACATGAATGGGTTTCTGTTGAGTTAGTTTTTGGTTACATCAAATTTATACTGTTCTAACTACTATACTGTACTAACTGCTTTTTTTCACATTGTCATATCGTCATTGTTACCCATAAAAATAGGAGTATTGTGAGATATTGGGGCACATTTACTTACCCAGTCCATGCGCGTTCCAGCGGCGGCTTCTCCGACGAGCGCTCGGGTCTTCCGGCGATTGATGAAGGTCCTGCGCCCGATGTCCACCAGGTGTCGCTGCTTCGCCAAAGTCCGCCGAGGTGCCCCGGAGTTCATAGTCTTCATCGTGGTGCATGTGAGTATGGCCCGTGTAACCAATTTTTTTTTTTTTAATGCGGCGGTTTTTCCGAATCCGTCGGGTTTTCGTTCGGCCACGCCCCCCCCCCGATTTCCGTCACGTGCATGCCAGCGCCGATGCGCCACAAATTGATTGCCGGGGCAATTCAGGGAAAATCGGTGCAAATCGGAAATCTTCGGGTAACACGTCGGGAAAACGCGAATTGGGCCCTTAGTAAATGACCCCCAGTGTCTCCTTTCTCAATCTTCTCCTTAACATTAATATGTGTGGTATTACATGAAGAAGAAAGATGTAAATATCTGATGGTCGTCACTGTCCCAGTGCAGTCCAGCAGAGAGAACTGGGAAGGTCCCGTGATGCTGGGACTGGGGGAGGAGGTGATGGGACTTCTGCTGCCAAATATATTTGGACTTGTCTCAGGTAAGTGCTACTGTAATACTAGTTTGATTCACCACAGGACGCAGTAACTTGCTTTGCAGTAATTTATTGATAATGATTCTTTGCAGATTATATAGAGAAGGAGCGTGTACAAGCCTTATAATGATTAGTTACTGAGAAATGTCTGTGCGCGCGAGAAAGAGAAAGGAGCATTAGGAGGATTATAGAAATGACACTTGGAACATGAGCCGGATTATTCCTTGTTTCATCCTCCTGGAAGTTGAGTTAGTAGTAGAAGATTGGAAGAGGAGGGACAAAACATCTGCAGTAATTCTATAATAAAAAACATAAAATGATAAGACAACTGTATGTGCATATAGTAACAGCAGCTATTATCACGTTACATGTCTCCATCTGATGTGCAGTGAGAAGGTGAAGCTTCTCTATTGATTCCTGTGATTGAATGTTGATATTGAGTCCATCTACATTTACACCACTTAGATGTTTCCTTCCTTTGTAAGTATAAAGCAGGAGGATCCCTGACATATAGTTACAAGGGAAGGCAGTAAAGTATATACATATATACACATATATGCAGGACGCTATCACTAGAAGCTTTCTCGCCTGTTATTGTATATTGTCAGTACACTGTATAGTGGTGACGCAGGGCTGTTCTTTTAAAGAAATTACAGAAGGACTTACATGTCCAAAATGACATTGTCCTGGTGATAGCACAGATGATGGTGAGTGGTATGATCCCTGTGTTGGAGGGTATGCGGGTGGTAGTGGCATTGCTGGGTAACGTGGTCCAAAAACTGGCAACACTGGGAAGCATCTTTCCATTTTGCCTACAGAAAACACCAAAAAATATATGATTAGTTAAATATGAAGGATTCATGTTAGTTTAATAAGACATATAAAATGATCAGTGTATTATCCCGGAGCCACATTCCTCTGACATGGAGCTTATTCAGGGAAACAAGAATCTTCAGAAATCCAATATATGAGATGATTTTATCCCTATAAACATTAGTCTGTAAGGAGAGAAAGGTATCAATCCAATCCGTGTGCAGGAAATCATATTTAACTTGTACTTGTTTTTGTTTTTTTGTTTTTTAAACTCAAACCCGTCACAATGAACAATGACAGCTCCGCAGATTTCATTGTAAGGCGCTGGGGCTCTGACACAATTGGTAACAGAATCGTGTGAATATTTCTGACCCTGTGAGGGCGATCACTGGGGTCATATAAGCAGCACCCACTGATATGTGGCCCCTTATTCCACATCATTCGGACCATAGAGCAGATGCGGCTCGCGCCATTCTCACCACCTCCCCTTCATACTTACAGTTCATTTTATCCACCAAGACGTTAACATGGGAATTCAACATTTTTTTCAAAAAAGTTCCAGCCTATAAATTAAAAAAGTGTTAGTAATAAAACTAATGGCTTCCTACTACTCACTTCACTAACTATGATTCCCTTCATCAGTTGAATATTTCCTTAAAAGGGTTTTCCCAAAAAGACAAGTTTCTTATATGTACTCAGGATAACAAAATAACACCTTCTCTAGTTATTAACAATAAAACAGCATTTCAGATATAATTCCAACCTGTCTATCAGTCCTGTTGTACACAATTTTAGTTGCCCCTAGACACGACCCTGTAAGTTCTAACTTAGGGTCGGGGAAGCCATCTTGCTCTCCTGTCTGACGGCCATGGAGCTACTCCTTACCTCTAGCCTCCCACCCCTTATATTCCACAAGAAGCTCAAAGAAATTCACTTCCTGCCTGCAAACACATCACAGCAGATTGTGAGGAGAGGAGAGCTGCAAGCTACAAGCAGATAAGTGCTTTCTTCTGGGGTAAGGGAGAGAGATCTCATATCACAGATCTGATGGTGTGAGAGCAGATATGTAGCAGTGCTGACAGAGTGTCATTGTGTCTAATATGTATCTCATTGACCTCAATATCGCTGATCTGTCTCTTCTCTCACTTTCTATTTGTCAGATTCTAGTTCAATGTTCAGAAGCTAAATGAAAGTGTATATAAACCTGTGCCCTGATCACCTAACCACGTTTTCAGCTCACAGAACTAGAGGAATCATGAAGTGTCTGCTTATAGAGTCCCCACCCACACCCTGGAATCTTACACTGACCACCACTGAGAGATAGAAGCTAAAACAGCAAAAAATATATAGTAACTTTGTAAAGTAAGGGGTTAATCTTTATTGTGTAAACATCACTATGGGATTGAGATGTGAGAATTTCTGTCATGGGAAAACCCCTTTAAATAATAAACCGGGGGTGGTCTGCATACTTACAGAAGGTCCACTATTCCCATCGTCACCCCTGATAGTTACTTCTGTGTCAACATTAACGTCAGCAATAACGCTATAATGAAAAAGAACATGTGCATCTGGATTAGTAATACACATACACATGCACAGAGCATATCGGCATATTAAACATAAATTGTGAACCACTATAATTTATCAGTGCAGCCAGCCTGTTTCTAGCACTTGTTTTGACCATACAAACCAGCAGACAATGTAAAGTAGCAGACAATACCATTGTGTGTGTTGTAAGTAGCAGCAGGACAGTGAAAATTGGATTTATATTCCAGTATTGTAGCTGGACTTGGTGTGTGGGAGAGTTTATTTTTATTTTTATTTCTGCATTCAAACACAGTAAAAAAAAAAAAAAATAGCAGCACTCTAAGAATTTGGTGACGAAAGTGTTCTTTTATTCACCCAACACACAGCAATATATAACACTGGTGCTTTCTATCTTTCTCTGTTGTGTAAAAGCAGTAGAATGCTTCTGGTCAGAAAATAGGACAGGTGTATGGAGAATTTGTACCGAGTGCACCACATTGCACAAAATCCAGCTGCAATCCTTGAATATAAATTTTGTAATCTTGCTGCAGGTCGAAATTTGTATGGTCAACACTACTGGCAGACCTCCATTACGACCATACTAATATATTACAGGAAAACCTTTTGCTGCCATCTCTGATGAGTATATGTGTGCCATTGTGTATGAGTGTTGGAATATACAGCATCAGAACAGTTTTTTTAGTCCCGGGTTCTGTTTTACATTTGCTAAGAGGCATAAAATACATGACTAGGGGCTCTTTCATGATTGATTGTATGTCTAGGGGAATATTCATGTTTGATGCTCTTATGCCGGTTCTGCTACAGTCACAGGGATGATGCAGGGAGCTGCTGGCTCTTTGTATTTTACTGTAAGTGGCTCTGGCAGCGGTCAGCGCTGTGGGCGGGACAGTGCTAAAAAAACAGGACTTTCCCACTCAATCTGGGATGGTTGGGAGGTATGGTGACACCCCTCGAGCCCTTGTGCTTAAATTACATAAACAAAGATTTTTTTTAAGAAAAATATCAGATCACAGCACTTGCTAAACATATGATTTTAATCACACTGCTGGGATGTACCCAAATCTACCACTACAAAAGTAGGACATTTCCTTTAAACTTACATTAATAGTTTCACGTAGCAGCTATAAATTGTAGAAACTTACCTTGAACTGAAGTCTAGTGACATAAACCCTCCTTGGAAACCAGCTCTTAAGCCCATATTCACATCCTGCAGGGGTAAAAAAAAAAGATTTTGGAGCATTATCTCCATTTCACATTTTTGATTACTGAAGTGTTTTTTCCCCTATAAAACATTAAACTTTGACCTTCTGTGTAATGACCACTGAAGTTCTGATACAACAGGAGCTTCTAATATTTGGCACTTCTAACAATAAGTATCGTGGAAGTGTCATCCCGAGAGTTGTACAAATTAAAGGGGTTGGTCACTTTGCCTCATGTTTTTGTAATGTCTGTGTGGGTGGGTACCAATATACATCTATTACAAGTTCTACACAACTTTATTGATATCTAACATGAAGCTTCCTGTCTTTTACCTCAGACACCCTTGACCATAAAATGGCAGCAGATGGAGGGTCATGTGATCTCTAACTATCCATGAAAAATCGCCCTGCCAGGACCTTATGATAGTATTCATGAATACAAGTTCAAGTTCCTGGCAGGGCGATTGTTCATGGTCAGTTAAAGATCACATGACCCTCCATCTGCGGCCATTTTATGGACAGGGATGTTTGGCTGATGAGGTTAAAGACCGGAGGCTTCACTTTACATATCAAGAAAGCGGAGCAGAACTATTACTAGATGTATATTGGTAAATTACTGAATATCCTTCCGCTTCGTACTCACACACACATTACAAAAATAATAGATATTGAGGCAGATTTACTTACCCGCGGTGTGTTGAGGATTCGGAGCTGCCGCGATTCATTAAGATTGTGTGCCAAATTCCTGCATCCATTGCTTCTGCGCCGTGGTCCGCCGGAGTTCACCTTCTTCTTCCCGGTGCTTGTAAGTGAGTGTCTTGAAACACAATTCTAAATGTTAAATCCTGCGCGTTGTCCGAATCCGTCGGGTTTGATCTACAGCCCGACCCCGATTTCTGTCGTGTGCAAGCCGGCGCCGATGCGGCAAAATCCTGTGGCAATTTGGCGCAAAACGGAAATCCCCGGGAAACCCGACGAAAATGCATCCGACTAACCCTTGGTAAATGAGCCCCAATGTGTCCAACCCCTCTATGTTGCTGTCAGTGACATATGCTCTGGCCTATCCTAATACTTATGTGCATTAGATTCTTTAGTCCATGTTAAAATATATTTATTTGTTGACTTCATTTTATACTTACAGAACTACCTCTGGCTATGACTGTATCTGACGCATGAAGTTCAATTGCCACTGAGAGGTCGAGAGAACCAGCTCCTTCTTCTAGGACCAAATTGTTGATGGCAGAGACTCGTATTCGAAAATTAAAGTTAGCATTAGGATACTGTAAAAAAAAAGAAACAATGGGAATTAAAGTGTTTTGTTCTCACTTTTACTTTTTATTTAAAGGACATATAAAATAATATTTCTTAATGAAGGACCAGTGTATGGGGGATACATGGAAAAACCTCTTTATTGTAGTATTATAGTGCGCTAAAAATTGTAAGATGCTCAGAAGTCCTGTTATGCAGATTTTTTTCCTGTAGAATTATTTTTTCAGGGTAAGAAAACTTTATAAAGCTTCTGAATGGGGCACAGAACAATTATAGCTCCATAGTACAGACTACAGGGAGCAGTATGTAAGTGCACACAGTGAGATATGCTGCAGATATTCTGCCATTGGAATGAGGTGACGATGGGGAAAAGACTGCAGGGTATACAGCAACAGCAAAATGGCTGAGACTTAAAGGGAACCTGTCAGCAGAAATTTGCTTAAAGAGAACCTGTCATGCAAATTAAACCACCCAAAATAAAGGCTAAATTAAAAACTATCTCTAATTGGTTCCTTTCCATGGCTGCAATGTTACAAAAATTACTTTGTAAACATATATGCAAATCATCTAATGTGAGTCATTCATACTAATCGGGTCATGCATATTAAAATTTACCTTACTTGGGCATTGCCCAGCCTCCTTATTCCTGATAGAAAGGCTATGATATTCTACTGTATGGAGAGCTCTGTTACATTGTTGGGTACTTAAAGTAATGTTAGATGGCTAAAGGACCGGGATGTTGTCACTCTGGTCACATGACATGCTGAGAAGAGGCATGGGACATGGGGAGGAGTAGATGGAAGGGTCCTTCCCACTCTAATGCCAGGGAACACGACATAAAGTTAATTTATGGGGATGTGAGGAACAATTTGTACCTAGAAAAAAGGGTGTCAATTAATAGGGCTCTATAGGAACCTGTCACTGGCTATATTTTTTTAAATGTGGTGACAGATTCCCTTTAACCCCTTAACGCTTTGCGCCGTAGCTCTATGGCACAGAGGTATAAGGGATGTATGAAGAGGGCTCACGGGCTGAGTCCTCTTCATACAAAGGTGGGGGTTTTTGCATTTTGCAGAAAACCCCCACCGCTAATAACTGCTGTCAGTGCTTGCACTGATCACGGCTATTAACCCTGTCATTGCCGCCGGCAAAGTCGTCGTCGGCGTTTAAAAGACGGCGGCGCGCGGGTGCCGACATCTTTTTTACGATCGCCGCGCCCCCGAACGTCATCGGGGGTCGGCGATCGGTTGCCATGGTAGCCTCGGGTCTTCTTTTGACACGAGGCTACATGGCTTCTGGAGATTCGTTACAATGAGCCAGTGGCTCATTGTAATGAATGTGCTGCAAAAATGCCATATATTGCAATACAGATGTATTGCAGTATATGGTAGGAGCGATCTGACCATCTAGGGTTAATATACCCTAGATCAGTGATGGCGAACCTTTTACAGACAGAGTGCCCAAGCTACGACTAAAATCCACTTATTTACCGTGAAGTGCCAACATGGCATTTTAAGGAATAACTTATTGTTACCTGTTCTTCCTCAATTTTCAATCGTATCAACCCCCTGAGGCCACCAATACAGTTGAAAGAAGGGCAAATGCAGACTCTCATTGTAGCTTCTCTCTGGGATCTCTCTGTAGAAGGAGAATGGTGGGTCCAGCAGGAGGACCTCCAAAGACATTGCAGTTCTGTCAACAGCCTCTCACTTTTCCCACAGTTACAAACAGTGAATGAAATGTCGCTTTAAAACAGTGGGGCAGATTTATCAAGCTGTCTGAAAGTCAGAATATTTCTAGTTGCCCATGGCAACCAATCACAGCTCCCCTTTAAAATATTCATGAGCACTGGTAAGATGAAAGCTGAGCTGTGATTGGTTGCCATGGGCAACTGGAAATATTCTGACTTTCAGACACTTGATAAATCTGCCCCAGTATCTCTTAAACTGCCTGGGATTGCAGGATTTGGTTCTACATGGTGAACTCTGCCCTGAAGTGATAGTCTGAGTGCCCACAGAAATGGATCTGAGTGCCACCTCTGGCACCCGTGCCATAGGTTCGCCACCACTGCCCTAGATGGTCTAAGAAATAGTGAAAATAAAAAGAAAAAAAAAAGTTTAAAAAATAAAAAATGAATAAAATATTAAAAATTCAAATCACCCCCCTTTCCCTAGAACGGATATAAAACATAATAAACAGTAAAAATCACAAACATATTAGGTATCGCCGCGTCCCAAAATGCCCGATCTATCAAAATATAAAAACCGTTACGGCCGGCGGTGACCTCCGAGGCAGGAAATAGCGCCCAAATGTCCAAAATGCGCCTTTTACACCTTTTTACATCACATAAAAAATGAAATAAAAAATTATCAAAATGTCGCACAGACCTCAAAATGGTAGCAATGAAAACGTCGCCTAATTTCGCAAAAAATGACCCCTCACACATCTCCGTGCACCAAAGTATGAAAAAGTTATTAGCGTCAAAGTAGCAAAAATTTTTTTTTCTTTTTTGCACACATTCGTTTAATTTTTGAAAATGCATTAAAACACAATAAAACCTATATAAATTTGGTATCACCGCGATCGCACCGAACCAAAGAATAAAGCTGAGGTGTTATTTTGAGTGCACAGTCAAAGTCGAAAAAACTGAGCCCACAAGAACGTGACGTTTTTTTCCATTTTTCCACATTTGGAATTTTTTTTCAGCTTCGCAGTACACGGCATGTTAAAATAAATAACATTACGGGGAAGTAAAATTTGCTACACACAAAATAAGCCCTCACACAGGTCTGTACACGTAAAAATGAAAAAGTTATGGATTTTTGAAGTTGGAGAGCGAGAAATGAGCGGATAAACCCTGCGTCCTTAAGGGGTTAATAAACCCCTAGAAGCATGTTGTCAAGCAGATTAACACTTTCCTGATCAGGTTTCAGTGTGGTAGGATTATCCAGAAAATCAACATTGAAGATGTATGTTAGTAGTTAAAAGTCAGACGGAGAGCTCAATGCTGAAGTCAAGCTCTCCTCACTTCAGAAATTCCTCTCTGCTCTGGCTGACAGGAGAGCTAGATAGTAGTGACCCTGTACCTAAGGGCATCAAATACAGCAGAGAGGTTCTGAGGTAGGGAGAGCTTGACTTCAGTGCTAAACTCTCCACCTCCTTGACTTTATACAATCAGTTCACTTCATCTCACTTCAAAGTTGATTTTCTGGATGATGTCACCACACTGGACAAAAAAGGAAATCGGAAGGTGTTAAAGGGGTTTCCCACAAATCAAAGTTAGGCCCTATCCACAGTGATCTCTCGGCGATCTCCGTCAGCTCCGTAGAGATGGATGGAGCAGAAAGGTCATGCGCAGCCGTCTGCTACATTACTCTCCTGGAGCGACAAGGGGTCCGACTGAGGTACCTAGCACCACTTTGGACCCCTCATTTTCATGATATGTGGGTGTATCATCACTGAGACCCCCACTGTTTAGAAATTTAGGCCCTTTCCTGTGGACAGGGCCTAACTCTCAGGAAAACCCCTTTACGCTGCTTGAAAACATGCCGGTAGAGGTTAATTAATGTTCATTAGTTTAGTTTCTGCTGACAGGTTCTCTTCAATGACTGACACATATGGTATGTTTATAACAACATGAAAGTCACTTACTGAGCCAGGTGATACAGCTCCGTCCAACTGAGCAGCGTCTAAACCAATCTGTAAACCAAAGAAATGTTATGTTTTTAGAGTTGTAAACACCAATAATGGTATATTTTCAGCAGTTATTGGTTTAGTACAATTTGTTCATATTTGTATTGGTGAGACCACGTATAATGGTAAGGACTGGAGGTCGCAGATACGGAGACGTCCTAAAGAGGACTTTATATCGGAGGACTTTGTGTACATGTACTAAAAAGGTTTGTGAAAGTTCCTATGGGTCTGATTTCTCACCCCTGGGAGATTACTGCACATTTTACCTCTTTATACTTTTACATGACAAACATGAACAAGTCAAAGCTTCTAGAGGTGCCACAAAGTCTTCCTGGTGGTCACTTTTCTGTAATCTTTGGCCTTAGAGAGGTGCCCCCAGCGATTATGTTCCTGTCACGTCTCCCTTTAGCCAATACATCCGATTCCCTTCCCTTATACTTTTATGCTATTATAGGGAGACTATCAGCAGACTTTACCCCATGAAACTGTGACCTATCAAGTAGGGTATGAAAGTCCTTCTAGAATTCCCTCTTTTATGTGATATCACCCTTTTGCCTACTTTGCCCCAGATGCGGCTGCAGGGGGAGTGTCACTTCAGACGCCTCTATCTTTGGTTATATTAAAGGTAGAAACATGCTTTTTAATCTCATATTCAGATCTGTGGGCTACAGAATTGAAGATAGTGACAGTTGAATAAGGCGGGAATGAATTTCATTGCTCGCATCTCCTATTATGTCTTTAAGTGACTGTTTCTCTCGTTCTGTACATCAAAGAACCAGAAATGTGATGTGATCTGAAAGATCAGATTACCCATCGGCATCACTATAGAGGTCACAGTTGGGACTGGGTCCCTACTTCACAGTTAAGCCCACAGACATGTCCCCTCTCTAAAGATCATTATTCTCAAAAGTCAGAAATAGCAGTAGGCAGATATATAGTCGTGTAATTGATGAATTACTGATATTCTATAGTTACACTCATGGTTATACCAATCGTGGTAAGAATGATGGCTAGGATGTGAATAAGCCAACCAAAAAAAATTCCAACTTCCCCGTGTAGTTTACAGCCTCACATCATCTGAAATAAGCAATGCATGAGGGAATGTGAGGATAATACAGAGCAGCACAGATATTACTGTACTTATATACAGTATACAGTCGGTCCTCTACTTAAGGACACACGACTTACAGACGACCCATAGTTAAAGACGGACCTCTCTGCCCTCTGTGACCTCTGGTGAAGCTCTCTGGATGCTTTCCTTTAGTCCCAGGCTGCAACGATCAGCTGTAAAGTGTCTGTAGTGAAGCCTTATTGATAATCCTTGGTCCAATTAAAGCACAAAAATTTGAAACTCCAATTGTCACTGGGGCAAAAAAAAAAATGGCTGGATCTACAATTATAAAATATACAGTTTTTACGTGCATACAAATTCTTAAGAACAACCTATGGACCCTAACTATCTTGTATGTAACCCGGGGACTGCCTGTACATGAAGATTTCCTGCACCATATTGTTCTGTATAATCCATATTATAATACCTGGACAGACAAATCTATTAGTGAAAGTTCTGCAGCTCTTGTAACCAGTTCAGGTGAGAATACCATAACGTAGCCTTCATGTGGTTCGGGTGTGATGGGTGTAATAGGTCCTGATGGGCAGATTTCCCCTCCATCACATATTAACTAGAACAGAAATATAAAACCTTTATTGTTCAGAAACCAAACTTTATACATTTTATCTCAGGAGATCAGTGAAGGGAAGAAGCAAACAGCCTGTTATTCTTCTAAAGCTGGAAATGGGGAAGTCACTTATTTGGGTAACTCCTCTCACCCTATGGACTATACAAACACTGCTATTCTCTCACCTGCCTGATATAATACTAGTAAATTTATAATTGACTTTCAAACAGAAAACTAGCGTATATTACTTTAAACTTTTGTCAACCTGTGATTGATTTAATCACTTGTGCACCAGCGCATATTTTGCATTCGTCGCTGTTATTTTTTATATTTTAGGGCTGTATGTTCGTATGTGATGTGCGCTTGCGCTGGGTCTTTGATTCTACTTTAACTATTCTGTGACAAGCACCTTTGTACTTGAGCATGGGCATATTCGTTATATTAGTTGTTTTCATTCACTGCATCATAGTGCTCTAGTACGTAAGCGCTGGCAGTAACGCGATTCCATGGTACTAGCACCTTGTAATGATCCTGCGCTGTGCGCAGGCGCTGAGCTTTGCTTTTTGGAAGTATTGTGAGGCCTTAATACATGTACTTGGCGCGATGCGCCATTTGATCTGTTACTTCCGGTGACGGAGTAAATGCACGATTAAATGCCTTTTTTATTAAATAGTACCCGCCAAACGCAAATGTCAACCTCTACAGTGAAGAGGCAACTCCAGGATGCTGGCCTTCAGGCAGGGTGGCAAAGAAAAAGCGATAACCGAGACTGGCTAGTAAAAGGAAAAATATTAATATGGCCAAAATAACACATTGGACAGAGGAAGATTGGCAAAAGTGTTGGACAAACAAATATAAGTTTTAGGTGTTTGGATCACACAAAAGAACAATTGTAAGACACAGAACAACTGAAAAGATGCTGGAAGATGCCTGACGCCATGGTGGAGGTCATGTGATGGTCTGGGGTTGCTTTAGTGCTGTTAAAGATTTGGGAGATTTGTACAAAGAGATTTTGCAATGTCATGCTATGGACAGTGCTTGATTGGAGCCAATTTTATATTTCAACTGGACAATGACCTAAAGCACCATCAAATTATGCATGAACTATTTAGAGAAGAAGCAGTCAGCTGGTATCTATCTCTAATGGAGTAGCCAGCCCACTCCCCAGATCTCAACCCCATTGAGCTTTTGTGGGAGCAGCTTTACCGTATGGTATGCAAAAAAATGCCCATCAAGACGATCCTTCTTGTGGGAGGGGCTCCTGGAAGCGTGGGGTGAAATGTCTTCATATTACCTATGCAAATTAACAGCTAGAATGCCAAAGGTCTGCAATGCTGTAGGAGCATTGATGAAAGCAAAGTGTGAAGGAGATTATTATTTCAAATGAAGAAAAAAAAATTCATCCCTTGTCCATGTCTAGACTATATTTTCTATTAATTTTGAAACTCATTAGTGGTATTAGATCATTTAGATTCTGCAAGAGGTAGTAACATGGATGAAGTATTCATGACATAAAATCACTGACTACTGCATTGCAAATTGTCTACGAGAAGATACCCGGAGGTGTTCATTAAGGGAAAGAGCCATTGCTAAATATGTGAGATTGGGGTCTATAGGGGACATTTATTATCGACTTTCACTTGGAAAACTGGCAGATTTTTTCCCCCCTTGCTGCACCTGTTGCGCCTTATTTATGAAGTGTCGGTGCCACAATATTGGTGGTTTTCCGACACCTTTTTTGGGCAGAAAATTTTGGCATCCAACACTTTTCCAGTGCCCTTAATTTTATGATTCGTTTTTTGGCGCACAATTAGACCTGCTAAAAGCTGGTCTAGGTTATTCTATTAAACCTCCTTGACCGGGGAAACAGTTCTAAACCTGTTTGTGCACCAATTCATTAATCACTTGCGCTACAAACTTATATCCCGCTGAAATTTATAGCGCACTTCCACCGCCACAATTGAAAAATGCCTGCCAATGTTTCCCAGATAGGAAATTCAGAGTTTGGAGAGTTCAAAGGCAGTTAGAGAAGTTGTAGACATGATGCTCTATGAATAAAAAAATGTTGCTGTTTTGTTGTGCATGAAAAGAGATGGAAAGATGATCTTGACGGAATTTAGATGTTTATACCGAATTTGTGTTCAACAATAAATGTAAATTCTTGTTCATGGAAAAATAAAACATAAGAGCATGTGCAGCTTTAGGAGCAAACATGAATATAAGACACTGACCCAGATGTATAAAACTATTTGCGCCAGACGTTCCGGTGCGGATTCGCACTGGGAGCCACATTTATGTCAAGCGTCTGACACAACTGTGGCGCATGCCCATTAAACTGAGTGCTTAAAAAAAACGGATGCAATCAGTTTAAGGCTACATTCACACGAACGTATGGGGGACGTATATACATCCAACGTATGTACGGCGTATATATGTCCCCCCTACACTTCTATGGCCTCACGGTCGGCGTACGAGAGCGTTACTGTGCAGCACGTGTCCAATCTTTCTATGTAATACAGGGCCGTGCACTGTATATTCCTATGGAGAGGGGCGGGGGGAGCTGCGCTTATATTTCCCTCTATCTAACATTCTCCTCCTCTAACCTCCAGCCCTATCAATGCCGGTCATATAAAAAAAGAGTGTATGGAAATATAATAATTTTATGAGAAACAGGTTTATGAAAAGATTTAATTTAATAATAGAAATAGACTTACACAGCACCTGCCGTGGGGGATGCCATTGATATGTTGTACTTCAGACACTCTATACCTACACAGTGTATTACCAAGCGTAAAAGGAGCTGCAAAATAACAATTAAAGGTTAAATAAGATACGAACAGGGCAGACATTTGGGGGCCAACCCCATTTGTTGGGTGACAGATCTCAGTACAACTCTCATATGTGATTTGCAGGTTACAGAGCAGGAGGAGCTGAGCTGAGTGTTTGATGGGTTTCCTCTGGGTCCTCCAGTTTCCTCCCAAACTCCAAAACATATTGGTCAGTTGATTAGATTGTGAACCCCATGGGGACAGGAACCGATTTGTCACGCTTTTGGAGCTATATAAATAAAGGAATTATTATTATTATTATCATTTATGTGCATACCCTGCAGGCGGACCAGGGGACTGCTGTGGGGCGTGCGGGGGCAGGATTGTGCCGCCCCTTGTATCATGGGGGAGAGTTATCAGGGCATTTATACCAGTTTTCTGTGTATTTGGGGAATTAGGAGCATTTCTACAAGATGGGAATTCTTGTTACCTGTATTTGCCTGGGGCTGAGAATATTGATATCGATCGAGTGGGAAAGGATTCAGTATAACTTGTCATGTATTTTTCTCTATTCTATTTTTATTGTTTCTCTTTAAGAGTCCAGTGGGTGGCTCTACATTTGGTTGCCAGCTCTTTCTGCAATGGAATACAGTGAAGGATGTCAGTCCTGGAGTAGGACCAGCTATCTGAGTCTTAAAGTGGTTTGCCCATGAAAGAAAATTCTCAAATTTCAATTCACTAGTGATGATAACACAATAAAGGTAATTTTTAACCATTTAATTTACAATTTTACACAGATTTATTGCTGTTTTAGCTCCTATCACTCAGTGATGGTCCATTATGATCCATTTAGTACTGTGTGTTGACAATGTGCTCAGATTATCAGGGTACAGGGTTATATACACTTTTATTTAGCTTCTGAACATTTTACTAGTAGCTGGCACATAAAAAGAGAGATGAGACAGTGATGAGTAAATCCATGAGATGCATATTACGTTCTCACCTCTGCTGCATCTCTGTTCTGCCTCACACACTGTTAGATCTGATGTGCCTCCCCCTCCCTGGATAAAGAATTTATCTACCTGTAGCTTAAAACACTCCCTTGCACCACATTTTTCAAGTCTTTAAGACAGTTTCTTGACATTTTCCCAACTAACTCTTTCTATGATAAGTAACTGATATCAGAATATGCAGGATGGACGTCATATAGATGCTATATGGTCTCACGCACTGCTAGCTCCTCGATTAGGGGTTCCTATGGAAAAGCGATTGGTTATCCAGAACCTAGTGTCTTGCATTGTTTTAAGGTGCCCCTTCCCCCATTTGTAAACACAGTGCTCGTGGTACCAGTGACAACACCCTAAAAAAATGACTTACTATTAGATGTGGCTCTGCTAGCATCATTGAACAAAGCCGTGGCTGTTTGCATAACACCTCCCATCTGAAGTGTAAAGATAAATGGGTTAAATATATAGTAAAAAAAAAAAAGCTGGTAAAATGTGGACTATTTATAACATAAGTAACTAGGAAATAACAGAACCTTGAATGTGGCTTTACAGATGTAAGGACAAAAAGTTAATTACCGTATAAACTCGAGTATAAGTCAATCCGAGTCTAAGCCGAGGTACCTTATTTTATCAAAAGAAACTGGGAAAACCTATTGAATTGAGTATAAACTTAGGGTGGGAAATACATTGGTCACAGCGTCCACCAATTATATAGCCAGCAAGCCCAGATCCCACAGTATATAGCCAATCCCTGCTGCCAGTATTTAGTCTGCGAGCCCCTGCCCCCCAATATATAGCTAGCAGCCCCCAGTATATAGCCTGCCAGCTCCTGCCTCTCCCGTATATGGCCAGCCCATCCCCCCAGTATATAGCCGGCCAGCCACTGTCCGCCAGGATATAGTCTTCCAGCCCTGCAGTATATAGTCAGCCCATCCCCCCAGTATATAGCCGGCCAGCCCCTGCCCCGACTACGCCTAGCCTTTAATAAAAAAAAATTAACACGGAACTCACCTTTCCAACGACCCTCGCAGGTCCTTTGGGTCCTTCAGGTCCTCTGTCTCCTCTTTGGGTCCCCGTTTGCCGACGTCATTGTTTGTGCACCATCGGCATCGCACAGGGAAAAACATACGGGAGTTGAAGGACCTGAAGGGGCACAAACCAAGTAGAGGACCTGCAGACCTACGGGGGCATTGGAAAGGTGAGTACAGTGTTAATTTTTTACAGACTCAAGTATACGCCGAGTTATTTTTTTTTCAGCTCAATTTTTGTGCTGAAAAACTCAGTTTATACTCAAATATATACGGTTTGTTTTTTTTGTCACTTTTAATTATGGAATTTATTAGGATGTTTAGAGGATTCAAGAAGAGACCCTTACACCAAGTTCACACACTACGTTTGAATCGTGTTTAGAAACCCAATTTAAGTGCAGCGGGGAGTGGTATCGCCTGATCGCATACGTGATTAGGTCTAAGCGCTTGTGATCTTGAACAACACCACATGTTTTGAATTGTTTACAATCCCAATCACAAGCATTTAGGTGTGAACACCTCTGCAATCAGGATAAACTACTCCCTGTTGCGCTTAAAATAGGTTTCTAATTATGAGGGAAAAAAAACAGTCGAGAACAGTTTAGACAGTTAAACGGTTCAAACAATTAAACATTTCAAACAACTCAAACGAAGACCTGAGATTAAGGTACGTCTATGATTACTGAAGTAGATGACTGTAGCCTGAGGCTGCTTTTACACAAGTGGGCTCATTTACTTACCCGGTCCTGACGCGATCCAGCGGTGCATTCTCCAATGAGGAGATTCACTAAGGTCGTGCGCCCGATATCCACCAGGTGTTGCTGCTGCGCCAAGGTCCGCTGGAGTTCACCATCTTCTCCTTGATGCATGTAAGTGCTTAATTTTGCGACACACTTGGTTTTTTAAAGGAAACCTACCATTTCAAATGGTAGGTTTAAGCTGTAAACACCGAGCACCAGCTCAGGGTGAGCTGGTGCCGGTGCTTAGTTTCGTTTTTTAAACTTTATAGCATAAACTGCTTCGGTGCGCGCGCCTACATAGGAAATGCCGCAGGCATTGCGCGCGCACGGTCGCGCGCAGCGCCGAAGCGGCTTCTGCTATAAAGTTTAAAAAGTGTTAAAACCGCGATACCGTGGTTTTAACACTAACGAAACTAAGCACCGGCACCAGCTCACCCTGAGCTGGAGCTCGGTGTTTACAGCTTAAACCTACCATTTGAAATGGTAGGTTTCCTTTAAATACCGCGGTTTTCCGAATCCGTTGGGTTTTTCTGACGGGCACGGGCTACTCTGGAAGCGTTTTTCTTCATCTCTGTAAGTGTAAGCAGCTGTGTAAACTTTTTACATCTGCTTACACTTCCCGCAATGAAGAAAAACACCTCCAGAGTAGCCAAATGCATTGTAACATGTAAAAACGCATGTGCTTTGACGCATCTAAAATGCCATGTGTGAATGTATCCTGAGGGTGCGATCAAACTGCATTCTTGGTCCGTTTTCAAACACATTGGGGGTCATTTACTAAGGGCCCGATTCGCGTTTTCCCGACGTGTTACCCCGAATATTTCCGATTTGCGCCGATTTTCTCTGAATTGCCCCGGGATTTTGGCGCACGTGATCGGATTGTGGCGCATCGGCGCTGGCATGCACGCAACGGAAATCGGGGGCGTGGCCGAATGAAAACCCGACGGATTCGGAAAAACCGCCACATTTAAAAAAATATATATCTGTCGCGGAGCCCATTGACATTGGCTGGTTTAAATCCATTGGCTGGTTTAAAACCTCAGATGCGGCTACTCCACGCCCCAGTAGCCGCATAATAAAATTACCATAAAAGTCAAATAAAAGTTACTAAAGAAGTGCGGGGACAGGAGGATTAGCCCTTAAAAGGGCTATCCTCACGTCCCATTGATCCACCTACCACCCGATCTACCTTTATAGGTAGATTTGTGGTGGTAGGTGCCCTTTAAGCTTCACTTAGGGCACGTTCACACGTTGTGTTTTGACCTGCGTTTTCATTGTACTTGAAACGCATATACAACAGCTGAGGAGAGGTGATTTGCCTAATTACATCACTGTTAACATTTCCGTCTATAAAACGCATTGTAAACGCGATGTTAACTCATGCTTTAACATCGCATTAACACATGCGTTTTGTTAACGTATGTGTTAACGTTGCGTTAACAAACGTTAACGGTAATGTAATTAGGCAAATTACCTCTCATCAGCTGTTGTAATGCATTTCAAACGAAATGAAAACGCAACCAAAACGCAACGTGTGAACGCGCCCTTAAGCTGGTGCCACACGCACCGCTTTGTCTGCATTTGAAAACGCCGATCGCATCGTGGCGTTTTTAGGCCGTTTTTAGTTCAGATCGTAAAAAAGTTTTTGACAGGTTTGAACAATTATCTTAATTCAAACTGGTCCGGTCTGAAAATGCTCTCAAATTGCTCTTAAATTAACGTAAAACACCGGCAGCTCATTCCCGATCGCAGGCGTTTCCATAGAAACGCTGATGCAATCGGGCCGCGGCTCGCCTCGGTGGCTTTGTGTTTTCAAACACAGACAAAGCGGTGCGTGTGGCACTAGCCTTAGGCCCCTTCCACACTTGCGTTGCAGATCACGTCAGAGTCTGATCAGGGAGCGATCAGGGTTTGGTCAGTGAAAAACGCACATTTTGCATCAGAATGCAATCAGTTTTCAGTCAGAGTTTGTTCAGTGTCTCAGTTTTTCACGCGCGTTTTTAAAGCAATTTCAATGCGTTTTTCACGCGCATTTTCTGAGCTCAGGACTGAGCTCTATCTTTTCTATGGCAATTGATGCGTGAAAAACGCATTGCACTTGCAAGTGTCTCAGAGCGCAATGCGTTTTTGATGCATCTCCATAGACTTGTATGGTGCGTTTTTCACACGCGTGACTTGCAAAAGTAGAGCATGTCGAGATTTAAACACGCGTTAAAAAAACCGCGCGTGTGTGCATGAAAAAAAATGCAAGTCTGAAAAGACCCATTGGTTACAATGGGTCAGAGTGCAATGCAAGTTCTGCATTGTGTGAAAGGGGCCTTAGAAGCGACATGTGACTACACCCTTAGTTTCTGATGCAGGTTATGGCCCCTTCCACACTAGCGTTTTTCACGCGCGAGTTCTGCGCGTGCTTTTGACGCGCAGAACTTGCATTGCACTCTGTCCCATTGTTTCCAATGGGTCTTTCCTCATTTGCGTTGTTTTTCACGCGCGTGCTTGCATTTGTTTTGACGCGCGTCAAAATCGCAGCATGCTCTACTTTTGCGTTTCACGCGCGTTTTTCCCGCCCCATTCAAGTCTATGGAGACGCATCAAAAACGTATTGCACTCGCAAGCAATGCAAGTGCAATGCGAGTGCAATGCATTTTAAACGGATGGGTTGCTAGGTGACATGAATAATTCCCCTGCTCGAGATCGAGCATTTAATTAAAAAAACACAGTGAAGAACAGTGAAGAATAGAATAAAAACAGTGAACACAGTGAACACTGGATCATTTAAGTGAAAAACACAGTGAAGAACACAGTGAAGAATAAATTACAGATGTTCGGCACATCTGCTTATTTGTCGGGAGATACGCGCGGAACGGTGCAAACAAAATAGTATGTGAAGAACAATATATATGTGTGTGAAGAACACATGTCTCCAGATGTCTCCATACATATATAGTGTTCTTCACATGCTATTTTGTTTGCACCGTTCCGCGCGTATCTCCCGACAAGTAAGCAGATGTGCCGAACATCTGTAATTTATTCTTCACTGTGTTCTGCACTGTGTTTTTCACTTAAATGATCCTGTGTTCACTGTGTTCACTGTTTTTATTCTATTCTTCACTGTTCTTCACATCTGCTAACTTGTCGGGAGATAATATACACGGGGAACAGTGAAGAATAGATTGTAGATGTTTGCATACATCTGCTAACTTATCAGAAGACATTCTTTTTCAATTAAATAAAACATTTTATTCCCGAACCATGGTCCCTTTGAAAAATGCCCGAGTCTCCCATTGACTTAAAAAACGTGCGTGAAAAACGCATCGAAAACGCAAAAAAACTGTGAACAACACGCGCGTGAAAAACGCAAAAACGCTAATGACTCCAAGGAAAAATGGAACAAAAACGCAGCCAAAAACGTCAGTTTTTCACGCATTGCACCCTGACATGAAATGCAACGCTAGTGTGGAAGGGGCCTATCAGTTCTTTATTGCGGATTCATAGGCCCACAGTTAATAAAGTGTTTGCGACAGTTTGCTGTCTGACTTTGCATGTATTTATGAAGTGACCGCGCCAGCTTTGTGTTGCGACAAGACAGAAAAAATGTGCACCTAACGGGGCAGTCATTATTGCTATTTCTCATTCACCACTGTTCTACTACACCATGTTAGAAGAAGATTTCAGGACATCAGGTCCTGCCGGTTCCGATCACAGCCAAGGCTTGGCATAACACCCAGGATGGTGGTGCTCTGGTCTAGGGTGTTTAACCCCTTTGACACCGTGGTCAAACATGGAGCATGGTGTCTAAGTGGCTACATAGCATGTTCAAACAATGCATTGTGTCACATTTTTGTTGTGTTTTTGACACATTCCAAACCCAGGACTTCCTGGGATAGTTATCTACAGTGTCAGGCCAGAAGCATATAATGCACTGCACTAAATACCGTATTTTTCGGACTATAAGGCACACTAAAAATCCTTTGATTTTCTCAGAAATTAAAGGTGCGCCTTATAGTCCAGTGCGCCTTATATATGAACTACAGACAACAGCTGCCTTGAACTGTGCACAGGTCTGCCACCTGCTGGTCATTCACCCTTATAATCAGGTGCGCCTTATAATCCAGTGCACCTTATATATGAACCTAGACATTTTAGCAGGCATTTATTGATGGTATGCCTTATACTCCGGTGCGCCTTATAGTCCGAAAAATACTGTAAGTAGTTCAGAGAATTATATAAGAGATCGAATGATCTCACGACAGCGTCCCCTTGTGGTACAAAGTAAAATGTAAAAAAAAATAAAGTTTAATTAAGAAAAAAAAAAACAGTCTAGAAAAATATCATAAAACCACACAAAAATCACCCGCTAAAAAAGTAAAATCGACCCCATTTTGTACCTACACACCTGTACCAACCCAGGTTTCAAAATTATAATGCTATTTATCCATAAATTGACTTTTTAAATTTATCCTGCACCCAAAAAAATTCATATTAATATCAATTAAAATACTTTATGAGCTCATAGTGTATGCAAACAAAACCTGCAGGTCTTTTGCGCAAAAAATAAGTTTCAAAAGTTATGGCAATTGGAAGGTGGCAACACGAAAAAAAAGGTTTTTTTTCTCCCCCAAAAATATTTCAATATGCAAAGGAAGGCAATTAAAAAAAAAACATATACGGTACATTTGTTATCGCTGTATGCATATTGGCGCAGAGACTTATTTTTGTTATTTAAGTTTGATAACAAATGCAGAACATTTTTATTAAAAAAACAATGTCAGAATTACATTCTTTTTTTAATTTGGTGCACAGAAAGGGTTAATAAAAGGCTCACCAGTAGGATACCATGAAACTCAAAACTGCATTTTTCCAGGAAAACACCACACAACTATAGTGGTTAGGCTACATTCACACACATGTATGGGGGACTTATATACGGCCGACATATGTACGGCCGATATACGTCCCCCATACACTTCTATGGGCTCACGGCCCTGTACGGGAGCGGTACGGTGCAGCACACATAGAGCACCGTACCTCTCCGTAGCCCAGGAAAAGATAGGACATGTCCTATCTTTTCCCGTATTACAGAGCCGTGCACTGTATCTTCCTATGGAGAGGGGTGGGGGTGAGCAGCGCTCATCCCCTGCTCCTCTCCGCAGCACCGATGTATGCCCGCCGTACTACGGTACGGCGGGCATACATCGTGTGAATGTAGCCTTAGTTTGTAAAAACATTGACATAAAAAAAACTGAAAAATAACCTGGGCTTTAACGGGGAAGACAGGTTCAGAGATGAAGGGGTTAAACAGAAAAATCTATATAATGGAAGAAAAAAAAACGTGCTAATGATACATGCCGTTGTTTCTACAGGTGATACCATGGATTTGGAAGGGGCTCACTCACATTGGGGCACATTTACTAAGGGGTTTGCATCACACTTTTGCCAGACTGTGCACATTCTTCATGGCTAAAGCAGCTTGCACAGGTATTTAAGAAGTGTCTGCGCTGTGAATGTGTCGCATGTGACCCTTTTGTGGACCCTCCATGCCACACAAATTAGGGTGCGTACCGTCGGACAGTCCGACTGATTCAGACCGTGCACTGTATTTAACTTTCAAATTTTGTTGCAAGCCCTATGTTAAAGGTGCACCACAAAAAAGATGGTGAACTCTGTCGAATCTGAGCGGGGAAGCGACACATTCATGATTTCTGGCGCACGATCTTAGTGAATCGCCGCACGCAGCATTATAGAGAAGAAATGCATTTTCTGTAAACTCCAGTGAGTGTTAGTAAATGTGCCCTAATGTTGTAGTTTTTACAGCTTCGGGTTTGAGCCGACTGCCCGGGCTGCAGGTTTTGGAGCAAGTCCTATTCTTGTCCGTGTTTTCAGCTCCACCACTACTGTCATAGGTGCATGAGTGGCTAGCAGTTAACAAACTTATAAGTCTCTGCATGATTTAATGGAACTTTCTACACTCCATATTTTGGTTTCTTTAAAACCTTCCTGGGGGTTGTGATTCTTCTCCTGATCTTAATCATTTTATTAATTTATTTTAAAGAAGACGTGATACTTACAAGAATCTCCAATGGTGTGAAATCCCCTTCGAGGACGTCTAAGGAAAGTATTAATAAGATTCTGTGTAAAGAATCAATAATGAAATTATTACTGGTAATGACTCTCCACAAGTAAAAGACATTTCAGAAATGTGTTATCCATTACTACAATGATTACAGGATATCACCCTGGAATCACGGATTTATAGACTATTTATGACCCTGAGGCGGCAATCAAACATTTTACTCATTTTGAAACTCAAGCGCTTCCTTTAAGTTGGTTTAGATAGGGTTCAGATCGAGTTTATAGCGCAACATTTGCATTTGGGAACAAGGATCCGTGTTTATGGAGGTTAACAAAGCAAAGTATGTGTTGAAAGCGTTTAGATTTTGACACATCTGTGTCCGGGAGTTGTCGATGCACAAGAGCAAAGTGTGACTGCAGCCTGACCGTATGGGGCCGGTGACATGACTGTGGCCGTCTATGGCACCTGGTCACGGTGCGGTTACCACACAGTGGGACAGATTTAACAATAGTGATGCAAACGTAGTGCAATTTGCCTCATTAACATGCAGACGGCACCAGATTATTGTAGACTGATGGACTTTCGACATAAATGCACATGTTCAGATGCATTAGCCCTTACGTCGCATTTAGATTGCGTTTTTAAACACCTCAGGTAATGCCGGCCCTTGAATCAGAATGGTCATCATACAGCAGCAGCAGCAGTAAAAGTTCAGCCATAAGATACAGTGATTATCAATAAAATATTAATTGTCATTTTGTATGTCGGGTTAAGTCTTGTAGCCTGAAACGTCTGCAACTACTAGGCCCATTTCTCTGTATACTTACTCATTTTCATTTGTCACGCTCTGTGTAGCGCTGCGTGCACTATATAAATAAAGGAATTATTATTATTTATTCTAAATGAAATGTCAGAAACAACTAGACCCATTTCTCTGTGTACTTACTCATCCATTGTTAATGATGTTTTTAGTGAATCTTTGTTGAAGACGTATTTACTGTAGCCATAAACTGTGTCCATATCAAGGTTCAAGTTTGTTTTAACTTGAGCCTTAAGGGATGGAAGTACACCGTTAAACCTGAGAAGCAAAGCATTAAGGATTTAAGAGTCATCTTGCATGTTGTGACAAAGACATTTTATAGTAAATAGTATAACAAAATGCAACATTTTATATTAAAAGAAAAGTATCACATCCTAGGTCTGACCTTCCAAATCATTTGATTTACAGCCTTTTCTGTATACAAAAGATACAGGAAGAGCTGCCTTGTGTGTATGAAGTAGTTAGGACTCTCGCTGTCAATCACTGTGTGTGGGCGGGGTAATCAGGACTATCACTGCCAATCACTGTGTATGGGGGAAGTAAACAGGACTCTCACTGCCAATCACTGTGTGTGGGAGGAGTAATCCGGACTCTTGCTGTTAATCACTGTGTATGATCGAAATTATAAGGACTATCACTGCCAATCACTGTGTGTGGGAGGAGTAATCAGGGCTCTTACTGTCAATCACTGTGTGTGGGCAGAGTAATCAGGACTCTCACTGTCAATCACTGTGTGTGGGAGGAGTAATCAAGACTCTCACTGTCAATCTCTGTGTGTTGGTGGAGTAATCAGCACAAGTTGTTTTATAAGTTCCTCCATTTTTTTATTGCAAACAAGTCTCTGTCTCTTGCCCGCATCCAAGACACCAAATGTAGGGGTTCAGCTCACTGGTGAGAGCCAAGACGGTTCACGATGATGCAGAGTCAGACTCGTAGTTACAAAATTGATTCATCTTCTAGTCGCTATTATTAGTTGGAGTCACATACTCAACATGTACAGGCTTATATCAAGTAATTAAAACAAAATACAAGCAAAAGACCTGCGTCTGGGCACTAGCTAACACTGAAGATTTCCCTCTCTAGCTACTAGACACAGAAAATAAAGCAATGGCCGTCTCCTGCAAGCTCCCTAGCACAGCAGTGGAGCCCTTCCCCTCCATGAGCATCTCCTCATGGGGAGAAACAGCCCATTAAACACTAACTGAAGCAGCGTCAACCCGGGGAGATCGAGAATTAAAATGGCGCCAGCTGCAGCCCAGACAAGAAGTAACCCCGCTGGTCTGAAACTCAGATGGAGAGCAGCACCTGGGGCTTGTGGGAGTAGGAGAGTCTGATTCCCTGCAGGAGTTTCACCTCTTCAGATAAACGAGCTTCAGAAATTTTCATGAAACAATTGATGCTTGCCCTTAGGGTCTCTATTAGAGATGAGCGAACATACTCGTCCGAGCTTGATGCTCGATCGAGCATTAGTGTACTCGTAAATGCTCGTTGCTCGGACGAGTATTTCGCCCGCTCGAGAAAATGGCAGCTCCCGCCGTTTTGCTTTTTGGCGGCCAGAAACAGAGCCAATCACAAGCCAGGAGACTCTGCACTCCACCCAGCATGACGTGGTACCCTTACACGTAGATAGCAGTGGTTGGCTGGCCAGATCAGGTGACCCTGGGATAGACTAGCCGCTGCCCGCGCTGCTCGGATCATTCTCTGTCTGGATGCCGCTAGGGAGAGAGCTGCTGCTGGTCAGGGAAAGCGTTAGGGTGTTCTATTAGCTTACTGTTAGGCAGGAGTGATTCTAAAAGAACCCAACAGCCCTTCTTAGGGCTACAATAACGTTATAATTTTTTTTTTTTTTTATTTGCAGCTAGTACCATATTGTGAGGAATTAGCAGGGGGACTTGCTACCGTTGTGTTTAGCTCTTAGTGACACACATATCCACCTCAAACACCAAAGTGGGAAAATTTATTAGGGGTTTGAGTAGAATTAGGCACAGTCTGCCAGTTTCTTTTTATTTTACGTTTATTGTTTTAATAACTCAGTGTCATCTCATCTTGCATAGTAGTGTGCTGTAATACTTGGCTAGAAAATAGCCATAGGAGAATACAAACGGCTTAATTACGCCTACAGTAGCGTTATATATATTTGATTTCTGGTTGATCTGCTGGTGGCTGTAGTTGTTGCAGTGCATCTACTAGTAAATTGTGAGCAATTTGGAGTCAGACTTGCGACCACTGTGTTTTAGTGACGCACATATCCATCGCAAAGACCGAAGTGGGAAAATTTATTAGGGCCCGGGGTTGTATTTCAATTAGGCACAGTCTGCCATTTCCTTTTTTATTTTACGTTTATTTTTTTCATAACTCAGCGTCATCTCATCTGGCATAGTAGTGTGCTGTAATACTTGGCTAGAAAATAGCCATAGGAGAATACAAACGGCTTAATTACGCCTACAGTAGCGTTATATATATTTGATTTCTGGTTGATCTGCTGGTGGCTGTAGTTGTTGCAGTGCATCTACTAGTAAATTGTGAGCAATTTGGAGTCAGACTTGCGACCACTGTGTTTTAGTGACGCACATATCCATCGCAAAGACCGAAGTGGGAAAATTTATTAGGGCCCGGGGTTGTATTTCAATTAGGCACAGTCTGCCATTTCCTTTTTTATTTTACGTTTATTTTTTTCATAACTCAGCGTCATCTCATCTGGCATAGTAGTGTGCTGTAATACTTGGCTAGAAAATAGCCATAGGAGAATACAAACGGCTTAATTACGCCTACAGTAGCGTTATATATATTTGATTTCTGGTTGATCTGCTGGTGGCTGTAGTTGTTGCAGTGCATCTACTAGTAAATTGTGAGCAATTTGGAGTCAGACTTGCGACCACTGTGTTTTAGTGACGCACATATCCATCGCAAAGACCGAAGTGGGAAAATTTATTAGGGCCCGGGGTTGTATTTCAATTAGGCACAGTCTGCCATTTCCTTTTTTATTTTACGTTTATTTTTTTCATAACTCAGCGTCATCTCATCTGGCATAGTAGTGTGCTGTAATACTTGGCTAGAAAATAGCCATAGGAGAATACAAACGGCTTAATTACGCCTACAGTAGCGTTATATATATTTGATTTCTGGTTGATCTGCTGGTGGCTGTAGTTGTTGCAGTGCATCTACTAGCAAATTGTGAGCAATTTGGAGTCAGACTTGCGACCACTGTGTTTTGCGCTTAGTGACGCACATATCCATCGCAAAGACCGAAGTGGGAAAATTTATTAGGGGCCGGGGTTGTATTTCAATTAGGCACAGTCTGCCATTTCCTTTTTTATTTTACGTTTATTTTTTTCATAACTCAGCGTCATCTCATCTGGCATAGTAGTGTGCTGTAATACTTGGCTAGAAAATAGCCATAGGAGAATACAAACGGCTTAATTACGCCTACAGTACCGTTATATATATTTGATTTCTGGTTGATCTGCTGGTGGCTGTAGTTGTTGCAGTGCATCTACTAGCAAATTGTGAGCAATTTGGAGTCAGACTTGCGACCACTGTGCTTTGCGCTTAGTGACGCACATATCCATCGCAAAGACCGAAGTGGGAAAATTTATTAGGGGCCGGGGTTGTATTTCAATTAGGCACAGTCTGCCATTTCCTTTTTTATTTTACGTTTATTTTTTTCATAACTCAGCGTCATCTCATCTGGCATAGTAGTGTGCTGTAATACTTGGCTAGAAAATAGCCATAGGAGAATACAAACGGCTTAATTACGCCTACAGTACCGTTATATATATTTGATTTCTGGTTGATCTGCTGGTGGCTGTAGTTGTTGCAGTGCATTTACTAGCAAATTGTGAGCAATTTGGAGTCAGACTTGCGACCACTGTGTTTTGCGCTTAGTGACGCACATATCCATCGCAAAGACCGAAGTGGGAAAATTTATTAGGGGCCGGGGTTGTATTTCAATTAGGCACAGTCTGCCATTTCCTTTTTTATTTTACGTTTATTTTTTTCATAACTCAGCGTCATCTCATCTGGCATAGTAGTGTGCTGTAATACTTGGCTAGAAAATAGCCATAGGAGAATACAAACGGCTTAATTACGCCTACAGTACCGTTATATATATTTGATTTCTGGTTGATCTGCTGGTGGCTGTAGTTGTTGCAGTGCATCTACTAGCAAATTGTGAGCAATTTGGAGTCAGACTTGCGACCACTGTGTTTTGCGCTTAGTGACGCACATATCCATCGCAAAGACCGAAGTGGGAAAATTTATTAGGGCCCGGGGTTGTATTTCAATTAGGCACAGTCTGCCATTTCCTTTTTTATTTTACGTTTATTTTTTTCATAACTCAGCGTCATCTCATCTGGCATAGCAGTGTGCTTTCATACTTGGCTATAAAATAGCCATAGCAATAGGATAGCATCGTTTGGTTTTAAAAACTAAAAAACACAAAAAAAAAAAAAAAAAAAAAAAAAGTTAAAAAAAAAATTCAAGTTATAACTTTCATTTTCAAAATGTTTAACCCGAGGGCTAGGGGTAGAGGACGAGGGCGGGGACGTGGGCGTCCAACTACTGCAGGGGTCAGAGGCCGTGGTCCTGGGCGGGGTGAGACACCACCTGCTTATGAGGGAGCAGGGGAACGCCGCAGAGCTACACTCCCTAGGTTCATGTCTGAAGTTACTGGGACTCGTGGTAGAGCACTGTTGAGGCCAGAACAGTGCGAACAGGTGATGTCGTGGATTGCCGACAATGCTTCGAGCAATTTGTCCACCAGTCAGTCTTCCACGCAGTCCACCCATGTCACCGAAATCGGCACTCCTCCAGCTCCTGCACCTCAGCCTCCTCCCCCCCAGTCTGCCCCCTCCCAGCAAAATTTGCCATTTGAACCGGCATACTCTGAGGAACTGTTTTCTGGACCATTCCCACAGTCACAAACCACTTGTCCGGTTGCTGATGAGCAATTTTCCGATGCCCAGGTTTTCCACCAGTCGCAGTCTGTGGGTGATGATGACCTTGTTGACGTACTGGAAGAAGTGTGTAAAGAGGTGTCCGACGATGAGGAGACATGGTTGTCAGACAGTGGGGAAGTTGTTGTCAGGGCAGGAAGTCCGAGGGGGGAGCAGACTTAGGGATCGGAGGATGATGAGGTGACAGACCCAAGCTGGGTTGAGAGGCCGGGTGAACACAGTGCTTCTGAGACGGAGGAGAGTCCTCGACCAGAACAGGTTGGAAGAGGCAGTGGTGGGGCTAGACGGAGAGGCAGGGCCAGAGCTGGTGCATCAGCGCCAAATGTGTCAACTAGTGAAGCTCCCGTGGCGAGGGCTCCTGCGGCGAGGGCTAGATTTTCAGAAGTCTGGAGGTTCTTTAAGGAAACACCGGATGACCGACGGACTGTGGTGTGCCACATTTGCCAAACCAGGATCAGCAGGGGTTCCACCACTACTAGCTTAACTACCACCAGTATGCGCAGGCATATGAATGCTAAACACCCCACTCAGTGGCAACAAGCGCGTTCACCTCCGGCCGTGCACACCACTGCTCCTTCCCCTGTGTCAGCTGATAGTCAGCCCCCTGCCCAGGACCCTGCCACAAAAACCCCATCGTCGCCTCCACGATCCTCCACAGCATCCACCAGCGTTCAGCTCTCCATACCCCAGACGCTGGAGCGGAAACGCAAATATAGTGCAACCCACCCGCACGCCCAAGCCCTTAATGTGCACATCTCCAGATTGCTAAGCCTGGAGATGCTGCCCTATAGGCTAGTAGAGACCGAGGCCTTTCGCAGCCTCATGGCGGCGGCCGCCCCTCAGTATTCGGTCCCCAGCCGCCACTACTTTTCCCGATGTGCCGTCCCAGCCCTGCACCAGCACGTGTCAGACAACATAATCCGTGCCCTGACCAACGCCGTTTCTGACAAGGTCCACCTGACCACGGACACGTGGACGAGTGCTGCCGGGCAGGGCCACTATATATCGCTGACGGCACATTGGGTTAACTTGGTGGAGGCTGGGACCGAGTCTGACCCTGCGGCTGGTCATATACTGCCGACGCCGAGGATTGCGGGGCCTACCTCGGTCCAGGTGTTTCACGCCTACTATGCCTCCTCCTCCTCCCACCCCTCCTCCACCTCCTCCTCCGAACGACCATCCGTGGGCATGGCGCCATCAGTCGGTAGCTCTAGGCACAGCAGCAGTGCCGTCGCTAAGCGACAGCAGGCGGTGCTGAAACTGCTGAGCCTAGGCGATAAAAGGCACACCGCCCAAGAACTATTACAGGGCATCACGGCGCAGACTGATCTGTGGCTGGCACCGCTGAACCTGAAGCCAGGCATGGTTGTGTGTGACAACGGCCGTAACCTGGTGGCGGCTCTGCAACTCGGCAGACTGACACATGTACCATGCCTGGCCCATGTGTTAAATCTGATAGTTCAGCGTTTCCTCAAGACATACCCCAATCTGTCTGATTTGCTCACGAAGGTGCGCCGCATCTGTGCGCATTTCAGGAAGTCCAGCACAGATGCTGCCACTCTCAGGGCAGCGCAGCGCCGCCTCCAACTGCCCGCTCACCGACTGTTGTGCGACGTGCCCACGAGGTGGAATTCAACACTGACCATGTTATCCAGAGTTTACCAGCAGCGCCGAGCGATTGTAGACTGCCAGATGTCAACTTCCACCAGAACTGGTAGTCAGGTCAGTCAGCTTCCTCAAGTCTACAATGAGGAGTGGACGTGGATGTCTGATATCTGTCAGGTGCTGAGTAACTTTGAGGAGTCAACACAGATGGTCAGTGGCGATGCCGCCATCATCAGCCTCACCATCCCGCTGCTTGGCCTGTTGAAAAACTCTCTGGTCAGCATGAAGTCGGAAGCTTTGCGCTCCTCACAAGAGACGGGGGAAGAAGATTCCCTTGTTGATAGCCAAAGCACCCTTAGGTCTGTTTCTCAGCGCATATCGGAGGAGGTGGAGGTGGAGGAGGATGAGGAGGAAGAGGAGGAGAATGTTGGCGAGACACAAGAGGGGACCATTGTTGAGTCCTTCACTGTTGAGCGTGTATGGGCAGAAGAAGAGGAATTGGAGGAGTTGGAGGAGGAGGAAATGGACAGTCAGGCCAGTGAGGGGAGCGAATTCTTATGCGTTGGTACTCTGGCGCATATGGCAGATTTCATGCTAGGCTGCCTATCCCGTGACCCTCGCGTTCAAAGAATTTATTCCAGCACCGACTACTGGGTGTTCACTCTCCTGGACCCACGGTACAAGCAAAATCTTTCCACTCTCATCCCTGGAGAGGAAAGGAGTGTGAGAATGCATGAATACCAGCAGGCCCTGGTGCACAAGCTGAAACAGTATTTCCCTTCTGACAGCGCTAGCGGCAGAGTGCGTAGTTCTGCGGGACAAGTAGCGAGGGAGAGTAGGCGAGCAGGCAGCTTGTCCAGCACTGGCAAGGGTTTTGCCAGCTTTATGTCACCCCAGCAAGACACTGTCACCTGTCCCCAGTCTCGGCAGAGTAGGGCTGATCTTTACAGAAAGATGGTGAGGGAGTACGTAGCTGACCATACCATCGTCCTAAATGATCACACAGCTCCCTACAACTACTGGGTTTCAAAGCTGGACATGTGGCACGAACTGGCGCTGTACGCCTTGGAGGTTCTTGCCTGCCCTGCCGCTAGCGTCTTGTCCGAGCGGGTTTTCAGTGCAGCTGGTGGCATCATCACCGATAAGCGTACACGCCTGTCGACTGACAGCGCTGACAGGCTGACGCTTATCAAGATGAATAAAGCATGGATTTCTCCTAATTTCCAATCTCCAGCAGGTGAAGGAAGCTCAACCTGAATAATTTATCCACTCCTCCTCCTCCTCCTCATTTTCCTCCTTCTCCTGCTCTTTGTACAGTAAAGCAGAGGAAACTGGCTATTTTTTGACAGGGCCCACTGGCTCTACCTATAGTACTTTATGCATTTAATTTTTCTGGAGGGCCACCGACCCGGTCCTCTGTTTTAAACAATTTTTGGGAGTGCCACATACAGGCACTCAATCTATTCAATTTTTCTGGAGCTCCACCTACCTGCTCCTCTGGTTTGAAAATTTTTTTGGACTGCCACATACAGGCACTCAATCTATTCCATTTTTCTGGAGGGCCACCTACCTGCTCCTCTGGTTTGAAAACTTTTTTGGACTGCCACATACAGGCACTCAATCTATTCAATTTTTCTGGAGGGCCACCTACCTGCTCCTCTGGTTTAAAAACTTTTTTGGACTGCCACATACAGGCACTCAATCTATTCCATTTTTCTGGAGGGCCACCTACCTGCTCCTCTGGTTTAAAAACTTTTTTGGACTGCCACATACAGGCACTCAATCTATTCCATTTTTCTGGAGGGCCACCTACCTGCTCCTCTGGTTTGAAAAATTTTTTGGACTGCCACATACAGGCACTATCCATATTGAATTGTCTCCATAGCAGCCTCCACACGTTGTCTCCATTGCTACCTCCAAAAGTCGTCCATATAGCTGCCTCCATACATCGTCCCTTTATCAAACGAGGTTTGTCAGGCCGAAATTTGGGTTGTTTTCATGGATTCCACATCAAAGTTGTTAACTTTGTCGCCACCCTGCTGTGTTATCCACAAAATACACTGGCAAACTTTTACCATTTACGGATATTATTTCAGCGCTTCTTGCGCATCTGTTTACATTCCCCTCACCCGCCATATCCCAAACTTATAAGAACGCTACTACACTTGATCTTATACAAAAGGTTCTTAGAAGTGCTGTTTGGGGAGTAGCCTAGAGACAGGGGCTTGGATTGGCGAAAGCTCGCCTGGCAGCGGAGCGGCAGCTCCATGCCAAGAACCAACTAACATAGTTTTAACTGCAGCACCTTTAATCTACTACTAGTTCACTGCCTCCATACATCGTCCCCTTATCAAACGAGCTGTGTCAGGCTGAATTTTGGATTGTTTTCATGGCTTCCATGTTAACTTTGTCGCCACCCTGCTGTGTAATCCACAAAATATACTGGCAAACTTTTATCATGTACCGATATTATTTGAGCGCTTCTTGCTCACCTCCTTTGGTTCCTCTCTGCTACCCATTGGTTTGAAGCCTGAGTCCATTTAGGGTATGTCGCCATGCCACTCTCTAGCCTTCCGCTGCTGCCGCTGCCTCTGCATGCCGTCCCCTATAGTGTCAGGGTCAATTATTGGATGTTTTAGATGCTATCTAGCTTCATTCTGTCACTCTGTCATGGCCATGCTGTTGCCCATAATTTTGGCATAATGGTGCATTTAAGCAGCCTCAGAGGCATCCATGCATGCTGCCCCTGCTGTTTCCTGTCCATTTCCGTGGTGTTTCCATCCTTTTCTGAGGTTCCCAGGTGTTTGGCCAAGCTTCCCTGTGCAGAGCCTTGGCCCCTTGAAAAATGCTTGAGTCTCCCATTGACTTCAATGGGGCTCGTTACTCGAAACGAGCACTCGAGCATCGGGAAAAGTTCGTCTCGAATAACGAGTACCCGAGCATTTTAGTGCTCGCTCATCTCTAGTCTCTATTCATAAAGACTTTATGACTATGCCAATCAGACCAAGATTACAATCAATGAGCTGACCACCTCAAAGACAAAATATGGGAAGTTACTTGCTCTCATAACGAGCTTATTGAGGCTCATTGTTTGCTAGACGAGGAGTTGGCAGCTATGAAATTCAAAATGGCTGACTTGAATGACAGATGGAGACGGAATAATGTAAAATTCGGAATCTGTCTCGCCTTCTGAACTAAAAGAATTCCTCACTGCCCTCCTGCATTCTACGTTGCCATCTGTACCTCTAGGGGAGGTCTGTCTTATCAACAGGGCACGGGTCAGCAGGGGGATCCAAGGCCCCACCAGTGAAATTGATTCTCGGGCCACCTACTGCGACATGGAAATATTACCTGTATATTCTAAGGCCACGTTTATTGAATGCGTTTTCATTACATTTTAAAAGGCCCAGCAAATGCATCTCAAAACACATCAGTATTAATGATAGTAAAAACATGAATGTATTTTGAGATGTGTTTTCCAATGTGCAAACACATAATTTGAAGACCATGTACACAAGATGTGATTGAAATGTGTTTTAAAATGCTTTTTAGGTACATCTGGAGAATCTCTGCATTCAGACGTATGAGAAGAGATTCCCCAGATGCACCAAAAATGTAATTTAATCTTGTGAACATGGATAAAAAGTCCAGAATTAGGTAGGATCTGTTGAAGCAATAGGTCCCTCTACCAGCTTCTATTGTGGCCCCTCACCTCCCCCTCATATTGTGGCCCCTCATCTCCCCCTGATATTGTAACCTGTCATCACCTCTTATATTATTGCTCCTCTCATCTCCTCCTGAAATTGCGGGGTCCTCTAATCCCCCCTTCATATTGTGACCCCTCATCTCCCCCTTATAATGAGGCACCTCATCTCCCGCTCATATTGAGACCTCTCACCTTCCACTTATATTGTAGCCCCTCATCTCCCCCTCACATTGTGACCTTTCACCTCCCACTTAGATTGTGGACCCTCATCTCCCCTTCATATTGTGTTTCTCCTTATCTCCCCCTCATATTGTGACCTCTCACCTCCCATTTAGATTGTGGCCCCTCATCTCCTCCTCATGTTGTGTACGATCATCTCCCCCTCACATTGTGACCCCTCATCTCCCTCTCACACTGTGGCCCCTCATCTACCCCTGATATTGTGGCCTCTCATCTCTCTCCCTACTTTACAGGCGAGGAAGAAATGTCTACCTATCACCTCGACCCTACGTAAGACTGATACATTATACAAGTGGGTTCCCCCACCAAGTTGATTATACGATGAGATGACACAACATTCGTGCTGCCGAAACCAGAAGACGGCATTCACCTACTGAACAAATGCAGATGTTCCACCGAAGCGGCTAACAGAGGTCACAAAGAACTGGCAGGTAGCATAGGTGTAATTTCTAGGTTTATAAATATTTCTTTTAGGCCAGGAAGGACTTAAAGGTAAAGTCTTATCCCCAATTATGATACAGGTAACTTATATTCCTGCACTGATATGTATAGTCCTCTTGGATACATCTGATGTTTGTAATTTGTTGTCCGGGCGGAGGCGGCAGGATACAATATTCCCAGCCTTCACTACACTCTTTTCTGTGTTTTTTTCGTTTGTCTTTACAGGTCGCTTCACTTCATGCCATGGAGAAGGAATGAAGGGCCGATAGTGTTCTCCACTTAGGTTTGTAATGGCTGTAAGAACAATGAACCTTAATGCAAAAGCTCTAAACTCTTCGTGTCAGTGTGGAAAGATGCCACAAAGTGTAATGCTGATATCTTGTCTCCAGGAAGGGAAGGTTCCATACTTTGTAAATAAGACGTATCCACATACTTTTTGGGCAAAGTCGCTGGCTAAAAAAGCTGGGGTCCTGATTGCTGTCATGTCTGCCCCCGTGATCCACAACCTGTGCCCCTCTCCTTGGAACGTCGCCCCCCGACCCGCACTTACTTCTCCAGACTCCTGCTTCCATCCTGGCTAGGCTGCGCGTGCATCCCCGCTCCCTAGGGCGCGCGCTGGCACTCAGAGAAGGGCCAGCGCACCACTGATTGGTGCTGGCCACTTCTGGGTTTTCCTTAAAGGCCGGCCGTCCCCATTATTCCCCGCAGGATTTTTGCACTCACTAGCCTCCGAGAAAGCTTCCTATTTCTGGCGATTGTTCCCTGTTACATTCTGCCTAGAATTCCTGTTATGACCTTGGACTTGACCTGTGACCTTGCATCTCAGCCGCCAGCCCTGACTCCTAACTACGTGTCTGTACCTGACTTTGAGCATGAACACTGATTCTGTACCGCGACCGCGAGCCACTTAGTCTCCGGTCCCAGGTGTCGGCTAGTAGCATCTCCCGCGGTGGTCCATGGGGTTTACTGACCCTGAACCCTGACAATTGCATTAAGAGAGGATGTAAGAGATGTAATGGTCACAGAAGTGCTATGTGATGGTATGTTGTCCTTGTGTGTTCTATCAATAATATTCCTTTCACACTAATAAATATCTATGCTCCTAATTCTTCCCAAGTAGGTTATTGAATAAAGTACTCAAGAAAGTTTGGAAAATTCAAAAGGGTAAGCTAATGTTATTTGGAGACGTTAACATCACTCCTGATCCTAAAATGGACTCGACAGGCAGGGGCAGGTTACCTTCTCCATCCCAAATGTCTTGGCTCCACTAAAAAAGAGTATACACGTTTCTATGCATAAACTCTTCCGCAAAAGACTATACATTTTACTCACATAGTCATAGGACATTCCCAAGGATAGATCTCTGCCTACTCTCTCTTATTCTTCTCTCATTTGATCCCTAACCAGCATAAATGGAGTAACAAACAATTTCTTAATACACTTCCATTATACAAAAGGAGAATATCTTAAGCCATTTTAGATTATTTACACATAATGTGGAACTAGAAATAGACCTATTCAATCTAGCGCAATCCCAAAGTGGCAGTGAGGGGCAAACTAATACAAATAGAGAACTAACTACAGAATATGTATTTATAGAAAAAGTAGTATCAGAACTACTTGGAAAGACAAAACAACGAAACAGAAGCTAAAAAGTCTAATGCAATCAGCATTCATATGCATATTTTAGAGATTAGACAGACGTTGAGAGACACTCTCTTGCCAGATTATGTTAAGACCAAGACCTCAATTGTAAAAACCATTTGTTTTTTATGCATTGTGAACCAAACATACCTTGAGAATGCTGTAGTTACACTGATGCAGAAACATATCTTGTTTAATCCCTGTTTCGAGTGGTTTTGCTCAAAAAACTATTATAACATTTGGGTTTAGCCTGCTTTCCATACATAAAAGAGCTGCCTGAACTGTGCAGTCAGGACTAATCAACCTGAGCTTGATGACTCATACACAGCAGCTAGGGGTTGGTGCAGCTATTGATTACTTATGCCGGTCAGTGACAACACAGTGAAGATGTATTCTCCGCTTATGCTGGGCGGGACAAGGCTGGGGCAGTGCATAATTAGGTTGAGGAGAAGTGCTGTGGCAGTCACAGAAGCGACAGACCCTCATGATCATATTAATTTTGTTACAGCATTCTCAAGGTATGTTTGGTTCATAATGCATAAAATCAAATAGTAGATTTCCTTTAAAGCTTTTTACTAATCAGTGAATAACAAACCCAGCAGAATTATGGCCAATAGGGTTAAGCCGACTAAACTAACTCTGCTTTCCCTCTAGCCAGCACAACTAGAGAGTCTAAATAAACCCATTTCTCTAGAGGAAATAACGTCTATTGCTGGGGCGTAAGTACAGGGGTAAGAGCCATAGCAGCCGCTACGGGGCCCACAGTGTCAGGGGGCCCCAGCATCCCACCTGACACTAAAAATGGAAGATGTGCACCATTGTATACATATTGGGGCTTATTTACTAAGGGTCGGGTATCACACTTTGACAGGTATTTTGCAGGGGTTTGCGCTGGGATTGTGTCGCATGCGATCGGATTGTGGCGCAGGATTTAAGATTCAAATTGTGTCGCAAGATCAAGCACTTACATGCACCAGGAAGAAAAAGGTGAACTCTGTCGTACCTGAGCGGGGAAGCGACACATGCAGGATATCGGGCGCACGATCTTAGTGAATCGCGGCACAGTGCATTATCATCGGACAATACACTTTCGTGAACTCCAAGGGAGTAAGTAAATGTGCCCCAATATGCTACATATTGTACAGCGTAATATGTATATAACATAAATGTGATGTATAAACGCTGTGCAAATATGTATGTTTTTATGCAGTTGGGGGACCCCATTCAGAACTCTGCTATCAGGCCCTGCCTTTCCTAGTTACGCCTCTGGTCTATTATTAAGAAACTAAAGAAAAATAAAGCACCCGGCCCTGATGGATTCTCAATATTCTCAGTATTATATAATGCTCTCCCCTTATGTTATCTATATTTATTAAAGCAACAAAATTCAACGCCCCAGGAAATGTTAGAAGCCACCATTACCACCCTTCCAGAGCCAGGCAGGGACCCAACCTCAACCCCAAATTTCAGGCCAATTTCCCTGTTAAATAGCGACATCAAGTTATATGCCAAAATTATTGCCTGTAGATTATTAGATATTCTTCCTGATCTAAAAGATAATAACCTTTTCCTCTTTCTCACCCACCCGCCCATTTTGTACTGTTGTATATTGGCGTTATGTGGTTTTTACATTGTTCTCTCTCTTGCTAGTTTCAAGTCAAAGCTAGCGGAAGGTGGAATGTAATGAGGGATGCCCAACCCGGATGGCCAACTTGTCAGTTGGGAGTCGGACTAGACATACAGTCCATAACATCTGATCTAATTTTAGGTGCCTTGTTTTAGATGTGATGAATTCCCACCCAACCATTTGCCTCATAGGGGGATATTTATCATACGCTGGCGTTCGTGCGCCAGCGTTCGTGCGCCGCTGCAGATTTGCAGCCCGTCTGCCTCTTGATGTATCGGGCTGCCAGCTGCGCAGCGTTTATCCTACGCTAGGCAGGGCCTGGCGTAGAAAAAACCGCAACGGCCGACTTTTCACGTATGGCCGGCCGTGCCCCCCCTTCCTGCCCCTTCACGCCCCACTGGCGTGAAGGTGGCAGATTGGGGAAAATAATCGCAAAAGCTAGCAATCAGCTAGCATTTGCGATTATTCCAGGGCCTCTGCGCCACTGGCGGTGCGCAGAGGTCCTGATAAATATCCCCCCATAGTCTGTTTATACTTGGCATGTTAACTTTTTACCAGTTATTTTACTGGTTATTTATTAAGATATTTAGGGTAGTTATTTATTATCCAAAGTGCCTTACTCAATCTACCTAGTTAGGATTTCCCTTCCTGTAGTGTAACTACAGTAATACTTCCCCCTGTATGTGTATTATGTGCCGTTACTAGAGGAATACGCGCTCCTCCTGGAAAGTCAGCGTTCTGTATTACTTGGAAATGTATATTCTATTGTCTGGTGTTTCCATCTGCAATTCACTTGCTGAACATTTCCAGTTAAGAAAGAAAAAAAATTATAATAAATGTTATAAATTTTAACTTACTGGTCACTGTCCAAATCAACTTTTATCTCAATTTTTACAGCTAAACAGTTTTCAGTGATGTTAACATTGATGTCAAGAAGATGTGCGTCAGAAAGCACAACACTGTAAAAATTAAAAAAAAACCATTAAATTAGGGAAGAAGACATTTATTATCATAATTACAATTATGGATATAGTTTCATATGTCATACACTTACTACTATTTATACATATTTAGGCTCTTTTCTCATTATAGACGCCTCAATGAGGCTTTCGTTTTTCTTCCCGGTGTATGTAAGTGCATTGTCTTGCTACACAATTTTAAAGTTAAATCCCACGATCGTCTGACGGCCCGCCACCCAATTTCTGTCGCATGGAAGATTGCTATCACAGAAACCCTATTCTTATGACCAGAACCACAAAAGTGTTTCCGAAGGAACTGTACCTGACACCTATTAAATTCAATATAATACAAAAGGTGATTACTGTATAAAACTTAACATTTAATTCAAAATTCATAAAAACCACTATTGTCATAAATGGCAATGCACCAAACCTATTAGCCACTGTATGATGTCAGCAGGACATACAGGGCCCATGCAAATATACCATCTTGGCCTCTAATAGCACAGCAATCATAAAAATATGTGGGATTGTACACGACAGTACAAAGGGTGTATATAGTCAATAAACAGTCACATCTGCAATTATAGCAGCTATACTGTAAAGCAAATAAAGGACAATAAATGTATACTACACCGATGATAGCACCAAATGACAGTATATAGAGGTTGAAAAAAGGAATGTTCTTACCAGTCCTGGGTTAGAAAGGTACGGACCATCGGATTCTTGTGATCCAGGAAAATCTCAATATCCCTCGCATACTCAAATATCACCTGAATATCGTCCAATAACTCCCGTCCTAACAAGGACGGTCCACAACTGTCCCTGACGTGTAGCTGTCCCTTACTGTAGACACTTGGCGTTCTCAGATGGTCTCAACAATGAAAAAAATGATCCCAACGCGTTTCTTCCGCAGTCCCACGGATTCATCAGGGGATACATATGTCACAGGTATAGGTGACTAAGAAGAGTCATAGTGGTGGAGACCAGGCAGTGGCTCGAGGAGGTCTCCAGGTCGTCCAGCTTAGTGAAGCATGAACCGACTGGCGATCACAAGAATCCGATGGTCCGTACCTTTCTAACCCAGGATTGGTAAGAACATTCCTTTTTTCAACCTCTATATACTGTCATTTGGTGCTATCATCGGTGTAGTATACATTTATTGTCCTTTATTTGCTTTACAGTATAGCTGCTATAATTGCAGATGTGACTGTTTATTGACTATATACACCCTTTGTACTGTCGTGTACAATCCCACATATTTTTATGATTGCTGTGCTATTAGAGGCCAAGATGGTATATTTGCATGGGCCCTGTATGTCCTGCTGACATCATACAGTGGCTAATAGGTTTGGTGCATTGCCATTTATGACAATAGTGGTTTTTATGAATTTTGAATTAAATGTTAAGTTTTATACAGTAATCGCATGGAAGATTGCGCCAAAATCCGATCACGTGCACCACAATCCCCTTCAACATGGCTGTCACAGCTGCGCAAATCCCAAAAATTTCTAAAATCTGACGAAAGTGATGAAAGTAAGCCCCTATATTCCCACACATCACAATATTATAATTTATAGAGTTATAATAAAACAAGTCCTCAGAAACTCCATATTAGGACACATCTGCCATCAGTAAAACCGATACAGATGTTCTTTAAGAAATTTGGGGGGTAGTATCTGTCTAAAAAAAAATTTTAACAAACAAATGTTCCATATAAAATGAAGTATGAAGGGTCCCCAAAACTGTCCCAAAATCACCTGGTTCTATTAAAGCATTTTAAAATGATTGCCCTTTAATGAGATGTCATAGGGCGTTGCCCTTGGTGTTATGGGCTTAATATTGATAATATTGATATTCCTTCCTCTCTTTTTGGAACTGTCCAAATGCCACCATTTGTTTTTTGCGACAGGCTATAGCAAAGCAACAAGTCGTATAGTGGAGGTCAACAACCCTTGAACCCCACTGATCAGCTATTTTAAAGGGGTATAGCATCTAATCCACTGTGTTCTCTTCCCACGAATGTGATATAACATCAATGGAAAGACAGTACAAGACCAGCACATGTGTAAAGGGTAAGAAGTTGCATTTCTATATGTTCTAATTAGTAAATTACTTACTTTGTGAGAGAAGTTGCTGAACCTGAACCTGGCATTATACCATCAATGGCCAATTTTGGAAAGTTTACTCCATTCAGCACAGCACATGCAGTTTGAAATGCTTGTCCAAAAGCTGAAAAAGAACAGTACAGTTTGTTGTATTGATTCTCCTTAGATGACATGAAGTATACAAGATAGAATGTATACACTTCTAAGGAACCAATGTGACCCCAGACCCTATAAGAATTAAGTTCAGCAGTTGGACCCCCAATGATGAGTATTTTATATTGTGAACAAGGGATGACAATAAAGCATGGGCCAACCCTTTAAATACTATAAAGACATGTCCATAGATCACATCATGGGGTCTGTAAGAATATGACTATCTTGGCTTCTTAAACTTGAAGGAAATCTACACCCAGGATGAAGGATTGTAAACCAAGCACACTGACATACCAGTGTGCACCCGCTATAGCAAGATCTGCTCTTCTTTTAGCTTTTTATCCCCTTGTTTTTACAAACAAGGATTTGTAAATTATGCTAATGAGTCTGAGGGACTCATAAGTTTTAATGGAGCCTGGAGCCCCGCAGGCTTATTTTCATAATTTTAAAGCCTTTCATTCTGAAAACAAGTGCATGAGAAGTAAAAAGAAAAGCGGATCCTGCCAGAGGGGGCACACACCAGTATGTCAGTGTGCTTGGTTTACAATCCTTCATCCTGGTGGTAGATGTCCTTTAAACTGGATGACCCAAACCCACTGCATAACTTAGACATTGTGATTGATGTGATTGTCCATTTCTCTAAAATGTTATAGTAGTGGTTAAAGATCTAACAACTGCTGCGGCTCCAGGGGTCTGATCTTAGAATCACAGTGTCTGCAATGATCCATTTACACATTCACTCAATCACATTGAATAGTTGTACATTTTAGTTATGTCCAAGATAAACATCTCTGAGCAGTGATCTCTGTTTGCTGTTCATTGCTTACTTCCTTAGTCTCGGCACAGTGATCATAAACATATTTGTTCAAATTGGACAAACCCTTTAAGGTATGTTTAGTTATTATTGCTTACTTTAACACTTACTACATGTGTGTCTGTCTGTAAGGTTAAATGGTGTTCAAGTTATTATGATGGATGGTCTGTCTGTACAAATTAGCTGTTTAGTCCTGTGTAAAGGACTCTGTTGATATCAGATTAAAACACTGATGGGTGGACGGGATGGTTGTTAGTCCTCCATGGATCAGATATAATGTTATACTGTGGGTAGGTCATGGAGGTTATTTCCAGGACACCTCTGTGATTGTAGTTATAACCCTGACAAACTATTCATCACTCTTTGGCTTACCTTGTCTGTAGTCTGCTGGAGATCTGCATCCATTTGAATAGACTGAGTCTATAGTAAATGCCAACAACAGGAAGGCCCACAGGAATTTCATTTGGTTTCAGTAGGGGTCAGCGGCACTAGAAAAAGTTAAAAAAAATAAATTCAAAATTGTACACAATTACTTGATATTTCAAAAAAAGAGAAAAAGGGAGGGGGGAAATATAGGAGAAGGAAAGTTGTGAGTGTAATAAGATTTAACTTTTATTAATTTCTTTAAAATCCTGAGTGTATTCTCACACTATGAAATAAAATGTAGATTAAGCAACTAGTAAGGCATTATTGTGCTTTGGTATACTGGAGGTCATTTTCTAAGGGCCCAATTCGCGTTTTCCCAACGTGTTACCTGAATATTTCCGATTTGCGCTGATTTACCCTCAATTGCACCTGGATTTTGGCGCACGAGGTCAGATTGTGTCGCATCGGTGCCGGCATGCACGCGACAGAAATTGGGGGCGTGGCCGAATGAAAACCCAACAGATTCGGAGAAATCGCCGCATTTTTTTTAAAAAAAGTGTCGCTGGACACGCACTTACCTTCACCAGGAATAGAATCGTGAACTCCGGCGGGCCTCGGCAGACTTCAGCGCAGCAGCGACACCTGCTGGACGTCGGAGGAACTACCTTAGTGAATCGCCGGAAGACCCGAATCCACCGCAGAGACTGCGCCGCTGGATCGCGAAGGGACCGGGTAAGTAAATCTGCCCCACTGTGTCCTTGCCACATAGGTAATAATTTTGCACCTCGGGATATAAGTTAAGGTGGGAGTCACCTTGTATTTTATTTCATCCCTCCTGTAATTGAAATTGAAGCCCACCGATAATTCCTTGTGGGGATCAAAGACAGTGTAGGATAATAATAATATATTGTAGAGATCACAGAGAGCGACAGTGTAACTGTCTTTTTGCGGCACTGTGCTTCTGCCAGCTGCTATCGTGCAGGGAGATCTATTGCAGCAATAGGAGACGCGGCGCATAGACTATCTCACCGCGTCTCCTATTGCTGCAATAGTATAAATGACTTGGTCTCTCGGAGCATGCATGCACGCGGCTGAGACCACAGTCACTGTTATTGCCGGTGTGGTCCGCTTAGCGATCGTCTGCGGGTGAGTACCGCAGCTACAACTGTCCCTTATGAAATTCTGTCCCTGAGTTGTGGCTACAGACGCGAAAGAGAAGTCCCGACACGTGTTTCGCTGGGTCTCCCCGGCTTCTTCAAGGGGGCTTCTTCTAGGCCCCTTTAATTAAAGCAGATGAACAGGACCTCCTTTCTACACTGGAAAGCATTAATATAACTAATGGTCAGACTGGTTATCACATGACCCAACTACTCAAATCTAAATGTTAAGCCTTCTAGGACAGCGTTCTCCTTCTACTTTTTCTTGTTCAATGTAGCTTTGTATTTTTTGTACGTCCATTTGTTCTCATCTTAAGCCTTTTTCACAGCCGGTCATATAAACAGGGGCTAGCATATGGTCGCCATAGAAGTGAATTGTGCATGGGTGCAGTATGATGTGTGTCACCATACCCTGCCATAGCCAAAAAAATATATAAAGAATGCTCTATATTTTGCCGTATGTACGGCACGGCTGAACGGCTTACTGTGAGTGCTTCCCCTTATCCAATTGGCCATATGATACGCTTGGGTTACAACCTGGGCGAGCATAAGTTAGTCTAAAAGGGTCTTTAATGTAATGCTATGAACCACTTATTGAATGTATAGCACCATGGAATTAATCTTTCTCTATAAATATATAATAAAATAATCTATAAAATTTTGCTACTACAGTTGTATGTGGACTCTCATTATAAAACCCATTTAATTGTAATATTTACATGGTTGTTCTGTAACTTAATGTCACAATTTTCTGTGAAGTTTTTTATGTTTATGGTCTCAAAAATTTGAGGCAGTGCTACACAATGATGACAATGACAATGATGTGTTAGTAAATGTTAGGCTGGGTTCACATCTCGTTTTTTTGCCACAACATATGGTACAGTACAGACGTATCCCTCTGCATCATAGTATCATAGTTTATACGGTTGAAAAAAGACACTTGCCCATCAAGTTCAACCAAGGAAGGGAATGCTAATTCTGTATGCTAATACAGTGGGATATATGTCACCCGGTGATTGGCTGCTGCTGATGTTAGGTGTGTTTCCCCAGTGATGTCACTGTCCTTATATGGACCGTGCTATCAACAAAGTATCAGCTGAGTGTATACCAAAGAGCCACATGTGAAGCCAGCCTATGTAATCTCAGTCCTGTGCTGCAAAGTTAACATCTGAGATACAGAAATCAAAAGGCATCAGCTCTAGCTACACCTTTATCTATATAGCAGCATCATATTCTACAGCACAGTACAGATCTGCTCATATCTGACTCCAACTGAGGAGCAATGGTTGTAGATACTGGCAAAATCTCAGAAGCAGATGTGAAATCAGCCTAAATGTACAAAGCAATACTTTAAAAATTAAGTACTATAAGAATAACAAATATAGAGAGATTATATTGTAGATATATTGCAATAATAATAATTATTGGTAAGCATTCTGCCATAAATATGAAGAAGCTGAGACCAATATGTGATAAATGGTATTACCTGGATTGGTGCAATGCAGCTAATGGCTTGGAAGTGCAGGGTCTCCACTTTACAACCGGTCTCGAGCAAGGAAGTGCCTAGATTTTTTAACGAGTACATCCTTTTTTGTACGGCGCCCAAGTTACATAGCCGAAGGCAATGGTGGAAAGTTCCTTGGAGCCAGTTACTTTGAAACATTTTGCTCATATTTTATACCTCATTGATCCTGTTACATTAAAAGGGGCCATGTCCAGAAAGAGGCAAAAAATAAACAAGACAGGTAGCAAAGATGTAAAACATGGTTAGGGATCTAAACACAAAGGGGGGTGGTTATTATCAATTTTATATATTATGTATTTAAATTATATGAATCATCATATAAAATGTACAAGTACTGAAAATTATGATGACATTTTTCTTAAGGACTTGGGCGTTCATAAAAAAAAAATCACCATGTCAACACCGCTAGCTGTGGTTAAAGGGCCATACAACTAATAATAATTATAGATTTACTCACATTCCTCCTACTCATTGGTCAAAGTACTCATATGCTATGTAACGGTGACACAGACCCTAGAAGGTACCTGGGAGTACCAGGTAGGAAAGTCTCTGTGGGTAGAGCCCAGAAGGAGGAGTCTGTGGACCGGTGGACCCTCTGGACTACCACGGGAGATGATGATGGTACTAGCCGCAACCCCGGTCTAAGAGCCTGCCGCAAAGTGGGATGGGCGGGGTGCCACCAGGTCGTTCCACGGGTGCAACTAGGCCCGCGGTGCCGGCCAAGGTAGGAGATGCAGGACACAGTAGCGTAGCGGTGCTGGAAACACCAGAGGAGCTTAGGAATGCTGGAGAAACCGCTGGACAGGAATCCTGGAAGGTACAGCAGGAGGCACGGAGGCAGACTGAAGACACAGGAGCATATGGGAACACTGGAGACAGGAACACGGAGGAACACGGGAGACACAGGAGCGTAGGGGAACACTGGAGACAGGACCACAGGAGCGTATGGGAACACTGCAGACAGGAACACAGAAGCATATGGGAACGCTGGAGCATATGGGAACGCTGGATGGCTATCTCTTCCACAGGAACTGCTTAGGGAAGCCTGGCATGGAAACCATAGAAGATCCTAAGAGAAGATTCGGCGGGGAGTGAAGGGAAGTGCCGGATTATAAGGTGGAGCTGGATTAGCCAGCGCCAATAGCATAGTGAGCGGGGACGTGTGCGATCTAGTCAAGCAGCCGGAGCACGGCCTATAGGGGGAACGAAATACAGCCAGGAGCCAGGAGAGGCAAGTCCGGGCCGGGGGGACACCGCGCCACATAGGAGGGCTTGGGTGTACATGCGATCCTTACCGAGGATACGGCCGTGACACTATGCTACTAGCATCCATTTTCCATTGATGGGATGATGGTACCATTATGACACCAGTGTTGGATTTTGATGGCAATAGCATTAATTGGGGATTATTTTTAACTTGTGGGTTCATTCTTTTAATTCCTTAAACTAAAAACACATACCAATTGTTCTAACATAACTAAACAGTTTTGAATATATATATATAATTTTATTGATTCATACAGAAGAAATTTATCAGGTTATTTTTTTTAGTAGTTGTGCTCTCCATGCAGTCTCACACCCATGCTTACATCAGATGCAAAGAGACACTATCTTTAGGTCCTGATTATAGCAAGTGACTGCACCCCTCATGCTGCCCCCCATCTTGCTGCAGATGGTGCTGCCTGAGGCAAGGGGCTCAACCCTGAAATCAATCCTTCTGCACAAATACATGAATAGGTCAAAAGAAAACAGACCCTGGGCCTGGCCTGGATGAGCTTTAGGACGGATGAACGGTGCTGAGCCCAAACTAGCAACAAATTTAGCAGTATGAGCATCGGCAGAGGATCCAGGGCGGTTCAGAACAGAATCTGAACTATGATGACTAGAAAGGTCACCTAAAAGCGGTCTACGGTGGCTGACAGACTGCTTTTTAGCCCGCGCTATGAGGTCGGAGGGCTTAAAAGATGGCGCCGCAGGAGAGCAGCACAAGCGTCACTGAAAGACATGGGTGAGAGGGAAGATCACCTGAAGCGCAAAATGCGAGAGGGCACTAAATCTCACACTGAGCTTATAGAGACCCATTATGCAAGATAGGGTCCAGAGGTTTGTTCTTAAGTTGAATTTGTATGTAAGTCGAAACTGTATATTTTATAATTGTAGAGCCAGACAAAAATTTTTTGCCCCAGTGACAATTGGAGTTTAAACATTTTTTGCTGTAATGGGACCAAGGATTATGAATAAAGCCTCATTACAGACACCTTACAGCTGATTATTGCAGCCTGGGACTATAGTAACATCCAGAGAGGTCACCAGAGGTCAGAGGGGTCTGTCTGTAACTATGGGTTGTCTGTAAGTCGGGTGTCCTTAAGCAGGGGACCGCCTGTATATGTGTCTGACTTCATTATGTTCCACATATCTGATGATTATATTGTAGCTGTAGACTCGATATTGACCTGTACTAGTGTTATGTCAAGCGTACTTATTATTCATGTATAGCCAATGGCTTGGCAGGATACCTTAGGGGCCACATATCATGAGGTAGCATGTCCCAGGGCCCTTGTGTTTCATATGTGGGGGCTAGAGCAAAGCCCTTGATGCACCACAAAACCCAATACATTGGAATGTCATAAAAATACAGTAATTATATGAAATCTACCATCAAAATCCATGATAAACCAGGGACACTTATTCATAGATCCAGGCACCATGTCTGTGGTAAACTTCCTCTGCTGCAGAGAATAAGAGAGGGGGGAACCGCAGAGGGAACAGGGGGTGAGGGGGAGACAATGTAACAACCTATGCAGCAGAGCACAGAATGTTTTTAGTAACTCCCCAGAGCGCCTCTTGCTCATTAGCATAATTTTAGAAGTTGATTTTAGAAGGAAGGAGACCATGAATAACAAATATAAGAATATAACCATAGTCACAGTACCATAGTTTGATTATCGATTTCTTTTTAAAAACATTTTAGCTTTTATTTTCCCACAGGTGTTTATAAAATGAAAGCTGAGCTCTGATTGGTTTCCATGGGCAACTAGAACAGTTTTGCATTAGCCACTTATGATAAATCTCCCCTAATATGTTAGTAGTTTCACAATCTCATGTGTAGTGGTAGACTCCTTTTTGAATGACCACTAACTTTGCTCACTAACTTTTTAACCTCAAACTCTACTTAATCCTTCCTTCGGCATCTAATGACCTCATTTCCTTTTAATCTTCTCTTTACTGAAATCTATATCAATTCTATTTTGCTAAACAAGACTGACACAAGTTCACTGTAGGGGCAGAGGTAAGTAAATGTGCCCCAGAGTGTGCAACACAATTCTGATGGACTTTGCGTGTTAAATGGCCACACAGTGAACTACTGATGGCTGCAAAGCTTGTCAAAGCTTAAGGTTCAATTTAAATGGGGATAAATACGTTTCCATTTCTGCGAAGTCGCATGATGAAACCATTATGTGATGTTCTGCGCTGATATTTGCTGTGTACACAGAATATTTACCTTTAAGACATAATTGCTTCAGCTTCTCAGCAGCGCCCAATGTCTGTACAGACAAATTTTATTTTCCTTTGAAGAAGGAACTGGTTTTTATTTGACTTGGATTGAATTTTCTCCAGGATGTTAAAATTAAAAAAAAAACTCATCATAATTCCTGCTGCCTGCAAATGACTTTGTAACTTCAGTATTTGTCCCAAAAAGTCCCATTGTATTTTTGCAAGTTTTTATTGTCAAAAAGTTGCACCGGACAATTAACTGCACTTATAGATAGTAGCAGTAACCTAATGAGGCTTAATTTATTAACTGTGAGTTACCCCAGTCACCTGGTGTATGAGTAGTATGTGCGACTTTAAACCTTTTGCCACTTTTTGTGAGTTTTTTTTTTTTAAAGTAAAGCAGGACTCCACTTCCCACAGATTTATTAAAGGGCCAAAGACACTGCAATAAATCTGATAGACACCAGAGCTCCAAAGAACTGTCTACTGTATCTGAGCCTAATGTTAAATGTCCCCTATTGTAGATCTGAAGAAGGTCCTGGCAGATCTCCCAACAGGACTGTATTAAGTGTGGACTCTGGCAATCTGGACAATTCTGCTCAATAATGCCTCTTTCCCAGGTCTCGCAAAAATTAGGTTAAGGTATAAAAAATATAGTAAAGACCTGTGATACAATTAGCTAAGCAGTTAAACAAACTTAAAACTTCTTTTCACCTTGGAAGTCTAACAAAGTGAAGCTGCCTTGATGCAATTTTGTGAGTTGCAATTACAGAGTAATGTCACAATATAGAGGAAGAGAAAGAATAATCTAGAATTCTTGGACAATGCAAGTAAAATGGGACAGTTAGATGTGAAGGTTCGAGTCTCTTCAACTCACAGTAACCACTCTGGCTCAACATCAATTCTTTTTATAGTCCTCTGTGATGACAAGGATAAATTTGTGACAACCTTGTATGCAAAGCCGTCAGATAAGAATAACATGTCGAGCTAGTTAGATATGTCGAGATAGTAGTCATCATGCTCCCCAAACATTTAAAGGGATCCCAAAAGGACAATTTGAATGAAGAATATTTGGCACATATGGAAAGAGCGGTAAAAAAAATTCTGTCAAAGAGGAGGAAAATATAGGATGGGAAGTGTTAATGATTCCAATAGCTGAAGAAAAAATAGCTGAAAAAAAGAAATTGAAAAAGTAGGAAGAACAAGTACGGTACTTTTTTTTGTAAAGGTATGATCAACACACATTGATGACTAAAAAAGTGCTTTTAAAGAATTAGGGGGTATCAGGACATGAACCCATGTTTCTTAAATTGTTCAGGGAGAAAACAAATTTTATCTGCAAGAAAAGGAAAGCATTAGCTAATAAATTTGTGAAAATACAGGCGCTCCCCTACTTAAGAACACCCGACTTACAGACAAACCCTAATTAAAGACAGACCCATCTGCCCACTATGATCTCTGGTGAAGCTCTCTGGATATTTAACTCTAGTCCCAGGCTGTAATGATCAGCTGTAAGGTGTCTGTAATGAAGCTTTATTGATAATCCTTGGTCCCATTATGACAAAAAAAAAATTGAAACTTCAATTGTCACTGGGGCAAAAAAAATTTTTGTCTGGAGCCACAATTATAAAACTTACAGTTTCGACTTACATACAAATTCAGCTTAAGTAAAAACCTATGGAACCTATCTTGTATGTAACCCGGGGACTGACTGTATATACACTGGCCACTGCCTGCTGTTTGTCAGTCATCCACTGTTTTCTGCCGCACTAGTATGTCATAGCTAGTTGACATATCGCAAATCGTGACTTGAAACATGCAAGAACTGTTGCACCAAATGATTAATCCCATGTGCCATACAGTGAGATTGTATCATTTGGCACTATTTTGCTACCATTGCCAATCACAACTTTGCCATCTTCAAGCTGTCGTGGCTTCATGTGCTTCATGCTCATTAGTATGGACGCTGTTGTGAAAGCAGACCAATTCCAGCACCACATGATGGCACTTATCCTGGCACATGCCATAGGACATAGAAGGAAAGGCTGTGACCTAATGCTGTTGGAAACTGCAGGCTATCCATTGAGGTGACAGAGGAGAAGGTGCATAAGTGTAGTATGACCTGGGATCCAGGTTGAATGGTGTGCATGGGTGGAAAAAGGACTGTGCCATGTTGCTGGAGCCGTAAAGTACATGTATTCAACCTAGCTATAAGAGCTGCTCCAGAGTGCTGAAGAAGACAGCTGCAGTTAGAGGCTTATGCTGTCCACCATGTGCGAGTAAAAGGCATGGTTGACTTTTTGGTGAACCTACAAATCTAGCAGTGCGACTGAGAACAAGCCATCAGCTCCCTAAAGGCAACAAAATCTACTAAATTATAAGTTGATGATGCATAAATTTGTTTCCTGCCGATACTTTCTAAAACTGATGCCTCACAAGTGTGACCAAGAGGAGAGTTTAGAACTTGAGATAAACATATGGATGACAAAGGTGCATAAGACCTAGTACTGCACCTCAATGCGGGCCAGGGGAAGGACACAACTCTTCTTGATGTAGCTGGCAGCCACCTTGGTCTGACAATTGCACGGCATGATGGTGCTTCAAGTGGTTCCACAAACCGGTGGTGTGTATTTTTGAGGTGTTGGACCCAAGGCTCAATTTTTTCTTTCACAGCTTGCAGGTGGCAGTGCTGCTGTCTCCTAGTTGAGTTGTTAAATTTTTTTACACAAAAGATTTTCTCCCTCTTCCACTAGAGGTGGCCAAGCTCATCTCAGGCTTTGCAAACTGAAGCCCTTCTGCTTTACTTGATTCCCCAGCACTACCAGCAACTTGTTGCGGCGTGGTACCTCCAGGTCGTTCCACAGGTGCGACTTTGTCAGCGGTGGCAGCCAAGGCAAGGTACACAGACATTGAGTGGAATCATAGTTGGGGATAGGTAGGAAGTCAGGGCGGGCAGCACGGGTTCAGAGTCGGGGACGTAGCAATAGGTTAAGGCAGGCAGAACAGGATCAAAGTCAATAACAGAACTAAGGTCACAATGTGAATACAATAGCACGAGACATTCAACAAGCTTTTTCTAAGGCTGTGAGGCACAAAGATCCGACGGGGTGAGCAAGGAGAGGCTGGGTTATAAAGAATTCTGGGAAGAGCCAGCACCAATCAGCAGAGCGCTGGCCCTTTAAATCTTTGCGAGCCGGCACACGCGTGCCCTAGGACTTGAGGCACCGATCGCGGGTGTTACCGGTAAGCCTTTGCTGCAATATGCAGCAAAGACTTACCGGCTATGGAGAGGGCTCGGCCCGCCAGCCCTCTCCGTGTACCGGGACACGACATGTGACGTACTATTACGTCACATGTCGGTAAGGGGTTAAATAATAGCATGCAATGTCAATCTGCTGCCTCTAAAGCCAGCAAGATCTTGTCTTTTATCTGAAGTTATCTGGGCACTTGGGATCGGGATGTAATATTACCACTGTACAAGACATTGGTTCAGCCTCATCTGGAATATGCTGTTTAGTTCGGGGCAACGGTCCATAAAAAGGAGGCCCTGGAGCTGGAGAGGGTTCAACGAAGAGCCACATAAATGATTAGGAGTAATGAGGGTCTCAGTTATGAGGAAATTTCCATTGGCTCCATTGAGATGTATGGAGCAGATGTATAGTCATGGCTGTCTGCTCCATTACTCTCCCGGAGCGACGAGGGGTCTGACTGAGGTAACTGGGACCCGATCCGACCCCTTGTTTATGTGATCTGTGGAGGTCTCACCACTGAGACCCCCACCGATCAACAAGTTAGGCCCTATCCTGTCCTATCGCGTTTCGAATTCTGTAGCAACACTCATGCAGAAACATATCTTGTTTAATCCCTGAACTGAGTGGTTCTGTTAAAAAAACAATTATAAAATTAAGAAAGTTGGGTGCCCTGGCTGCTGTACATAAACACACTTTCACATACACCGGAGCTGCCCAGACAGGACTAATCAACTAGAGTTGGATGACTCATACACAAAAACTGCGGGAAGATGCAGCAATTGATTACTTCTGCCTGTCGGACAACACAGTGATGACGTATTCTCGGCTTATGCTGGGTGGTACTAGGCTGGAGCAGTGCATAATTAGGGGAAAGAGGAGAAGCGCTGGGCTGCTCATTATCATAATTTTATAATAGTTTTTTTCAGCAAAACCACTCAGCAGGGATTAAACAAGATATGTTTCTGCATCAGTGTAGCTACAGCATTCTCAACGTATGTTTTATTCATAATGCATAGAAGCAAAGGGTAGATTAATTAATATATATTCCCCCAAATTCATAAAGTAAATTGAGAGTTTTAGTTTACATCTTTTTCCAGGTTTTCCATTTTCACACACCTCCTCCTTCCACAAGCTACAGCTTTTTGATTTTACTGTTTGCAAGCAGTAAAGCCATAACCTACCCACTGCATTCCAGATATCCTGCTGCTTCCTTTTCTCCCACACTTTGTTGCCTGTTTCTCCTTCTCCTGACAAGGATCTATTGTCATCAGGGATGTTATTTCCACATCTAATGTCACTAAATTATTTATTGTTATCCATCCAATTAGTTACTGCTCAGAGGAAGCCAAACACACAACCTCGCCATTGCCAGGCAATAGTACTGCAGCGAGCTGTAACCACTAAGTTATAGACTCAGCTTGGGGTAAGCAAAAGCCTCCTACATACAACAACATAACCATTATAATTCCAAGATACAAATATACCGGCATCCAAAATCAATAATATCCTATCTTCTATATTTCATATACATCATATAAACAAGGTCCCCAGCAAAGCCAATGGCTGTAAACCATTATAATTCTGCATCCTATGTGCACAAATATGGTTATTATGTATAATACTGCTCTGAAGTATAGGATAATACTGCCTCCTACAGATGTAGCACTGAATAACACACCTGGCTTAACCTGATAACTCATAAGTCTGTAGTGTAAGTGAATACAAGGAACCGCACATTTTCTGTGATAACTAATTTAACTCACTTTAAGCCATGTTAACCAGCGCTACATCAGTATTCACAAGATATAACTAATATAATACCGCCCCTAGGAGAATTTAATAAAAGCATGACAATGCATGAAAACAATACAACCACAAAGCAGATTTTGTGACTTTGGATGGTAAGAAACAAAATGATGTGATCTGATAAAGTCAAAATTGAACTTGACCTTTATTCTTAGTGTCATTTCTGGAGGAAACAAGAGATTGCTTCTCACCTGCCCAATACCAAACCTACAGTACTGGTGGCGGCAGGTGTGTTCCAGCTGCAGGGACAAGGAAGAGATTTGTTTGGTCTAGGACAGTGATGGCGAACCTATGGCACGGGTGCCAGAGGTGGCACTCAGAGCCCTCTCTATGGGCATCCGAGCCATCAACCCAGAACAGCATTCGCCAGACAGGACTCAAGGGCTCTTGCAGTCCCAGAGAGCCCAGGACCCCAGAAGCAAGCTACAATGATAATCCAAACGTCTTCTTCTTTATACTGTATTGGTGTCCTCAGGTGCCTATATACTTTAAACCGGTGAAAGAGCAGGAGTAAATTACTGCTTAAATTGACACATTGGCACCTTGTGAAAAATATGTGGGTTTTGGTTGTAGTTTGGGCACTCTGTGTCTAAAAGGTTTGCCATCACTGGTCTAGGATAAAGCTTAAAGGGGTATTCCAGGAATCAGCATAATTCATATACAAATGGGTACTCAAAATATAAGCTAATGTGTAATTAGTTGTTATTTAAAATTTTGCTCCCCTTAGCAGAAAATGCTGGTGACATAGACTGTAATGAAGAATTAAAATGCTACTGGCCCTTTAATCAGTCCGTTAATTTCCTCTGCGCGGTCCGTTGCAGGACAGAAGATGGCCGCTGGTCACATGTCCACATCACATGTCCTCCCCCTGCCTGGGCAGGTCATGTGATCACCACTAGGTTTGGCTGTAGTCGGTTGGTTGCAGTGCATTCAGTATGTCCAGTGTTGTGGTGATGGCAGTTACACATCATTACTATGGTAACAGAGCAAGAAAACCTGTTATATCATCACTGGGAGCAGAGCATAAGAGGGAGGAGGAGTTACTGAGAACTATGGATCATGGAACTTGTAGTTTCCAGTGGCGGCCATCTTAGTGATAACTCCACCTACTTTAGAGAGGCCATAAATTTTGTAAATCATAAAATCAAATTATTTAATCTCCGTTTTGTGCCTAATGACATTGAGTATTGTTGTATTCATTTATTTATATCATCCTGGGTTTTTATGTCAGACGTTCATATCCCCGGAATACCCCTTTAATGTAGAAAAAAAAATGATATTCATAATGAAAAGCCCAACAGGTTTCCCTTCCGGTAAGACAAAGGGGGTTGTTTATGATGCTTCTTGTCACAAGTCCATGACAGCCTATGGAGCTCTGCAGCTTATCAGATTTATTAAATTTGTATTTTTTGTCATTTGTAATTTTTTCACCTTCCTGACATGGCCCATTTTTTAAAATCTGCCCCGTGTCACTATAAATGGTTAAACTTTGGAACGCTTTAACAAATCCAAGTGATTTTGAGTGTTTTCTTGTGACACTTGTGCTCCATGTAAGTGGAAACATTTGGATGATATGTTTTGCATTCAGTTGTGAAACATTCTCAATTTTCGAAATTGAAAATTTTCTACTTTTTCAACACAAAAGTGTTTTTTTTTGTGATTTTGTGTCTTTTTTACTTTATTAGATGTGTATAGGGAATGTTGGTGTTTAGGGGATTTTACTTTATTTAATCAATTAATTATTTTTATTAAAAAGATTTATTTATTTATTTTTTTGCTTACAGGTTAGCTTGAACAAGCGATGCCCTGATTGCTTGTTCAAGCTCTTATTCATCTAACACAGTGCAATAAAGATGTATTGCACTGTTATGTAACACATGGAGCATGCTGTACCCGGATTCTGGAAGACATTGGCCAGCCCCGGGGTCTGTCAGGGCTGTCATCGGAGCAGTGGATCCCCCCCCCTCCCCCGGTAACCACAGCAGGGGGTCCAAATCACTCCAGATGCTCCTTTAAGGGGTTAACACATACAATGACACCCGCAGCTTCTGTTGCCGGCTCCATTCTACAACTGGTACCAGAAGCTGGACGTAGTAGTACCTCACGATGCAGGAAGTCACTGCCATCCGTGATGTACTACTATGTGCAAAGTTGTTAAAGGGTTAATAAATTGTAAAGCAGTGACTGAGATTTTTTTTCCCAACCACCCACTAATGATGCAGATTTTTTTCTACTTCCACACACAGCCGGAAACCCTAGGGAGAAGGCAGAAGTGGTTTATCACAGCTTCTGCCTTTTCCCCTTCTTCAATGCATAGAGCCAAAGTAATGTTATGCAGTGTATATAGACCTGATGATCAACTGATCTGTAGGGGTTAATCAGAGCTACTGGGACCCTGTAAAGCTCTGACCAGACATTTTCCCCCATAGAGATGCCCGAGTTATAGGTGAATTTGAAAGAAAGAAATGTAAAAATGGGGAGAAATATCCCCCAGGGGTCTTTTATAACCTCATGGGGGAAATATAATGTTTAAAATACACAAAAACACACAATGATAAAATAATACTTAAAAAGGAACATCAATATTTCCCAATAAAATAAAACAAATCCCTCTTTACACTATGAAAAACATCGCCGTGGTCACCTTGTTTGACATTCATTTTTGTTTTTAATGTCTATTGAGACATCTCCCAAAAAATGTTATTTTTATTCTAATTATTGAAATTCAGCCATGGGGACGGCTGGCAGAGAGGTGATTGTCCCCTCTGAAACCGTCCATTTGTTCCAATTGCATGATCAGAGTAAACATTTAAAAGGTTGTCCTTCAAATTTATTATTTTACTCTGTAAACTGGACTGGGGTGTTCTAACCGAACATGGACAATGATTTATAAAATAGCAAATAAACGATCCCCGCAGAACTTTCCCCCATCGCCCACAGCCATGTAATTTGGACACTGTACAAAAAAGGATGTACTTCTCGATGTTTCTTTGTTTAAGATAGGACGATGGGTATATAAAGGAGAGACTCCGGGCACCAAGCTACCAGCCACACTGTACCCATCCAGGTAAGTTCACTACGACAAAAATAGGTTCCTGACATATATACAGCTACTTCATATAGAGGGTAGAATATATTGGTAGAATTCTTATTATTGCAATATTGTCTGCAAAAATATAATATTTTGTTGGTTTTATAGTTTTAAATTATATTATTGTTTTATATTGTGCTATGTGCATTTATAGTGACTAGGGGGAGGTGACATCTGGTTTCTGGCATTTTGTCAGAATCTGGAATAGATGTTCCTAAAGGAATCCCCGCCCCTCACCATAGCGATACATGGAGCACGGCGCCGTATTTTACAGGGAAAGATAGGACATGTTTCCCGGCTACGGAACGGTGCGGTGCCGTACGCATGCTTTTGTTCTCAAAGGGTTAACCAGAATTCCTCTCCAATTATCTACCAGAGGGGTCTGTGGTTTCTCATATAAGTTCCTCCTGTTCTGTACTCTATAGTACTCTATAGTACTGTACTCTATAGTACTCTACTTCTTAGAAAGCTTCTGATTCTATTGTTATTCTTCTTCCTGTATCCTGTTATTTTGACCCTTTTTCTCAAGTTCAGATTATCCTTTTTGCCTTTTGATTTTGTACTGTGCTTGCCAAAATTCTACAGATTTTGTTACTATAAAGCTACCTAACTAGTATTATTCTAATTCTGTAAGTATGAGTAAGACAAAGGTCAGATTTGGGGACGAGGGCACCCATTAATATGCTGTAAATAACAGGGTTAGGAGTTGCTATGAATGTCTAAGCAGTTTAAGGCTACATTCACACTGCCGTATGGAGGACGTATATACGGCCGATATACATCCTCCATAGACAGCAATGGGCTCAAGGCCCATTGCCGTCCTATCTTTTCCCGTAATACGGCGCCATGTATCTCTATGGAGAGGGGCGGGGGTGAGCTGCACTCACCTCCTCCTCCTCTCCCCGTGCAGTGCCGTTGCCCGCTACGGTACGGTATGGGCGGGCAACGGCAGTGTGAATGTAGCCTAAGGCTGAAAGGTGAATTTAGTTTAGCATCTCCCTGGGAAAAAGAAATCCGTCTAGGAGACCATAAATTGAGTGGGATGTGTTATGGGCAAATTCAACCCCTGTGCAAGGAGTACACATTACATTCACTATATCCTGCCTGTTCTCAATCAGTAGGCCAGCACATCTAGTTTAGGCTTAGACATAACGGGCAGATTTTGCATACCCCATAATGCACAAATCCAATCACATTAACAGTGTAGAGAGACTTTTTATCCTTACTCCGCTAAAGCTACAAACTGTATTGGCATCCTGAAGACACTGATACAATTTGAAGCCCGTGAAGGGGACATGGTGTTACTTTATATGTCCATCCAGTTCTGTTGAAGATACAATTTATGTACTTTACTGAATATAGTTGTCTGAAATCACGATATACAATGCACTGGCAATGTATTTGGCTTTTCTAGTACTGCTGGCACCCCCAGAATCAAAATGAAATTCCTGTGGACGTCCCTCTTGTTGGCATTTGCCATAGATTCGGTCTATTCTAACGGATGCAGACGTGTACAAGACCACACACCCGGTAAGCACAATAGTCACGGAGGGTTTATGCATTTTGTGCAATACATTATATTATAATATTATAATACTGGGGTTGCCATATATCACACTGATGTCACCACTTAGTTCACAGACATTATTTACCAATGTAGTATTAACTCATCTTCATATATGAGAGGATTATTACCTCAAAAATCATAAGAGTTCCTGTAGTGGCCATTGCTCCTATTTACCTCACATATACCTGCAGACATGGCTGATGGATAAGCTTATCGCTTCACACATTGTCCTCATAGTGTTGTGTTCCCAGTTATTTCACATACTGAAGACATGTCTGATATATAGTACATTGGGGAATGAATACCACAGGATTTCATGTAGTCCACATGTCGCCTACTGCATCTGCTCCTAGTTACTTTACTTATGTCAGACATGTCTGACTATATGAGTGAGCTTCTAAACCTCACATTGCAGATATGGCTGATGTATATGGGAGCATTGTTACTACAGATATAGCTGCCAAATTTTACATGGAAGCACTATTACCTCGGGAACGCTAACAGTCACCATCTTTCCTCATATATCTGCTCAGTTTACCTTACATGTGCCACATCCTTACATGGGGGTGACAGTCCCCAGTGTATTGAGGCAGCTGATAACTAGTAACGTAGTGGTTGGCTTGATGGCGGCTTAGCCACAGGTGACATGGTAGATCAGTACTAGTGTAGGCCTTATCCAAATCCGTCAAGGAGGAAGGAAGTAGAGGTGGAGGCCATGACAGGCTGTGACAGGATAATAGTGGAGCAGAAGTCAGCTAGGCTGGATTAATCAGTGTGTTCTCAGTACAAGTCTCAGAACAGAGACCCTGAACCCCAGAGCTGACCTTATATTTATAGACTTTTGCTCTGTCTAGAAGTTTATGGGAATGCCATCCAATCACAGGCTGCTATACCTCAGGAAAGTTACAAAAGTCACATTTATAACACAAATACAAATTTAACACTTTGGTATTGGTACTGAATAAAATACTTGAACAAACACTCTTTCTAGACAGTAGATGGCAGAAACATAACTGATCTGGTAAATATTGGGGACAATGGCACTTAAATGGGTGACCCAGCCTGCAATGAGCTTGCAGGTAACTCAGGAGTAAGATATAGGCTGGAACTGCTCTGCTGGAAAATACATCTTCAAAAGTTTGAACAATTAAATAATATTAAAATAATTTATTGTAGCTAATAACATGTTTCAGGCCTCATGCCCTTTTTCAAAATATACAGCAATGTGCAATGTAAAGGGAAGATGGCATGCAAAGGTCCAGCCAGACACTCTCCAGCCAACCAGGAAGTTATATGGGTACAGAATTTAGTAAAGACCCGTCTTGCAGGACATTACACATGAGGTGGATAATCCTTTCGTGTGCACTTACTAATTTATCACCTACTACTAAGATACTGCAACTTCTGGTTGGTCTGGAGTTGTGTTGGTTAATAAGAACTTCATGCTTTTTGAGGGTCTTGGTTTTTTACGTCTATGTATTTTTTTCTATTGGTTCCCAATAACTTTATTTTTTTTGGTAAACTTTATAATATCTTGAGGGTCTTGGATTATATTGCCACCAAACTCTTACTAGCTACTTTTACTGGCATGAGGTGTGGAGTAGGTAGAAGTATCACGAACTGATGGGCGGCTTCCCTAAGGTTAATTATAGGGAAGAAAAGTGACCAGATACATATTCCATGATTACTTCCCCTCCACTTTGGTGGTTACCTTTACATGTAATCTGAGAAAATTCAATGCAATAAATTGTACTTTTCTTTTTCAGTTGTTAAAGAAACACTAACACATGCATGTGGTCCACTGAATGGATTAACAATTGCAAACCTACAAATCGACAGTATTCCACTTGGGGGTCTTTTACAAGGTGTAATAAGTGTTGTCAATAAGTAAGTAACTTATTGCTAAGTTTATATTAGAAATGCAGTGAAAATTTACCCTTTAGATGACTCTTTAGAGAACATTTGTTGAAAGGGCTTTTCATTTATGATAATATTGTTGGCAGGGCATTAGGTCATCAATATCAGATTGCTAAAGGACCAACATCCGAAGTTCCAAAGATCAGCAGTTCAGAAATGCACACACAATGCCAGGGAGAGCTCCATTCAATGTATAGCATAGGTACCTGGCATGGAGATGATGTTCCATTTTAATTTCCATGAAAATTTTGTGACACATACGGTATTTGGACATCTCCAGCCAAAACAAAAGATAAGGAAGGATCCCTCTGCATACCATAAATTACCACAAATTACCGGCATTTTCATCACTAAATTTGCAACACTAAAAGGAGGGGATATATACGGTAATATCCATTAAGTCATCCCTTTTTTGAAAATCCCCTATTTTCCTGCAAAAAAATTCTGAAAAACAAATTACTTTTTTTCCTCTGATGGATTTCACTGAAGGGAAAGATCAGAATGAAGCAGGAAGGGGTGCCATCTTGATTCTGATGTCATTTTAAAGATAAAAATCTGATAAATTAAGATTGTTATTCTTCACCTTGTTAATAAACATGTCCATGAACATGTGCATAAATACCTTAAAGGGGTATTCTTGTCTGGGCATTAACATTCAGTTTGATTAATCTGCCATTAATAAACATTTCTTCAATTAGATGTTATTAAAAAAAAATTTCCTGTGTGAAGATAATTTTCCTTAAATGTAGTCATGTGGTCCCCTAGAAACGAGATAGCTTCCTCGGATACGGCCACCTCTACTGGAGAGATTGCACAAAAAAACAAAAGGTTTTGGTATATAAAATGTCCGGGAGTTACTGCAGGTCCTACAGCCGTCCTGTGGTAATGATTGCTGAATCCTGGTGGTCCGGCAGGAGCCTATAGTGCAAGTCTGGCCACCGCTGCCAGAGTGTGACGTGGTCGTATCCGAGGAAGCCATCTTGTTTCTAAGGGATAACATGACTACATTTATGAGAAATTATCTTCACACAGGAACATTTTTTTTTAATAACATCCAATTGAAGAAATGTTTATATATGGCAAATTAATGAAACTGAATGTGAATGCCGAGACGAGAATACCCCTTTAAGTATTTATGAATATAAGATCAAGGCCCTGGTAGGTCGATTGTTCGTGGTCAGATAAAGATCACATGACCCTCCATCTAGAGCCATTTTATGGACAGGAATGTCTGGCTGATGAGATAAAAGACAGGAGGCTTCACTTTACATATTAATCAAGAAGTGCAACATTTTTAATAGATGTATATTGGTGAATGACCTAATACACTTACACACACATTACAAAAAAACACATGAGTTACAAAGAGCAAACCCCTTTAAGGTCTGTGGAACTTTTTATAATAACTCTTATTTTATACGCTTTAAAACTGCAGCCTGCAAATCTAATTAAGTATATCCTTAACTTTTTATTCTGAGTTTTAGAAATTCATCACAACAATCCTTAGATTGGCAGTATCTATATTGACCTATCTTGCTATTATGATTAAGTCCTTTCTACTACTGCTGTTCCATTGCCACTAAAGGAGGTTGATAGAGATTGCCTATTAGGATCTAATAGCCCTAAATGGTTGACAGTCCCATTTCATTTGCCTCAAGTAAAACAGAGGCTTGCCAAGCATGATAGTTTCTGCCATCAGCTCTTGTTACTCTTTCTGTAACAGAATTATATTGGGTCAGAAGCAAATTCAGGTAGCATATATATAGCAGAGACATGGATGTCTGGATTTGTGGAACAGGATATATCTGTGGATCTGTGGAGTATAAGCTGACCCAAGCATAAGCCTAGACCCCTAATTTTACCACCAAAAACTGGGAAAACCTATTGACTCGAGTATAAGCTGAGGGTGGGAAATGCACTGGTCACAGTCTCCCAGTATATAGCCAGCCATCCCCCTGTAGTATAAAGCCAGCCCCCAGTAGTATATCGCCAGCCCCCAGTAGTATATCGCCACCCAGCCCCCAGTAGTATATAGCCTGCCAGCTCCTGTAGTATATAGCCAGCCCCAGTAGTATATAGTCAGCTAGCCCCCAGTAGTATACAGCTAGCCAGCCCCCAGTAGTATACAGCTAGCCAGCCCCAGTAGTGTACAGCCAGCCAGCCCCCATGTAGTATACATCCAACCAACCCCCAGTAGTATACAGCCAGCAAGCCCCCTGTAGTATACAGCCAGCCCCCAGTAGTATTCAGCCAGCCCCCATGTAGTATACAGCCAGCCAGCCCCATGTAGTATACAGCCAGCCAGCCCCATGTAGTATACAGCCAGCCAGCCCTGATCCTCAGTGCAGTTCCTGGTGGCTCCTCTTTGGTCTTCTCTCTGATGTATTAGTTGGCAGAGACGCGTCCATCATAGTGTGAATAATAGATGTATGTCTTGATGCCTACAGTATTTTTACTTTGTTCTTTCATTCTTACAGTGTCCTGATTTCTAATGTGAATATTTTAGAAGTCAGAGTTAGTGATACTCCGAAAGGTTTGGGTATACATGCTCAAATAAACCTACATCTTGGCTGTGACAGGTAAGTCAAAATTTAAGAGATTTTAGAGATTTTATAAACCTTAAAACTTACTTTTGCTATTCCAAGTGATAAAGAACATTGATGTTCCACCAAGTGTCTCAGTCTGATTCCACCCACTCTAGCTCTGCTAAATTTATACGGTACACACAGGGGTGAACCTAAACTCTCTGCTGCCTGAGGCAAGCTACATAATGGCACCCCACTCCACCCCATCCAATAGAAATATGTGAGTTATCTTTAGTAGTGGGTTCTCCATGTAGTGCTTTACACCCCATTAACATTGGGTGGGAAGAGACACTATTTTTAAGTGTCGAAACCTTCTTTGTGGCAGGTAACTGTACCCCTGATTCAGCCCCCCAACCTTAATGCAGGTGGTGCTGCCTGAGGTGAGAGGCTCAACTCGTCTTATGGCTGGTGCAACACTGGGTACACATCAGGGGAAATTTAACAATGTACCACACATTAGACTAGTGCAGACTTAGACTAGACAGTTCTCTGCTGCACCAGATTTACCCCCGTGTCTGATGCTGGATGATAAATCTGGTGTAGTTTAAAATGGTCAACTAGTATTTTGCACCTTCCATTAGTTGGTCGAGTTTAATACGCCAAATACATATTTTTGACGCACCAACTTTTTGCTGTGAAGCCATGCCCTATTTTCCATCAGTTACACCCCCTTCGTAGAAGTTAAAATGGTCTAAAACCCTTAAAAATGTGGGACAGGTTTTTGTGGTACAAATTACTCCTGAATTCTGCCACAGACAGCTAGCTATATCTATCCCATCACTTTATCTCTGCAATTGTTATAAGCAAAGATGGTGCCATGCAGATACTAATAAGTGCTCTGTTAGGCCTCTTGCCCACTAGCGAGTGCAGTCAGTGAAAATTGCTCCTCGCGCTGAAGGGATCAGGGATCAGATTATAGTATTGAACTCAGTATATCACAAGAAGAATGAAGAGTAAACAACCGGGCGTCGGTGCATAACGGCTGTATAACACACCAATTGCGGCAGTCAATTTGTTAAATGCCGGGTCTAACTGGACACCTAACAGAGCTGCCTATGTGCACCACCATTTTGGAAGGCCGAACACTGCACCCCTGTGATGTCATCAGAGGGTGGCGATTGCTTGCCATGGAAGCCTACAGTCTCATAGAAACTTGTAGACCTGACATGTGTAACGAACTCCAATATCCTCATGATGATCATCAGTAAAATTGCTATATACCACAATACAGTAGTACTGCAGTATATAGTATGAGCAATCAGACCCCACATAGTTAAAGAGCCCTATGGGTAAAAGTTTAAATCACCCCCTTTCCCTAGAACACATATAAAAATAAATAAACAGTAAAAATCATAAAAATGTTAGGTTTCGCCACGTGCCCAAATGTCTGAATCAACACTTTTTTGTTATTTTTCCATCCATGAATATTTGAATAAAAAATGATCAGACAATAAGTATAAATTACAACTCCAGCACGTACTGCAAAGAATGACACCTTGCAAAGGTACGTACACCAAAGTGTGAAACATTTATTGGCCTCAGAATTTGCCAATGCTTTTTTTTTTAAGTGTCCCGCAGAAAACAAATAAGGGTGCGGTCACACGTTGCTTTTACTGCGTGCGTTTAAAAACGCATTGCTACAACCGAAGGGAGATTTGCCTAATTAAACAGCTGTTAACACCTGCGTTTACAAAAGCATGAGGTGACTGCTTGGGCTGCAAAAGACAGAGAAGGTCCTATTCCTGCTCAAATTTACAAACAGTTACAAAGATAATACGGTTGAAAAAAGACACATGTCCATCAAGTTCAACCAAAGGAAGGGAAGGGATTGGATGAGGAATGCATTATAACATAACCGTCAATGTGATTTTGATGTAGAAAAGTATCAAGGCCTTTCTTGAAGCTCTCTGCTGTCCCTGCTGTGACCAGCGCTGGAGCCAGGCTATTCTACAGATTCCCAGTTCTTATAGTAAAGAAATCTTATCTATAGCTCCCTATACAGTGTAAATAGTAAAATGTACTGCATATTAATTCATACAACTACTAAAGAACTTGATGAGCTGTTAACAAAAATCTTAAATAGTTAGGAGTGGAGACCTTTGACCGGACTTAGGAGTGGAGACCATTGCCAAGACTTGGGAAGCAGATGATGTTCTTCAACATTACATTGTCTTTCTATTTAAAATGTATTATTACAGCATTACAAAATTGTTGAATTGTATGAAAAAACATGGAAAACATGCTAAATGTATTCTTCTCTTGCTTCTAAGGTTCAAAGATGTGAGCCTGACAGTTACCATAGATGCCAACTTGGACCTTGACTTACAAAATGGCGCCATTGTATACAAGGTGGCAAAAGACCTTCTAAAAATTGAGATCACGTTAAATGAGTAAGTACACAGAGGAAGGGGTCTAGTAGTTACTAAGATTGTAACTACTTTATGAGGTGTCATCACCACTTAAAATCTTGTTCTTGATTCTTTCTGCAGGCAGACACTGAGCGTTAGCAAACTCTTAGTCAATGCTGTTTTGAAACCAGTTACAGTAATATTGAAGTCTCTTGTAAGTATGACTTCATTAAATAAATTAATAAAACGATTAAAGGGGTTTTAGCAATATCTACAACGTATTGGATAAGATTCTGATCAGTGGGGGCAGGGTCGGCTCCAGGTTTTAGTAGGCCCCTGGGTGACAGAGCCTCGGTGGGCCCCTTTGCAGCGAACTCACGTACTGGCATTAGAAAGTCAGAAACTAAAACAGACTCTTGTTCCCTAAAATATTTTTTTGTGTATTATACCGCCCCCTCATGGTTATTTTATGTGAAGCCCCCCTCACGCCTTATGGATTCATCAGATACAATCCCCCTTACCCCTATAGAGGCCTTATGTGGGCCTGACTGCCGGGTCTCCCCCCTAACATGTGAATAGTCTCACACTATTCACAAGAACGGGGGTCTTGTTTTTACTTATTGAATAAAATGGCAGGTTGTTTAGGGGTCCTATCTATCCCTTTAAAAATAAAGTGGTGCCAGATATTACCCAGCACAGTGCTCATAAGTCTCCGCCACTCATACAGACAGTGAATAGGAACTCTGGTATTACCTGAGCGCTGCGCTTGGCAATTACAGGCACTTCTGTAGTATTGAATGAAGCTGCAGGAGTCATGCTGGACTTTTTCAATTCAGTTTAAGATAACAAGACCTCTGTTCCCGTAAAATGTGAGGGAAAGAATAGCAGATCCTGCTGGAGGGGACACACACCAGTATGTCAGTGTGTTCGGTTTACAATCCTTCATCTTGGTGGTAGATTTCCATAAAAATCACATACAATAATTGTTTGAAAAATGACCCTGAAGAAATAACACACCTTTTTTTTTACATTTAAGTTGGCAATTATCGTGGATACAGTATGTCTTGTGTTGAACAATGGAAACAGGATCATAGTTGATAGTAAGTTATACTTTTTGACATACTGTATAGCTTTTATCAAGAGGGTATGAGCAAATTGTACACAGTGTCCTATCTGCTGGCAGCATCTTATAGAGCAGGAGGAGCTGAGCAGATTGTACACAGTGTCCTATCTGCTGGCAGCATGTTATAGAGCAGGAGGAGCTGAGCATATTGTACATAGTGTCCTATCTGCAGGCAGCATGTTATAGAGCAGAATGAGCTGTGCAGATTGTACACCGTGTCCTATCTGCTGGCAGCATGTTATAGAGCAGGAGGAGCTGGGCATATTGTACATAGTGTCCTATCTGCAGGCAGAATGTTATAGAGCAGGAGGAGCTGAGGAGATTGTACATAGTGTCCTGTCTGCAGGCAGCAAGTTATAGAGCCAGAGAAGCTGAGCAGATTGCACATAATGTACTATCTGCAGGCAGCACGATATAGAGCAGGAGCAGCTAAGCTGATAGTAGATAGTGTCCTGTCTGCAGACAGCCAACTGCTGGACCATGAAAGAAACATGAATTCAAATGTGTTAAGCTGCCTTACAACAAACTGGCCAATTTTTGATGACAGGTTCCCTTTAAATCCAGTGAGTCCAGTGGGTGGTGACTTCATGACTGACATCATGGAGAGAGGTCAACCAATACCAACTGGACTACTAAAAACTAATGATAAAAGTCATATAAATAGCAAGATAGGAGAAGTTCACACACAATTGAAACTATCAAAGGATACACAGAAATGTAAGGGGAATAGAAAATTAACTGGTCCCATCCACCACCACATACCCCATGTATTTATGACAAAAACTTCCTACATAAAAAACATAATTTAACCCTTTGTCACTGTTTTACAGGAGCTTTTCTTGTTGGAAAGACGCTGCTAAGCTTTGAACTAACTGAAGCAAAAATGATTGACGGCAACCCTAATGCCAAGTTCTGTGTAAGTCCATTTCTGTTTCCATCTATATAGCCATTAAAGCATCCCTTTAAATCCATGGTCTGGTGCCATCTGCATGCACGTACTGTATGGGAGTTTTTGCTTATTATCATTATAGGAAGTTATTTCTATAAAGTATTAAAATACTAGACATTTTATTGGTCTCAACATCAATGTGTTTCAATGTACAGTGAGTATGTTTGTATATATATATATTTTAGAGAAATTTTAATTCATATTTGTTCATAATGATTTCATATAACATGGACTGATATAAATAACAAAATGGAAGTCCCTGGTCTGTGTCAAGTGTTTCAATGCACTGGTATCAAATATAAGAAGGGAGAAAGTGTGAGGTGAAAGAGTGCCCAATCCGTGACCCTGTAGTTGCCTAACCCAGCGGGATGGGATCCATATAGTTTATCAATTTATAGGCGCCGAACTTTGACACATTTGAGATAGGCCTACCAGGACTACTTTTAGCTGTAGATGGCCCTTCTGTGTGGACGGCCAGATAGATCTAGGAGTGGGTAAGTAGGGCCATCTAGTTCCTCAACTCCTTTTAATCCCATCCTTCCTCTTTGGAGGAGGATTCACCTCTTGGTAGAAGCTGGTAACATTTTGAGGAGCTTTTTCCAATGTGACCATTGTGGGCCTTTTTCCTTAGAGGGTTTGGTCAGTTTTCCATAGGAACATAAGAGACTCAAGTCAGACATTGATTTATAGGGAGATGCAATCTAAAAGATGGAATTTCAAGCTAAATTTGAAATACCTGGAAAATACAAGCATTTTTAATGTTCTTGCTTTTAGGAAAAAAAGTCCATGATGTAAATTGTTAGAGGTAACATTATATTTTTGTCGGTATTGGTGAGTTATCTGTGTCAGCTCTGTCCTTTGACCCACAATCAGACTCTTCGGTAGACTTGGTATCAGTGATATAAATGTACGCTAGTGCAGCTGCCCAGCCAAATACATCAGGAGGTTGGATCCTAAGGGCCAGGGACTTCATCATGCGACGACGTATGAGAAATGTCCCCCATTTCGTTCATTGAGGACACAAACAATGGTAGGGTGTAGTTGTATAGTAACCAATTTACGGCACATCATGTAGATTACACAATCTGTTGGTGGAATGGAATTACTTAAACAGGCCAGGTTCCCCCTTTCATGTCAACACAAAATGTTGCTGTATTCCCATAACAAGGTGATCTCCTATGATGAATGGATGTGTATTGGTTCTTGAATTATAATGGTTTCATATTTCTTTTTTTAGATAAAATCTAAAGACGAGAAAGTATGTCCACAGACACTGGAGCCCATCACACCTAAAGATGATGAAGGTATTGTTATGGAATTTCCAACAAATATCATGAAGAAACTTGTGGAACTATCACTAGAGACCGTGGTTGTTGAGGTAATATATGTGCAGGAAATCATCATGTATATAAGTACAGTAATATCTGTGCGCCGCCTGCGCTGCTCCGTATTGTTCTCACATTCCCTCTTGCATTGCTTATTTCAGATAATGTGAATTTTTAACCTTCAGAGCAATTTGTGGGTATCAAGTTTATGTTATTGAATCCACTCAGGACCATATGTTTCACACACTGCACATTATTCTTCCTCCAATTATTATTACAGGTTTTTCTCCTTGCATAACAATGTACTATGAGCTACCCATGTGTTCTTCCTTACTATTTCTTCCTGGCTGAATTTGCTTGTCACATGATGAGTAGTTTTCATGGGATATATAGCCAGCAAGCAGTTGTGATGAGGGTTGCAGACTGTAAAGAGATGCCTGCTACCATATTAAAACACCACTGACCTATCACGAAACCCACTACTGACAAAAGATGATATCCTCCATCCTTGTACATTGACTTTTATAAAGATAACATCACTGACCCATCATTACATCACTACTGACAATAGATGTCACAGCTTATCTCCTCCCCTCCCTGTACAATGACCTCTATATAGATAACACTGACCCATCATTACATCACTACTGACAATAGATGATGTCACAGCTTATCTCCTCCCCTCTCTGTACAATGTCCTCTATATAGATAACACTGACCCATCATTACATCATTACTGACAATAGATGATGTCACAGCTTATCTCCTCCCCCTCCTTGTACAATGTCCTCTATATAGATAACACTGACCCATCATTACATCACTACTGACAATAGATGATGTCACAGCTTATCTCCTCCCCCTCCCTGTACTATGCCCTCTATATAGATAACACTGACCCATCATTACATCACTACTGACAATAGATGATGTCACAGCTTATCTACTCTCAGTATCTGATAGCATATACAGGCAGTCCCCGGGTTACATACAAGATAGGGTCTGGAGGTTTGTTCTTAAGTTGAATTTGTATGTAAGTCGAAACTGTATATTTTATAATGGAAGTTCTAGACAATTTTTTTTCTTTTGCCCCAGTGACAATTGGAGTTTCAAAATTTTTGGTGTAATTGGACCAAGAATTATCAATAAAGCTTCATTACAGACACCTTACAGCTGATCATTGCAGTCTGGGACTATAGTAAAGCATCAAGAGAGCTTCACCAGAGGTCACAGTGGGCAGAGGGGTCCGTCTGTAACTATGGGTTGTCTGTAAGTCGGGTGTCCTTAAGTAGGGGACCGCCTGTACAAACAAAACTCCTCCTATAAGCCTCAATGATTTAGCTCCAGTCTCTCGCTGTATATGGCCTTAAAACTTACTCCTGTTACCAGAAGTGACACAAAATGACCTTTTCCCATAATAATGGACAGAAATAAACTGATTGGAAAAAGTTATGTGTTTCGCCATCTGGTTTTGAAAAGTAAATTTGTGAAGCTTTCCCTTTAAACCAATTCCAGACATCTTGTTTGTACAGTGAGCAAACACCCGGATGGTCTCAGGGCCAGGAGCAATCAATATAAATAAGGCAATGTTCAGCCTCTGTTTTGAAAGACAAACACAGCGATATTTCATCAAATCTGATGTTCAGAACAAATAAATCCATGGAGGTCACTTTTGGGCTCTGAAACAAAAAAGTTGTTTTTTTTAGGTGTTTTTTGTACTGAATTATTAACTGAAATCCATTTTGTTGATTTTTTTTTTTTCTTAAATGTTGCCTTACTGTTGTAAGTCAAAGGATCTGTCTGTGCAGCGCAATTATTGTTGTGCATCCAGTACAGGTTCCAATCATTGATGAATATGTCATGACTAAGGTCCATAAATTACCTGAGATATTGTAATACTACAGGCAGTCCCCAGGTTAAGTACAAGAGAGGTTCTGCAGGTTTGTTCTTAAGTTGAATTTGGATGTAAGTCAGGTCAGGTGTTCTTAAGTAGGGGACCGCCTGTACTGTCTACTTATCTAAAACTATGTTTTTTATTGGTTTACAGATTTACTTAGATCCAATACTCATCTCCAAGGAGGAATGGTATAGCAAAGTGAGTACTTTCTATCGTATTTGCATCGTATCTTGTATCGTATCTTGTTGCATTACTGCTATTTCATTAATATGCTGTCATGTGACCAACCTGACTCCAGTAAAAGATAAAAATGATAAAATATGACCAAGGTATAATACAGAGAACAAAAGGAATTATTTGACACCAATTTATGAGTAAATGAATGAATTATACGATAAAATTTTACACAAATTTTTATCTTTAATGAAAAGTAAACTTAACAGTAAACCTAATTTATTGTGTTTTTTTACAGTATCCAAATACTAAGTTCAGTATTCGTCTGAGTATCTCTGGTCTCAAGAACTTGCAACTCAAAGAAGAAGAATCTGATCTGGGAGTCGTTGTACATATTGAACTTGTTGCATCCGGCAAAGTCATAGTAGATGGAACAGCTGTAAGTACAAAATGCCATCCAGGGTCGGATTAAGACCACCATGGGTCCTGGGCTGTATTAATATTGTAGCCCCTACAAGTCTGGAATCACTTCCTATATTTGGTACTAGAACCATTTTCTCAGGGATGTGTCCCTTCTGCCAGCTTTCAATCTGGGATTTCAGGACCTTTGGAGGACCTTCAAAGATCCTGAAATTGCCCTTGTGTACATGTGTATTGAGAGCAGGAACAGATGTACCAGAATTTCATGAGTGAAGGTCCTTCTTAGTATAAAATATGGTGGGTGGTTTGGTTTGCCATGGGCCCCCTAGAAGCCCTTGGACCCTGGCCACTGTCCAAATCCCTTATATTATTATAATCGACTACTGATGCCATTTTAATTACTGTGCAATCTTTAGATATTTGAACCCTTGAGAGTCTGATCGCTCAAACATATACTGCAAATTATAGAAGCAGCCTGTTACAGATCATCTCTGGAGATATGCCTGGGAGTTTCACAGAGACCAACATAGTCTCACAGAGACTCCTAGCTGTCATGACAACATATCATTCCCTCCCGATTACCTCGTGGTGTTAGCTGAGGGTGTTTTATGTATTATGCAGCAAACACCTATTATGTATTCAGAGGGAGCCCTCTTCATACATCCTTAACAATACCATGAAATACTATTCAGTCATATGTCTTAAGGTAAAAATTTCACCCCTTGGTGACCATCCTATTATGGGCGTTAATGGCCAAACCATTTTTTGTAATCTTTTTGCAAGAGTGATAACTTTTTTTTCCATCAATGTAGCCAAATTAGGGCAGATTTATTTTACTTTTATTTTTACACCAATGGAACTGTGTAAAGGCTTTTTCGTACAAAACAAGTAATGAAACAGTTTGTTGGGTTGTTACAGAAGCAGTGATACCTGAGGTTTTTTTTTTCATTAATATTTTTCCCAATACTTCAATATTGCAGTGTATTATGCATTGACAGGCAACCTATGAGAAAACTAATAAGAATGGGCTTGCCTACACAGCAGATGAGGGGCAATAGCAAGACCTCTGGTTGCCATATGCACATATTACCGGTAATGGTCACTTCAAGGAAATATACCTGTCAGCATGTAAGTGGGCTTGGTGTACAATTTAAGTAAAAAGTCACTGACTTCAAGTTTTGCCCCAGCCACTGAATGGCGGTTGTACTTACACTCATATACTTATTTTTAGTATTCACTATTATTTTCAGCATAAATAAAGATTTGGAAAATAATTCTATATGTTTTACAGTAAAACAAACCCTACAAAACTAAGAAGTACGAGTAACATGAAACCAAAATAATGCACAATATTATTTGTTTCCACACAGGAAGTAAATCTGAAAACAAGGGCTGGTTTCGCTGAAGAGCACTTGTCTTTAGCCATCGGTATAGGGTAAGTTCATCTCCTTTTTAGCTGAAATGCTAAAATGTGAAGATAAAAGAGCAGAGGGTTTAAAGTAAATCAACCACCAGGATGAAGTATTGTAAACCAGGCACACCAATATACAGGTGTGTACCCCCTCCGGTAGGATTCACTCTTCTTTAAGCTTTCAATGCCCTTTTTTTAAGAATAAAAGGCTCTGAAAATTATGCAAATGATCCTGAGGGGGCCTAGGCCTCCTGACAGAGGGGACACACACCAGTATGTCAGTGTGCTGGGTTTATAATCCTTTCTCCTGGTGGTAGATTTGCTTTAAGGATAAATAAGAAGCTGTCTCTATCAGACACTATTAAAATAAGTGACTGGGTGTTTTTCATAGCAGATTTTTTTATGTGTGTTGGGATTTCATTTGTCACATTGCTCAAAGGCCCATTATGTACACAAACGTATAATAACACAGATCTCCATGACCTATAACTAACAATTTTAATAATCAAAACTTCTGCTGAATTCCCTTTTTTGATTCTACAAACTTGCATCTTATCAAAACTAGAGTTAAACGCAGGAGGATATCCAGATGATGAATGGAAATGTATGTGTTACTAAACCCAGTTCACAATTTTTCTTATAGCGGTGATATAAAAGCAGATGTAAAAGTCGGCAATGATGATGGTCAGTGTGCCTGCAAATCCGTAGTAAGTATACACACTATCTATGGTCTGTCATTTAACTCCTTAAGGACGCAGCCAGATTGTACGTAAAAGGGATTTTCCCACTGAAGAAAATTCTCACTTTTCTATCCCCTAGTGATGTTACACAATTAAAATCATTTTAACCCTTTAATTTACAACTTTACTCAGTTTCATTGCTGTTTTAGCTCCTATCTCTCACTCGGTTGATCAATGCATAATCCCAGGGTGTGGTGGGGCCTCTCTAAGCATACACATTGGGGCAGATTTACTTACCTGTCCCTGCGCGATCCCCGAGGTGCGTACCCCGACTCCAATGCACAGCTGCCGCGATACACTAAGATCGTGCGCTCGATATCCTGCATCTATCGCTTTTCTGCTCAGGTCTGCCGGAGTTCACCTTCTTCCCGGTGCATATAAGTGCTTGATCTTGCGACACAAATTAAAAGTTAAATTCTGCGGTTTGTCGGAATCCATTGGATCGTCTGACGGCCCATGACCCAATTTCTGTCGCTTTAAAGCCGGCGCCAATGCGGCAAAATGCGCATGTGGCACAATCCCCGACGTAGTCCCCGAAAAGTTGGACACCCCGACGAAAATGTGGCCGCGGGACCCTTAGTCAATAAGCCCCATTATGACCCATCTAGTTTTGTGGGCTGACAATTTGGTTACATTATCAGGGTACAGGTGTAAATACACTTTCCTCTGGCTTCTGACATTGTACTAACACACTGACACATAGAGAGATGAGACAGATCAGAGATGCATGAGATTACACAGAGGCCGATAGACCATTATACTGTGAGCGCTGCTACATCTCACAGACATGTGTCTGCCCCTACCCCCTGATAACTTATCTCCATGTAGCTTGTAGTTTGCAGCCTCTCTCTCTGCTCACCATCTCCTGGCAGGATGGGATCAGTGTCCCTGGGGTAAAAATTCAACAGTTTAGGAAAAATGTGAAAAAATTCAAATTTTCTTACGTTCAAATGTTCTATTTTTTAGACAAAAAGTCAAACCACAATTTTTTTTTTTTAGAAAACTTTTGCCATTTGTCTTCTATTTCCATATTTTTTTTAATGTTTGCTTATTTTTTACAAACTTTAGAAGGTTTATAGTTTTAGTAGCAAGTAGCACCACTACATCCTCCGCATACGGCGTGTAGTACTACATCCTCTGCATAGGGCATGCACCACTACCGTCTCCAAACACCACGAACTAGTACCTCCTCCACACATGGCATGCACTACTACATCTTCCACACACGGCATGCACTACTACCTCCTCCACACAGGACGTGTACTACTACATCTTCTGCACACCTCGTGCACTATTACATCCTCTGCATGACACGATCTGTCATGACTGAGGTCACTGGCCAGTCTGTATTAACTGGCCAGCTTCAGCAATCCTGTGATGTCAATGGATCCCCCCGTGCCACATATACTCGCGACAGGGTGACATCACAGAACCAGGAAACGCTTGCGTCTGATATATCGGACGCTGAGTGCTAGGTCACTGTGCTCAGCGTACTATATATCGGACACAGAACACGAACCTGTTCCTTAAAAACAAGATAGATGTCCTTGGATGGGACCACCCCTGGACTGGTGGAGACAACATGGTTACATGTATGGTAAATGATTTTCACAAAGGTAACTGTCTTTTTAACAACATCCAATTGAAGAAATGTATATATATAAGGCAGATGAATGCGACCTGAGTATTAGTATCCTGAGTAGATAAGTATCTATTTTTAACACAAAAAACTGGAAAAACCTATTGACTCGAGTATAAGCCTAGGGTGGGAGATGGTCACAGCCAGCCAGCCCCCCCCGTATATAGTAAGAAGACTCTACCCCTAAGTATATTGCCAGCAGCCAATGTCCCCCAGTATGTAGCGAGCCCTGCCGCCTAGTATATAGCCAACAGCCCCCCTAGTATATAGCCAGCAGCCTCCTAGTATACAGCCAGCAACCCCCTAATATGTAGCCAGTAGCCCCTAGTATATACCCAGCCCCTGCCCCCTAGTATATAGCCACCAGCCCCTTGTATATGGCCAGCCCCTGCCTCCTAGTATATAGCCAGCAGCCCCTTGTATATAACCAGCCCCTGCCTCCTAGTATATAGTCAGCCCCTGCAACCCTAGTATATTGCCAGTGCATGCCCCTAGTATATAGCCAGCAGCCCCTTGTATATAGCCAGCCCCTGCCTCCCAGTATATCGCCAGCAGCCCCCTAGTATATAGCCAGCCCCTGCAACCCTAGTATATTGCCAGTGCATGCCCCTAGTATATAGCCAGCCCCTGCCTCCTAGTATATAGCCAGTAGCCCCCTAGTATATAGCCAGCCCCTGCAACCCTAGTATATTGCCAGTGCATGCCCCTAGTATATAGCCAGCCCCTGCCTCCTAGTATATAGCCAGTAGCCCCTAGTATATAGCCAGCCCCTGTCCCCTAGTATACTGCCAGTAGCCCTGAGTATGCCCAGCATATAAAAAAACCAAACGCTGTACTCACGTGCTGCTGTCACATATGCCACGACGTCAGCTGAAGTGTCATCATGTGTGCTGAAGATGGAGGAGGAGCATCAAAAGACAGAAGAGGACCTGCAGGGGGCATTGGAAAACTAAGTAAGAGTTTAAGAGTATAAGCTGAGGTAGACGTATTTGTGCTGAAAAACTTGGCTTATACTCTTGTTGTAAGCACCCATAATCAATACCAGAGCCCAACCAAAACATAAAATATAAGATATATAAAAATCACAATAAATGATGATACCGATGAGTAGAATAAAACTAAAGTGACAAAAGGAAGTTATAATAATACAACTAATAAAATTCTTTTTTATTCTTAGATTAAAGGCTTGTTGGAAAAACTGTTGAATTTGCATCTAAGCGTCTTGGTTAGTGAAATGAACTGTGAGTATACATTTTTTGGCTAGGGGAGGTATGGAATTGAACATTCGCATCTACAGCTGAAAAAGTTGTCTGGCTTCATTGGTGCTATAGTCCCAGGATCCATATTAGGACTGCTTCACACTTACATGTATAAATGGAGAGAAAAAAGAAGAACAACAGGAGGACGATGCCTCGTGTAATACCGTCACGTTAGGGGTGTCTAGAGTAAGCAATAATGCTCACCTGTTTACCACTTGGTGGTATGCAGTGTATAATCCAGAAGAGTGGTCCTCAAAGTCCAATACGATCCTGCAGCTCTACAGCTCCCGTGATAGCCAGTACCATCAAAGATGGACCGGTAGTGGAAATATGCTAAAAAAGTAAAATTCGGGGCTGAAGGTATGGGTCGCTGGATGGCCTTAAACGGTGGAGTGTCTACACCAGCAGTGAATTGAACTGATTCTACTCACACCAGTATATTTTAGGCAATGGACATTTTATTTGAGGATAAAACTAAAATAAAACTAAAATGAAATAAAATAAATAGCTTGAGAGACTATAGAAATGGATGCTTAAAATACAATACAATATGATGTAAATACTTTTGTCCAGAAAAGTGACGCGTTTCGGGAAAAGGTTCAAATCTTCTGACTAAAAAATTGGACATATGACAGCATTCACAGATCACAAAATATATAGGACCAAGCTCATTAGGTAATAAGGGGAATGGTTAAGAGGACACCCAATCACATTTGAAGAGGTTCTGTACATACAGAAGATATACTATTACAGTTGTTAGTCAGGAATATTCACTTACAGAGGACGCCCTCAGGAGCCAACACGCGTCCTCTGTAAGTGAATATTCCTGACTATTCCCTGCAAAACAGCAGCAGTACTCAATAGAGGTTTATAATACACAGGTGGTAGCCCGGGGACCAAACCTTCTAGAGGGACCACCCACCAAATTTTATACCTATGAAATTCTTGTACCTTCATGCTCTCAATACACGTGTACACAACAGCCCTTTCAGGACCTTTAAAGGTCCTCTAATGGTCCTGAAAGCACAGAGTGAAAGCAGGCAGAATGGACACATACTCTATTCCCCAAGAATCTTGATTCTAGTCCCATATTTAAGAAGTAATTCCAGACTTGTTTGGGCAATAATATTCATACAGCCCAGGGCCCCTGGCAGCGCTATACACTATTTATGATTACGTTTCTGCTGTTGTCCGGAGAAGAAAGGACTCCTTGTATTATATATCACTATGTTGCTCAAGGTCCCATCCTCTGCATTGTGTCGGTCTGGTATATGGCTTAAAGGACAGGCATCCTTAGGATAATATGTTATAAACGGGGACTTCTTTTCGACACTTTACTTCCCTTACAGCCCAAGGCGTATGGGGGACGCATATAAGTCCCCCACAGCCGGCAATGGGCATGCGGCACCATACGGGAGCAATACGGTGCTGCACATGTGCGGCACCGCACTGTTCCTTTGCCGGGAGAAAGAAAGGTAGTATATGTCATATATCCCCGTAGGACAGCGCCGTGCGCCATATATCGCTATGAAGAGGGGCGGGGGTGAGCAATGCTAACCCCCTCCTCCTCTCCCTGAGTGCCGACGTACTATGGTATGGTGGTCATACGTCCATCTTTATGTCAGTGTGAATGTAGCCTCAAGTTCATCAGAACAACGGTGAAATAAAAGTCAAGTATGTTGGATTTCTAAAGACTTTTCTTTTCATTTAGAAGCTCTAGATTAAAATAATATGGTATCTGCTAATTCTTGTATGTGCAAACTGCTTGCACATTTGTGTCGCACGTGACCCTTTAGTGTCGTGACAGAATTGTGATGCACGCCCCATGATAAAGGTGCACCAAAAAAAATTGGGTGCACTCTGTCAGTGCAGTGCAGGCGGGACCAGATATCCTGAATCTGGCGCCCCCTGCAGACTACCCAAGCACGTGCACATAGTACACACTGCACTGTTGTTAGTAAATGTGCTCCACTCTTTATTGTGGTCATTTGAACATGAACAGACCTCACATATGAAAGGCAAGCTACATTTTTAGCCATCTTCAAATGGAAAGTTTTGTATATTTTTTAATCTTCCATATCAATGTAGTTGAGCGGACCCAAATCACAAAGTTTGGATTCCTACTACAATTTGCAGGTTGGCCAGCAACCCCCCCCCCCCACTAACCTTTTGATCACTCTTTAAACTGCGCTTGCAAAATCGGCAGCGCTGGCATTCCGGCGGTGGAAAGCGCCGCTATATTGAAGAGAACCACTTTATTAATAAGTAAAGTGAAGCCTCCTGTCTTTTACCTCATCATTCAGACATTCCTGACCATAAATGACTGATAAATGACCTAATATACTGCCCCCACACTTGTGGCTAACCCCTTTAACCTGGTGTTAGCCAAACAGGCGTTTTCTATTCCGGTTTTTCAATTTGGGTTCAGCCCAATTAAGACAAACTTGCAGATTCTCCTCTAGCAGATCCTCTTATCACTGTGATGACATATTCTCAAACCCTAATAATAAACCTCTAATATATTATATATTTTTTTTCCTAGGTAACACGAAAAAACTTGTCCCAGTACTTCCAGTTAGTGGACCACCCCCACATCTGCACGAAGAACCAACTCCTACACTACCTCCAGTACTTCCTGGTGCTCCAGCTCCCACACCACCAAAAGTGCTACCTAAAGGGAAATGTGCATTTCATACAGTAAGTTCCTTACACCTGTTATAGATTGTGATAACAATGTTGTGTGACCACTGTACTGTATGTTCAGAACTTCTGACAATAGAACTCAGCATATCGGAGTTGGTAATGCATAATGAAGTACTCAGTAAGTATCATCATAGGTTTCCCTACCTCTATCACTGTAAGGTTCCTACCTGCATTCAACAGGTTCCATTCTCTTTTTTAGTTTTTAAAAGATAAAAAACATCCGTCAAGCCGGCATCTTTTTTCCACTAAGAATAGTACATTAAACTGTACATTATGGAAATTATTATGTGGAACAGTAGGCAGATGGGCAAACTCCATTCAACTTTTAATGTACTAAACCGAGAGTGTAATAGAAAGACCCAACACAATTGTAAACTGAGTCCAAGACTGCCGTAAGAGACCAAGTTACAAGCAAAGCCTGGCGTTTTACATGGAGACCTGTTGCTACTAGGTCTGTGGTGGGTCTAAGACCACTAAGGGGACATTCACATGGCCGTGTGCTGCTCAGGCCGGGTCCTGGACTAGCACAGGGCCAGGAGGAGGAAGGGTGAGCGTTCTTCACCCCTTCTAAGGGGACATTCACATGGCTGTGTGCTGCTCGGGCCGGGTCCTGGACTAGCACAGGGCCAGGGGGAGGAGGGGTGAGCGTTCTTCACCCCTTCTAAGGGGACATTCACATGGCTGTGTGCTGCTCGGGCCTGGTCCTGGACTAGCACAGGGCCAGGGGGAGGAGGGGTGAGCGTTCTTCACCCCTTCTAAGGGGACATTCACATGGCTGTGTGCTGCTCGGGCCGGGTCCTGGACTAGCACAGGGCCAGGGGGAGGAGGGGTGAGCGTTCTTCACCCCTTCTAAGGGGACATTCACATGGCTGTGTGCTGCTCGGGCCGGGTCCTGGACTAGCACAGGGCCAGGAGGGGTGAGCGTTCTTCACCCCTTCTAACAGGACATTCACATAGCTGTGTGCTGCTCGGGCCGGGTCCTGGACTAGCACAGGGCCAGGAGGAGGAGGGGTGAGCGTTCTTCACCCCTTCTAAGGGGACATTCACATGGCTGTGTGCTGCTCGGGCCGGGTCCTGGACTAGCACAGGGCCAGGGGGAGGAGGGGTGAGCGTTCTTCACCCCTTCTAAGGGGACATTCACATGGCTGTGTGCTGCTCGGGCCGGGTCCTGGACTAGCACAGGGCCAGGAGGAGGAGGAGGGGTGAGCGTTCTTCACCCCTTCTCCCTCCTGACTTGATGACAGTGACAGATGACACACCATGTGCTTACCGCACCATCGCCATGAACCACAGAAGCCTATCAAAACTTAATGCAATTATTTGCAACACATGAATGCAAACTTAGGGCTCATTCAGAGGGACGTTATGGGGGGCCGTGATCTGTTCGTAAGTGTTCTGACTAGATCACGACCCCTAAGTTTGCATTCATGTGTTGCAAATAATTGCATTAAGTTTTGAAGTGGACTTTTTGTGATGAATTTCCATGTGTAACAAAGGCTCAGTAGAAAGGTTCAATGAGCAGCATCCCAGCAGTCATGTGATCTGTCACGTGATCACAGGAACCAATAGAAGTAACAGTACACCTTCCCATTGTGCATCCTGAAGACAGAATATGGCAAATCTATGATGTGATGTGTAATTGTAATGTGTAAAACTTGCTGTTTTGACTTAAAGCACACAAGGCTATTTTGTAATTGTACCTTTTTTATCTTTATTATAGGACAAATGCACATGTTCACGTCCTCCGACAAAATAATCCAAACTCAACTACCTGGACCAAAATAGAGAGACCCAGTTCATCTATATGTCATCTACACAACAGTCCATTCTCGCGCGCACAAACATTCCTCAGTAACGAATCATTATAAGGCTTGTACTCGCTCCTTCTCCTTATAATTTACAAAGAATCATAATAAATGACTAACACAAATTATGTGTTTAAAGGGTCAAACACAAATATGCCAGAAGAACCGCTTACTGTGGATGAAGCTGTATGGTCTGTTATTTACAGCCTGTATTTCATTAGGAATTTTTAAAAAAAATATTTTTATTACTTTATTTTATTACTTATTTTTTTTTTATTTATAATGTTTTTTTTGTTTTTTGTTTTTTTTACTGTCCCACTCTGGGAATTGATGTAAGGCAGTGTATTAAAAATGTCAGCCTAAGAACATGCACAGGCCGACATGCACACTGACAGATCCTGTCTCTGACAGGATCTGTCATTGTGCTGCTGAAGGCCATCCGCACCCCCCTAATCCCGGCTGTTACTGTGGGAGCCCGACTGTCACATACAGCTGTCAGCGGTGACAGCAGTTAAGAATTAAAATGCACGACCAGGGAAGCAAAGTGCTGAACGTACATTTTTGTCCTATGTCATTAAGGGATTTAAGGGGCTGGTGATAATAATTTGGTGATAATAATTTAATTGGTAGGGATCCAACTACAGGGAAACCCAAAAATCATGAGGGTGAGGGTTTCATTCTCAGTAAATGAATGAAGCAGCAGGTCAGCATGTATCTATTCAACAGCGAGAGCTGTGCTTGCTAATGTCCAATGCTCCCACAGTATTGAAAGAAGTGGAAGGGCCCAAGCTTTACCTTTGCTTCATTCCTTTAATGAGAACAGGACCCCCATTCCAATGATCGTGGGGACACCAGCAGATTGTTATTCTTTTTTTTTTTGAAAATTTTTTATTTTATTTCTGCAAATTTACAAACAGGGATATCCAAAAATATACATTTGATATAAAAGCTTGTGCGTATCATTACATCAATTATCTTAAGCATAGATTGGATGGAGGGGGGGGGGAGGGGGTTGGGTAATAGTGGTGGTGAAGAATAGTCCTCTGCGGTCCTTAGCCTCGATCTTGACTTGCTTCTGTGAGGATCTTGAAGGATTGGGTAAAAGGTTTGGAGGGGTTGGGAAAGGGAAATATCAGATAACAAACACGGAAATAACTTTCCAACTCTTATAACACTAACTTCACCGGTTGTGACTGTCTTGGTATGTTTTCTGTTAATACTTGACTCAGGGAAGATGATCACTCTTATATAAATTTTTAATTTGTCCTAATGCTTGTTGCATTTCGGGCATCTCATCAGGAATTTTACCACCACTTAGCCCCCTTAGTTTTGAGCGATAGTGGGGGTCAACAGTGGGTCCCCACTAGCGATTCCTTTGTCTCTAAATTTGGACCAAGGTTCCCAAATTTTTGAGAATTTGTGGTGAGTTCTGGCTTCCCAATGGGCCAATTCTTCCATTCTAAATAGGTTGTCTACTCTAGTCAACCATTCGGCTATTGTTGGTGGGTCAGGGTTGAGCCACCTAGGGGGTATCGTCAGTTTGGCTGCTTGAACTAGGAGGGTCTCTAAGTGGTTTTTTTTCGGACACCAAGATTTATTGGGTAGCCACAGCAGTACTGATTCTGGAGATAGGGATATTGTGGTGTTTGTAATGTTGCGGACCAGGTTCTGGACCTCCTTCCAGTATGATTGGAGAATTGGGCAAGTCCAATATATATGTAAAAGGGATGCTTTGGGATAATTGCATCTCCAGCAAGAGTCTGAGTGAGTTAGCCCAATTTCTTTGAGTTTAGCTGGGGTGTTGTACCACCTGGTCATTAATTTAAAGGAATTTTCCTGAATTCTGACACATCTGGAAAAACCGTGAGAGTTATTGTGTATTGTCCGAATTTGCTTATCACTTATAGCCATCCCTAGGTCTTTTTCCCAATAACCTATGTACGCTGGTTTGACTTCTTTGTCTTTGGACACCAAGATGTCATAGAAAGATGAGATTAATTTGGGTTGAGTAGTATGCTT